>NC_134500.1:29847296-29937296 GCF_040206685.1 Ascaphus truei
TGCCGCTGGGGGAGGGGGAGAGAGGTGATGCCGCTGGGGAGGGGGGAGAGGTGATTTGGAGCGGGGAGGGGGGAGAGAGGTGATTTGGAGCGGGGAGGGGGAGAAGTGATGCCGCTGGGGGAGGGGGGGAGAGGTGATTTGGAGCGGGGAGGGGAGAGGTGATTTGGAGGGGGGAGAGGTGATTTGGAGCGGGGAGGGGGGAGAGGTGTGTGTGTGTGTTTGTTTTTTTTTTTTTTTGGACTCTTTGGCCCGTCACTCCGCCTCAGGCCAATGAGAGGTGTGGGGGGGCGGGCCAAGGCGCCTCAGGCCAATGAGAGGTGTGGGGGGGCGGGCCAAGGGGGTGGTGTGAGTGTGTGAGGCCAATGAGAGGTGCTGCGGGGGCGGGGCGGGCCAAGGGGACCAATTGAGATTGCCCCCTAGGGACACCGGACATCCAGGCAGGCAGGCATGCATGCAGGCATACAGTGCTTTCACTAATATAGTATAAGATGGAGATATAGTATACGGCTCGGCACCCCAAACCCACCTTGGCAAACTTGATACCCTCTACAATTCTATATGCTGTTTTTGTTCTCCAATGCAACTACAACACACATCACTGCGAAATGCTCAAAGAACTAGATTGGTCATCACTTGAGTCTAGGCGCAAAGTTCACCTTTCCTGTCTTGTCTTCAAATACTTTCTGGGCAAGCTACCCAGCTACCTGAACAAGCCCCTCACCCCTACCACATGCAGCACCTATCATCTGAGATCAGACTCCAAAAGACTGTTCATGGTCCCAAGGCTCAACAAAAGTATCCGTCCGTTCCTCCTTCTCTTACCGTGCACCCCAAAACTGGAACAACCTAACGGAGACTCTCACAGCCGCCACCAGTTTAAGTTCTTTCAAAACTAAGGCTGTCTCACATTTTAATCTGGACTGTAAACTATTTCATACGCCCATAATATATATTATCTCTAACTTGTGCACGCAATGTCTTGTATATAATGTATACCCTGTTCATTTATGTAATTGTATTTGTAACCATGTATTATTTGTCATATTAACTATGCCCAGGACATACTTGAAAACGAGAGGTAACTCTCAACGTATTACTTTCTGGTAAAACATTTTATAAATAAATAGTGTGCAAGGTCGAGTGTGTGCAGGAAGAGCACACCGGGTGAATCACACACCAAATTGTATATGTATATTCTTCTATCTCTCTGCCTTTCACTACCTCTCATCCCCCCTTCTCTCTCTCCCCTCATCCCCCCTTCTCTCTCCCCCCCTATCCCCCCTTCTCTCTCCCCCTCATCCCCCCTTCTCTCTCCCCCTCATCCCCCCTTCTCTCTCCCCCTCATCCCCCCTTCTCTCTCCCCCCTCATCCCCCCTTCCTCTCTCTGCCTCATCCCCCCCTTCTATCTCTCATCACCCCCTTACTCTCTCTCTCCTCATCCCCCCTTCTCTCTCTCCCTCATCCCCCCTTCTCTTTCCCTCATCCCCCATTCTCTCTCCCTCATCCCCCCCTTCACTCTCCTCTCTCATCCCCCCTTTCTGTCTCTGTCCCCTTCTCCCTTTCTCTCTACCTTCCACTCTCTCCTATTTCGCTCTCCTCCTCCCTTCTTTTTCTCTCCCCCTCATGCTCTCTCCCTTTCTCCCTCTCCCCTTTCTGTTTTCAGCACCCCCTCTGTCACTGACTCTCCCTGTGACCTCCCCGCTCCTCCCCCCACCCCTCCCCTTGGCTCTGTGACAATCTTTTAAACACATTTTTGTAATACCATTCTACCCCGACTTCCCCCCCTATCTCTCCCCCTCCCATTTCTCCCCCCTATCTTCTTCCCCCTCCCTCCTATCTTCTCACCCCTATCTCTCCCCCTCCCTCCTATCTCTTACCCCATACCCCCCCTCCCTCCATTAACACATACAGTACTGTGTTTTTTTTTTAGCCAGTTGTGTGTGTATAATACTCAGCACAGCTATACACGGTGGCGAGCCCATTTTTAATCGGGGGAGGGGGCGGGGGGTTGAGAGGGGTCGGGGCGAGAGGAGGATGGCGACCATCATGCCACAGCACACAATTATGCAGAGTATCTAGATAGAAAAACACAGGCCCCTTAACACTAATGCCGTGACACGTTTAACACCCTCTACCGTATATATTTTTTTACTCACCATAACTTAACTCAGTATTATGGTTGGCTCATCCTTTAGCTTCTTTGCATACCTAGTTATCAACTGCACACTGATGAGACCCATTAAGGTCGAAACAGCTGCCTGTGGGTGGTTTTCTGGGTATGCACCTTAACCCCTGGCTGTGCTCAAAGCTGTGACCATGCAGCAAGCTTAAGCCTATAGGGAACCATGTTAAAAAAAAATTTGAAGCAAAAAGTGACACTGTGTGCTCATTTGCATGTCATTTCCCAGAATCCCTTGCTGCAGTGGAAGTGCTGTGTGTGCTGGGGTGATAATGGGGAAAGGCGGGGTTGCAGACCTGCCTAAGACATGCAGATGAGCATTACAGTTGTATTTACAATATATATATATACAGTGGTTAACAAATCACCAAAAAAATCTACTCGCCACACATTCACAAAAAAATCTACTCGCCACCTAGTACCAAACGTGTGCTGCTTGGGCCAATATTTACTCGCCCGGGGTGGTTAAAATGTATAGGTTTGTCGAACACTGTGTATATGTGTATATATATATATATATACAAAAACAAAACAGAGGGCGCACGCCCCATAGTGTGATCCTGTACAGTTTAATGGGGGGGGGGGGGATTAAAAAACACTTACAAAGTATATGTGAAAATAAAGCAATTTGTGACAATAATATCACCACCGATGCAGGCCGTCCTGTGAAGTCTTGGAATCCAACTGGAACCCTTGTGCTGTGCATCCGATAGTGTCCGCTCTTATCCGCAATCAATTGAAGTCCTCCACGCAGTGTGTCATCAGAGTAGGCCCTCAATTCCAATCCTGCATGCTCCGGCCGTAAAGCACGCAGACAACGTGGTGACGTAATGTCGTAATTTTACGTCCCTGACGCGTTTCGTCACAATACTGCAACTTTATCAAAGGGATTTGTACACGAACAGTAGTGGCTGAATATATATACCAGAGTGTCTGCGATTCAATTGGTGCATCAATTTGTGATGCTTACGCCCCTACAAACGGGCCCAAATGTATGTAATTAAAAATATCACTTAAATTACTATTGATAATCAAATCTGGATCGCAGAAAACCCAAGAATATAATAATATTAATAGTATAACCACAAAATAAAATGATCCATAATCCCAATGAAAATTAATTATTTAAAACATCATTAAACATATACCACTAAATAAAATTCGGAGAAATAGTTAATATATGATATAATCAATAATCATATAGTAATTGTTAAAAAATGAATATAATAAAAACGAATACAATATTAACCACTTGATCTCATAAATTTCCACTGTTCCAGGGAAAGTGACTTTATTAACCAATCCAAGGAACTGAGTAACAAATTTTTGTTGAAGGTATATGATCCTGATCTTGTTTGTGACTCTTTCAGCAAGGTAAGGGCCACCGATAGATCATTGCTACTTAATAAGTGCTCTACAATTAAACACACCAGCTACAAGGCACCAAGGAAAAGATCAGTAAACACCGATGGGGTTTCACGGTTCAACCAATCCCACAGATCTATCCAGGGTATTCTTAATACCTTTGATAAAGTTGCAGTATTGTGACGAAACGCGTCAGGGACGTAAAATTACGACATTACGTCACCACGTTGTCTGCGTGCTTTACGGCCGAAGCATGCAGGATTGGAATTGAGGCCTACTCTGATGACACACTGCGTGGAGGACTTCAATTGATTGCGGATAAGAGCGGACACTGTCGGATGCACAGCACAAGGGTTCCAGTTGGATTCCAAGACTTCACGGGACGGCCTGCATCGGTGGTGATATTATTGTCACAAATTGCTTTACTTTCACTTATTCTCTGTAAGTGTTTTTAATCCCCCCCCCCCCCCCCCCCATTAAACTGTACAGGATCACACTATGGGGCGTGCGCTCTCTGTTTTGTTTTTGTTTCTATAGAATTTGCCTTGGAAGTGGTTCTTCCATTTGAGAGCAGCCGTGGACCCCTGGATCCTACAAGCATTTCCTGTATCACCAATCAGGAATACATTTGGGGTTTGGACTATTACCATTTGACATTTTTATTTCATTATTCTATATTGTATATTTTTGTAATAGAGTGTTTCATCTAGTTAATATTATTATCAATTTTATGTACTATAGGATTGTTTTTTATCATTGAGCATAGCAATTTTTTAGGTTATTCAATTGTTCACTGGTTTGTAAGTGGCGCTACTATTTTCATCTCTTTTATTTATTTATATATATATATATATATATATATATATATATATATATATATATATATATATATATATATATAGATAGAAAACAGTAATAAAGACAGCGCCCTTCACACACTACACCCAAATTGCTGCAGCCCTGATCAAATGTGGCAAGATGTTGCACCCGGCACAGATGCCTAATTTATAAGTAAAACATGCCAATATGTATGTGGTATGAAACAAATATATTACAATTGTAATCAATGTATTGCCTAAAAAATAAAGATATAAAAAACAAAAAAGTGTGCATACAATAAAAAATGAAAAATAAAAATGAAAAAAATGAAAAATGAATAAATCACACTAATGTGACATATGGACTAAAAGATAAAAAATAATGCAATAAAAAATTATTACATATATATAAAAAATGCCAAATGTTGGGGAACACTATAAAAAATGAAAATACTTAAGTCCATATGAGTCCATGAAATAGACGATATAAAAGTCCAGGCTGCTTCTTCTTGGGCTCACCAACCTCCCAACCTACCTATTAGAAAAAAAGAAGAGAAAAAGCGCCCGATCCTTGTATAAAATCAGATATAAAAGTTTTAATAAATCATGGACAGACAAATGCACACTCACAATTTGTCAATAAAAATAAGGCATGTTATGGGACCAGCCCATGCACCAGATTGAAGACTCCACAGTCACCTCTGCACGATTGCGTCCGAAATGGCTCCAGATATGCGTTTGTATTTGCCGCAGTCACCAAGATGGATGTACTTCATTTGAAACGAAGCTTGTTAGTAGCGTGCAGCCGCCATTACTCTCTCACTGGAATCAGGGACCCGGAAGATCTTCACTCACGTCCTCACGTCCTCACACTGGCGCCTGGACTGCTCGACCACCGCAGTTTCAATGCCACGTGACCCTACGCGTTTCTTCCGTCTCAGCGGATTTCATCAGGGGATGGACTCCAATTGAACTGTCTGATGTTAAATAGTCCCATTGACCAATAAAAAATGTTTTTCCACAAATGTGTTCAATTCAATTAGTGTCTTTAGGTCATCTGTGCTCGATACAATTAATAACATAAGCAGTTAAAACGTTTGCTAGATAAATTAAATTTACACACAAACAAAGTTTAACATAAATTGCAACAACATCGTTAAAAATCTGTAATAAGAAAATATGACAACAAGAGTAATGTTAGAGAATAGGATTAACATTATAAAGGAAGGTGGTTCAATATCTAATGCATAATTGTAAAATTACATTACTAGGTGAAAAACCTAATCTTATGTTGGTAAATACAATGGACCTAACAGAAACTAATATATACAAATCATAATATTAATATATATAAAGGACAAAATTGCATTGGATAAACAGTTGGTATAATTACCTAAATGATTACACCTAATTGTAACTAAAACAAGCTTGAATGGAGAGATAAATAGAGATAATGCTCTCCATATAATATATAAGGAAGAGATGAAACAATGAGCAATTAAGTATGCAATGTTTGAATCAAATGCCTAATGGCTATGAGACCTAATATCATAATATATTTTTGTGAAGGTCAATTCTGATATAAATGACCATATCTACGATGAATCTTATATAGAACAATCTTCATATGGAGACAGGTACAGAATGGTAATACTGATAACATATTAATAAATTGTATATTACATAACCCAAAAGAGATTAAATAATTAAACTATTGGTAATTCTAAATAAGCATATAATACTGTTCCCACTAGGATAATATTAAAAAATATATATGGATTGTATCATATCTTATGGGGATCTATCCTGTGGAGATGGAAATGTGGAGATGAATCTTCCACTTAAGTGATAGAAAATTCACGCAAGAAAGAGGGTGCAGCCAGTGCAGCAATTAGAGAGTAAAAATGGAACGTAGTAGCAAAGAGGCAGCAATCAATGATGTGCTTGTGTGTGATGTAATAAAGTGATATAAGTATCTAAACTACATAATGAATATTAGATTTGTGAAATAATTAGTGTGTGTGTGAATTAATATTATATGACAGGTAGATCTAATGTATATTACAATTGTATGGATAAATTGTGATTTATCAATGAATATTTTCATGATGTGTATTAAATATATTTACATCCAAAAAGAGTGAATATAATTTGTTTGAATAAAATATTAATATATGTGAAAACTTTAACAATGGTGTATGCGTAATAATAAATGAATGATTAAATGATTGTGATGCAGTGCAGTTCTGACCAGGGGTCCCCCATTTAAATCACCAGCTGGGAAAAACAGAGGGAGCATGGTGAACATGCTCAACCCAGACCTCCGAGATCCCATCGGTGTATTAAATGGATAATGCTATACAATAGTGCTGGTATCAATACAGTCATTGAGACCTCCCGGACTCAATGTTTCCAACATATATATCCAGTAGGTCTCCCTTAGATTCAGTCTCTTAACTCTATCACCACTAAGTAGTGTTAAAGGAATTTGTTCTAAGCCCATCATCATCAGAGAAGATGGATCCTTATTGTGCTTTTCCAAGAAATGTCTAGACAGATTATGAGTGGTAATTCCATGTATAATATTTCGTCTGTGTTCCAGAAATCTTGTGCTTAAAGTCCGTGTGGTTCTCCCCACATACTGATAACCACATAAACATGTGATAACATAAATAACAAATGAGGATAAACAATTCATATGGCTTTTAATTGTATGAGTGGATTTATTGTGATATGAGGTTATTTGATCATTTTTGCATATTTGTCTGCAGGTTAAGCATTCTGTTGCGACCACAGGTGGAATTGCCTTTTGTTATTGGTCTGGTTATGGGGAGATCATTGTTCTGTTTTAAGCGACTAGGAGCCAACATTGTTTTCAAATTTCTGGCTTTCTTGTAGATGATAGGAACATTTGGTGGTAACTTCTGCCCAATTACAGGGTCCCTCAACAATATGCTCCAGTGTTTATTTAGAATTGATGTGATACCTCTCACCGAATTATTATTATATGTCGTAATAAATAATGGTGATTTGACAGAGCTATCCTTTGAGTTAACATTCACCGGTCTATCTTTTGGATGTTCCTTTTTGGATTTATTGAGCAAGGACTTCCGATCTAACAAACTGACTTGTTGAAATGTTTCTAATATGGTGTGCACATTATAACCTTTGGCTAGAAACCTTTGGACCAATAACTCCCCCTGGGCCAAAAAGTCAGAATGTAGAGAACAATTTCTCCTAATTCTGAGAAATTGGCCCCTGGGGATATTGTCCAACCATCTTTTGTAATGGTTACTTCTATTATGTAAATAACTATTAGTTGCAACCGTTTTGAAATGAGTTTTGGTGATAATATCACCACTAGGACCAGCCTCCAGTTCCAGATCCAGAAAAACTATACTGTTTTTATTAATATTAAATGTGAATTTTAAGTCCATGTCATTAATGTTAAATGCATTTAATTTATGTTCTAAATGTTCCAGGTCACCATCCCATATTAGAATGATGTCATCTATGTAGCGGCCATAGTACACAAGACCCGCCCCCAGATCTGCATCACTCCAAACATGGAGTTCCTCCCACAAACCCATGTAGAGGTTCGCATAACTGGGGGCGAATCTCGTGCCCATGGCCGTCCCACAGATCTGTAAAAAATATGAGTCTTCAAACAAAAAATAATTGTATTCTAATATGAAAGAAATAGCCTGTAAAATAAATGTGGACTGGGTATTGCCTATGTTGGTGTCCATATCAAGGAAATGTTTGACCGCTTCTATACCTTTATGGTGCTTAATACATGTGTATAGAGATGTTATATCACATGTAGCCCAAACATATGTGGGTTTCCATTTGATTTCATAGATGGAGTCAAGGACATGCAGCGTGTCTCTCAAATATGACTTTAATCTGCTCACTATGGGTTGTAAAAAGTAATCCACATATTGGGACACGCTGGATGTCATCGACTCCACCCCCGAAACAATGGGTCTACCAGGAGGAATGGAAATCATCAATAATGCAGTCATTGCATCAATACAAGCTAGCTTATAAAGCTTGTACAAGCTACAATAAAGCTTGTATTGATGCAATGACTGCATTATTGATGGAAGGTACACAAACAGAGAATTCACTACACTTATTAAATACAAGTCAACTATCCATGTATGAGTCAGATAGTCTTACACCATTGAACAGGAATAATGACACCATCACATCAGAATTAGTGACAACCCTAAATCCAGTCATGGAACCAAATATGTATGGGCCTATTGATCTTGATTCAATAAGAGACACAAAAATAGTCCATTCCCCTTTTTCAGCCAAGTCCACATATTTTCCTTATCACTCAAGGATCATTTGTAGAAACATTCTACACTATGGTACTTAAAGACTTTGAATCAATGTGTCTAAATACCACTTCTATACGAAATAGAAATGTATCAAAAGAGGAGAATATTGCACTTAAGGAGCTTTGCAGTATGAATAATCTTGTCATCAGACAAGCAGATAAAGGAGGGGGCATAGTCCTGCAAGATAGAACTGATTATCTCTCTGAAGCCTATCGATTACTAGGTGACAACACCTCCTATATGGTTTTGGCTAAAGACCCAATGGAAGAGTTCCAGAGACAATACAAGGACTTTCTTACCAAGGCCCTAGCTATGGACATCATTAATAAAGCAGAGTTTGGTTTTCTCTATATACGGTTTCCCAGAACTCCCATTTTCTATCACATTCCTAAGTTACATAAACACATTTCCATTCCTCCTGGTAGACCCATTGTTTCGGGGGTGGAGTCGATGACATCCAGCGTGTCCCAATATGTGGATTACTTTTTACAACCCATAGTGAGCAGATTAAAGTCCTATTTGAGAGACACGCTGCATGTCCTTGACTCCATCTATGAAATCAAATGGAAACCCACATATGTTTGGGCTACATGTGATATAACATCTCTATACACATGTATTAAGCACCATAAAGGTATAGAAGCGGTCAAACATTTCCTTGATATGGACACCAACATAGGCAATACCCAGTCCACATTTATTTTACAGGCTATTTCTTTCATATTAGAACACAATTATTTTTTGTTTGAAGACTCATATTTTTTACAGATCTGTGGGACGGCCATGGGCACGAGATTCGCCCCCAGTTATGCGAACCTCTACATGGGTTTGTGGGAGGAACTCCATGTTTGGAGTGATGCAGATCTGGGGGCGGGTCTTGTGTACTATGGCCGCTACATAGATGACATCATTCTAATATGGGATGGTGACCTGGAACATTTAGAACATAAATTAAATGCATTTAACATTAATGACATGGACTTAAAATTCACATTTAATATTAATAAAAACAGTATAGTTTTTCTGGATCTGGAACTGGAGGCTGGTCCTAGTGGTGATATTATCACCAAAACTCATTTCAAAACGGTTGCAACTAATAGTTATTTACATAATAGAAGTAACCATTACAAAAGATGGTTGGACAATATCCCCAGGGGCCAATTTCTCAGAATTAGGAGAAATTGTTCTCTACATTCTGACTTTTTGGCCCAGGGGGAGTTATTGGTCCAAAGGTTTCTAGCCAAAGGTTATAATGTGCACACCATATTAGAAACATTTCAACAAGTCAGTTTGTTAGATCGGAAGTCCTTGCTCAATAAATCCAAAAAGGAACATCCAAAAGATAGACCGGTGAATGTTAACTCAAAGGATAGCTCTGTCAAATCACCATTATTTATTACGACATATAATAATTCGGTGAGAGGTATCACATCAATTCTAAATAAACACTGGAGCATATTGTTGAGGGACCCTGTAATTGGGCAGAAGTTACCACCAAATGTTCCTATCATCTACAAGAAAACCAGAAATTTGAAAACAATGTTGGCTCCTAGTCGCTTAAAACAGAACAATGATCTCCCCATAACCAGACCAATAACAAAAGGCAATTCCACCTGTGGTCGCAACAGATGCTTAACCTGCAGACACATATGCAAAAATGATCAAATAACCTCATATCACAATAAATCCACTCATACAATTAAAAGCCATATGAATTGTTTATCCTCATTTGTTATTTATGTTATCACATGTTTATGTGGGGAGAACCACAGGGACTTTAAGCACAAGATTTCTAGAACACAGACGAAATATTATACATGGAATTACCACTCATAATCTGTCTAGACATTTCTTGGAAAAGCACAATAAGGATCCATCTTCTCTGATGATGATGGGCTTAGAACAAATTCCTTTAACACTACTTAGTGGTGATAGAGTTAAGAGACTGAATCTAAGGGAGATCTACTGGATATATATGTTGGAAACATTGAGCCCGGGAGGTCTCAATGACTGTATTGATACCAGCACTATTGTATAGCATTATCCATTTAATACACCGATGGGATCTCGGAGGTCTGGGTTGAGCATGTTCACCATGCTCCCTCTGTTTTTCCGAGCTGGTGATTTAAATGGGGGACCCCTGGTCAGAACTGCACTGCATCACAATCATTTAATCATTCATTTATTATTACGCATACACCATTGTTAAAGTTTTCACATATATTAATATTTTATTCAAACAAATTATATTCACTCTTTTTGGATGTAAATATATTTAATACACATCATGAAAATATTCATTGATAAATCACAATTTATCCATACAATTGTAATATACATTAGATCTACCTGTCATATAATATTAATTCACACACACACTAATTATTTCACAAATCTAATATTCATTATGTAGTTTAGATACTTTTATCACTTTATTACATCACACAGAAGCACATCATTGATTGCTGCCTCTTTGCTACTACGTTCCATTTTTACTCTCTTTCTAATTGCTGCACTGGCTGCACCCTCTTTCTTGCGTGAATTTTCTATCACTTAAGTGGAAGATTCATCTCCACATTTCCATCTCCACAGGATAGATCCCCATAAGATATGATACAATCCATATATATTTTTTAATATTATCCTAGTGGGAACAGTATTATATGCTTATTTAGAATTACCAATAGTTTAATTATTTAATCTCTTTTGGGTTATGTAATATACAATTTATTAATATGTTATCAGTATTACCATTCTGTACCTGTCTCCATATGAAGATTGTTCTATATAAGATTCATCGTAGATATGGTCATTTATATCAGAATTGACCTTCACAAAAATATATTATGATATTAGGTCTCATAGCCATTAGGCATTTGATTCAAACATTGCATACTTAATTGCTCATTGTTTCATCTCTTCCTTATATATTATATGGAGAGCATTATCTCTATTTATCTCTCCATTCAAGCTTGTTTTAGTTACAATTAGGTGTAATCATTTAGGTAATTATACCAACTGTTTATCCAATGCAATTTTGTCCTTTATATATATTAATATTATGATTTGTATATATTAGTTTCTGTTAGGTCCATTGTATTTACCAACATAAGATTAGGTTTTTCACCTAGTAATGTAATTTTACAATTATGCATTAGATATTGAACCACCTTCCTTTATAATGTTAATCCTATTCTCTAACATTACTCTTGTTGTCATATTTTCTTATTACAGATTTTTAACGATGTTGTTGCAATTTATGTTAAACTTTGTTTGTGTGTAAATTTAATTTATCTAGCAAACGTTTTAACTGCTTATGTTATTAATTGTATCGAGCACAGATGACCTAAAGACACTAATTGAATTGAACACATTTGTGGAAAAACATTTTTTATTGGTCAATGGGACTATTTAACATCAGACAGTTCAATTGGAGTCCATCCCCTGATGAAATCCGCTGAGACGGAAGAAACGCGTAGGGTCACGTGGCATTGAAACTACGGTGGTCGAGCAGTCCAGGCGCCAGTGTGAGGACGTGAGGACGTGAGTGAAGATCTTCCGGGTCCCTGATTCCAGTGAGAGAGTAATGGCGGCTGCACGCTACTAACAAGCTTCGTTTCAAATGAAGTACATCCATCTTGGTGACTGCGGCAAATACAAACGCATATCTGGAGCCATTTCGGACGCAATCGTGCGGAGGTGACTGTGGAGTCTTCGATCTGGTGCATGGGCTGGTCCCATAACATGCCTTATTTTTATTGACAAATTGTGAGTGTGCATTTGTCTGTCCATGGTTTATTAAAACTTTTATATCTGATTTTATACAAGGATCGGGCGCTTTTTCTCTTCTTTTTTTCATATATATATATGTATATATATATATAGCAAATGGAAATATTACTGTATGCTCACTTGCATGTCTTATACTGGTCTGCAACCCCGCCTTTCACCATTATCACCCAGCACACAGCACTTCCACTGCAGCAAGGGATTCTGGGAAATGACATGCAAATGAGCACACAGTGTCACCTTTTGTCTCAAGCTCATATTACATGAGCAACCCTTAAGCCAATGCATGCTCCTTTAAACACAGCTTTTAAGCATAGGCTAGGGCAGCGGTGCGCAAACTGGGGGGCGCGACCCCCAGGGGGGGCGTGAGACTGTCCGCGGGGGGCGCGGGGTTTACAGAGGCCCCGCGCGCTTCCCGAAGGCACTTAAATGAAGTGCCGGGGGAGCTGCAGGGCCTCTGTAAACCTTTACTTACCTAGGCTCCGGCGGCTTCTTTCCTGTGTCGCCATGGCAACGCGGCATCAAAATGACGCCGCAAGATCATGTGACGTCATGTCATGGAACAAGAACTGCATTTCTGATTCACCCCCCTCTCTCCTTTGCAGCTTCTGCCTGTCAGTTCTTATTTCAGCTGCATGGAGTTTGCACACACATACTGTGCCTGTGACATGTAACAATGTTGCATTTCTTGCCTCTCGGCATGACATCAGTGAGCTGCTACTGCAGCCTCTGAGATCCTCACCAGAATGGGCTAGTCTGCCCCCCCTTCTGTTTGTTCAAAGATAGTCTGTCCCAAGACTATTCCCTTTACCCACACTGCTCCTCACTTCCTTTTCCACCATAACCTCTGGATGAGTGAGCACTCTGCTGTAAACTCCTGTACTGGTAAGATTATCTTTTTCACCTGCCGTTAACTACCAAGCACACACAGAGAAACATTATCCCAACACCTACTTCTCTACACAAGTACCTGTCTTTTACCTGCCTTCCACAAATAAAGTAAAGAAAAGAAACAGACATGTTGTGCTTGGAAAAGAGGGCAGAGTTGATACTATCTGGGCTAAATCATCTACATATGACCCTGGCTTTCAGAATAGTGAAAAAGATACCGTGTCCCTTACAGACACTTACAGGAGCTGCTACTCCAGACTTCATGATAGAACAGAGCAGTCTCTGCAGACAAAGAAGCACCAAGCAGCTTACACTGCACAAGCAGCAGCTTTGCACTGCCAGACAGGGCAGCAAGCCTTATACAGCAAACTGCACACAGCCTGCAGCCTTACAAATAAGCAAACAACCTTGCACACGAGGCAGCAGCTTTGAAGACAAACAGTACTTCTTACACAAACCTAATTGCCTTTCTCTGTCTGAGTTCACCCTTTGCACAGCCCCATAGTGAGGAGCCACCATCTCACCTACCCCTGCGCACGTCCCCACGGCTAGCGCCATCAAGGGCCACGCTACCGGACACCCGCCAGGACACGGGTCAGAGCCACCGGACACCTGTGAGTACAGCTACCCCTACGCTGCACGCTGCAGGACACCGCTCGGCATCATCTGAGACACACGCCCATCGCTGACACAGGTAACAAACCGCACGCCACACGCACTGGCTAAAGGCCTACACACACCTACAGCATGGCAGAACTCAGAGCCTCACCAGACATCACGCAGGAGAGCGATCACTCAGACACAGAGACCGCTACGCAACGGCAACAGGCGCAGGCAGACCCAAGGCCCAAACGGACAGTCACACTGACACAAAAGGCCCGCGAAAAATACGAGACTGACATTGAAGCGCACCACGCTAAATTAGAGTTGGCCTGGAACACTACCACACTTGGGATACGCAATGTCGCCGCTGCTCGCAATTCGGTACAACAGCTCGAGCAGGCAATAACTCAATTAAAGATAGACCACTTATGCTACCAAGGGCTGTCAGAGGCATACGTCACTTACCTGGCCAGGGCTAATACCGGTGAAAGCCTGCAAGAAAGGGACTTACAGCACAATACTGACTTGACACGTGATAGCCGCGTTCGAACCGCCATCGTAGACGCCCAAAGCGAAAGAAAAGAGCTCCTCCTGGAGACTGCATCGCAGCGCTCAAGCACATCCAGGCACTCATCAAGGTCAGCAAGATCAGCGCAATCTCATGTGTCTAGCGCAAGCGCAAACGCCACCAAGGCGCGAGCCACCGCAGAGGCCGCACGTGCCAGGGCCGCATACGCTCGGAAAGAGGCAGCCATGAAACTAGAAAGGGCCCGCATAGAAGAGGAGGAGGAGACAGCTACTGCCACCGCGGCTGCCACCGCCGCTGCAGCCACTGCCACCGCGGCTGCCACCGCCGCTGCAGCCACTGCCACCGCTGCACGGAAAAAGACAGAGGTGGACGTTAACCTAGAGGCCCTAAATCAAGAAAGAGAAGCTGCCGCCGCTATAGCCCAAGCCGAAGTCCTAGAAGCAGCCGCGCAACAGGATGGCGGGGAGCAACCGTACAGACGGATCGCCTCAGAGGATCCAGTCCTACGCACTGAAGACTACTTAAGGAGCCTCTTCAGCATAAACACCAGCGCACCATCTCAACGCGGAGGGAGTGACTCTACAGACACCGAAGACTTGCTATGTCCACGAGGAGAAGACGCTGCTCCGTCAATGGTACATGCTGCCTGGGATAGCCACAGCCGCAACAGTGATCCACACGCCAGCGCGCACACGGATGCACTACAACGGGCTCGCCATCCAGGTACACCCACACGGGAAAACACAGCCCCTCACACCGAACAGCAGTCATCACGCGTCCACGCCAAGGAAGAGGCGACCGCACGGACCCTCCCAGCAACTACCTCAGAACGGGACAAACACGCCGATGCCTCAGGCCTGACAGACATAGCCAAGTACATGATCCGGCGTGACCTGGTGCAAGCAGGACTCATCAGCTTCGACGACCGCCCTGAGAATTACCGGACATGGAAGTTCACGTTCAAAGACGCAATCAACAGCTTGGACTTCTCAGCAAGGGAAGAGCTCAACCTGCTATTCAAGTTCCTGGGGAACAAATCCACGGAGCACGCAAAGAGACTTCGGGCAGCAAACGCGCACCAACCCCAAGTAGGTCTTGACCTAGTGTGGGAAAGGCTAGAAGAGTCGTACGGTAGCCCCGAAGCAGTCGAGGATTCGCTCTTCAAAAGAGTCGACAGCTTCCCCAAGATCACAACTAAAGACTACTCGAAGTTACGAGAGCTCGGGGACCTGCTGCAAGAACTGGAGTTCGCAAGGAAAGACCATTCCTTAATAGGTCTCAACGTCCTAGACTCAGCTTGTGGAGTGAGACCCATCCTGGAGAAGCTACCCTTCAACCTCCAAGAAAGGTGGATTTCACAAGGTTCCAAATACAAAAGGGAGAAGCAAGTCGTCTACCCCCCATTCTCATTCTTCGTGAGCTTCATCCGCGAAGCGGCAAGGACAAGGAACGATCCCAGTTTCATCTTGGGTGCGCAAACCACATACAGTGCAAGCAGCCTGAGGAACGAGAGACCAGTGACGAGATATGGTAACACCCAAACACCCATCTCGGTGCACAGGACAGACGTGCCTCCCACGACCCGAACTACTCCTGATCAGTCGGTCACCGGAGG
The DNA here is from genome assembly GCF_040206685.1 of Ascaphus truei. Taxonomy (NCBI): domain Eukaryota; kingdom Metazoa; phylum Chordata; class Amphibia; order Anura; family Ascaphidae; genus Ascaphus; species Ascaphus truei. The sequence continues at coordinate 29,863,435 of NC_134500.1, forward strand.
CAAGGAACCAAGGGACCCAAACAGGGAATGTCCCATACACAAGAAGCCACACCCACTCAACAAGTGCTTTGGGTTCAGGATGAAGTCCCTAGAGGAACGCAAGAGGTTACTTGGAGAATTCAGAGTTTGCTTCAGGTGCTGCGGTTCCACGACTCACCTAGCCAGGGACTGTAAAGAAGAGATCAAATGCACAGTGTGCGAAAGTGACAAGCACATGACATCGTTACACCCAGAGGCGCTGACACTCCACCAACTCAACAACCCATCCTCCGTAGCGGAGCATGGCGGTGGAGAAAGAAGGAGAGTCAACATCCGTCACATCTCAGCGCACTGAGGTTTGCGGAAAAGAAGGGGACAAAATGTCCTGCTCCAAAATATGCCTTGTCGCAGTGCACCCCCAGGGACGACCTGAGAAGGCTATTCGGATGTACGCAATCCTCGACGACCAGAGCAACCGATCGCTGGTCAGGTCAGAGTTCTTCGATATGTTTAACATACAAGACGGTGCTTCTCCTTACACTCTCAGAACATGCGCAGGGCGAATGGAGACCACAGGGAGAAGAGTGAATGGCTACATCATATGCTCAATAGACGACAAAGTGAACATGCCCCTTCCCACACTCATCGAGTGCAGCCACATGGCCACAAACAGGGATGAGATTCCCACACCAGACATGGCACGCCATTACCCGCACCTCAAGGGAATAGCCAACTACATCCTGTCGGTAGAACAAGGCGCCAAGATCTTGCTGCTGCTCGGCAGGGACATCATGAGGGTACATAAAGTCCGTAAACAGCATAACGAACCCCACAACGCGTCATACACCCAAAGACTTGACCTAGGATGGGTGATAGTGGGCAACGCGTGCACCGACAAAGAGCACGGTCGAGACTATGTTGACGCCCGCAGAACGGTAGTAACAGAATGTGGACACACATCTCTCTCTGAACCATGTCTTGGCCATCTCCAAGTGACCGAAGGGCCAAGTGAAGAGAAAAGACAAGGTCATAGCCCTGAGGTCAACAAAAACATCCTTGCATCGGGGGGATGTGACAATGGCCTAGGATGCTTAGCGGTTCAGATAACCAAGGATGACGAGTCGACTCCACTGAAGGAAGAAAGTAAGCTCCCAAAGGTGACCTACAAAGGGGTCATCCAAAAGACAATAAACAATCGGATGATCCTCTTGCGAGCAATGGCACGGCTAGGACGTACAGTCGTTCCGCTCCACAGAGTATCCAGCGATAAAGCAGCCAGCTGTCACGGCTGGCATAACCACAAAAGATTGCGCTCTACAGGTGAAGCCACAGTGTCAAAAAGATTGTCCTCTCACACGTCTAAAAAAAGACAATCTCAGAGACATCTCATAAAGGGATTTACTAGGGCAAAAGAGACTGTTTTTCATCATGTCCAAGGAGAGAACAACCTCCTGAGGGCAGTCAACAAAGAGATACAAAGGCGTATCACCAAAATACATGGAAACGTTCTCTTGCAAGAGGAATGCACCAATGACTTAGGGTGCACAGCGTTCCAGACCACAAAGGACAACGACAAGCAAACACCATTGATGGGAGATGGAGAAGTCCTGATGTCAACGGTCAAGGAGCTCATCAGAAACGGACCTGGCAGTTGGGCGAACCCGCTACCATTCCGTTCACCAAGAAGGCGCTTCCCAAACAATGAAGAACATGCCATCTCTAGGTTCACTCTGCACCTCTGCGACCTACAAAGGGAACCAGAGACCAAAGACAACTGTGTGGCCTTCATCCAGAAGATATTCCTTACTGGCCACGCAAAGCCAGCGCCTCTAATGAAGGAAGGTGAAGAATGCCGGTACCTCCAATCATCTGGGGCCTACCACCCTCAGGAACCCGATCAAATCCGGATAGTGTTCAGCCCCAGCGCTCAGCTCCAGGGAGTCTCCCTGAACGACGCCCTCTTTACTGGACTAGACACGACAACCAGTCTTCCAGGAGTGTTGTTCCGCTTCCGCAAGGAGCCAAAAGCCATCTCCTTCTGCCAAACGCCAGGTGATAGAGCGACAGGCTACCACGACTGGCATACCTACAAGGGGATGCACTCTGTGGGTAAAACTACAGAGACAAAAAGACTGTTCTCTCACAAGGCTAAAAGGAAACAGTGCCAGAGACTTTTTACACAAAGACATTGTGGTGCAACCAGCAAACCTGGAGCTGTGCATCCACCCTGCATCCTTTGCCAAAGAACCTTGGCCAAGGGACCTTGATACCAGTGATACCGGCCGGTGTCACATCGCTATGTGGACATGGACTCTTGCATTGTTTGAGAATGTGATGTTATTTTTGTTATGCATTGCACAAATGTTCCACATATTCCAGTTATATAGTGGTATCTCTGGATACCAGACGGGGAGTGTCATGGAACAAGAACTGCATTTCTGATTCACCCCCCTCTCTCCTTTGCAGCTTCTGCCTGTCAGTTCTTATTTCAGCTGCATGGAGTTTGCATACACATACTGTGCCTGTGTGACATGTAACAATGTTGCATTTCTTGCCTCTGAGCATGAAAGAAGTGAGCTGCTACTGTAGCCTCTGAGATCCTCACCAGAATGGGCTAGTCTGCCCCCTCTTCTGTTTGTTCAAAGATAGTCTGTCCCAAGACTATTCCCTTTACCCACACTGCCCCTCACTTCCTTTTCCACCATAACCTCTGGATGAGTGAGCACTCTGCTGTAAACTCCTGTACTGGTAGGATTATCTTTTTCACCTGCCGTTAACTACCAAGCACACACAGAGAAACATTATCCCAACACCTACTTCTCTACACAAGTACCTGTCTTTTACCTGCCTTCCACAAATAAAGTAAAGAAACGAAACAGACTTGTTGTGCTTGGAAAAGAGGGCCGAGTTGACACTATCTGGACTAAATCATCTACATATGACCCTGGCTTTCAGAATACGTCACGTTGCTATGGCAACGTGACGTCATGGCGCCGGAGCGCAGGTAAGTGGGGGTTAGGGGGGGCGTGGGAGTGATGGGACCGCCCAGCAGGGGGGCGCAGGGAAAAAAGTTTGCGCCCCCCTGGGCTAGGGTGAGATGCAAAGCCAGTAGGCAGCGTTGCAGACATGTCTAAGACATGCAAGTGAGCATAAAGTAATATTTACATTTGCTATATGCTTTGCTGTGGAGGGTTTTGTCACTTTTTTTACCCACCATAACCTTAATTGTGTGATATATATATATATATATATATATATATATATATATATATATATATATATATATATATATAGTGCTTGACAAATCACCCAAAAATCCACTCGCCGAACCAAAAAATCTACTCGCCACCTAGCCCCGCCCATAGCCACGCCCCTAGTCCCGCCCCCCAAAATTACAATTAGCCCTCGTTAGGTGTGTGTGTGACTAGTTTCCTGCACCCATTAACCAGTGTCTGGATGCCCTCGCTTCACAATATCTAAAGCAGCAATCCCGCCTGGGATCTTACCTGATCCACAGTCCCTCAATGTCCAGGTACCCGCATTCCCGCATTGTTATATGTTGGAGGGGAGGTGTTCCCTACCTGTCTTCTGGGTTAGGGGGGATTCCAATTGTCTCCCGCGTGAAGCTTGAGAGTGTAGGTATATTTCAATTAAGATATATAGGATAAACTTATATATCCAGAGTGTGGGAGACAGACAGAGAGGAGAGAGAGAGAGAGACACACACACAGACAGAGAGGAGAGAGAGAGACAGAGAGGGGAGAGAGAGACAGAGAGGGGAGAGAGAGACAGAGAGGAGAGAGAGAGACAGAGAGGAGAGAGAGACGCAGACAGAGCGAGGGGAGAGAGAGACAGAGAGAGGGGCGAGAGAGAGACAGAGAGAGAGAGACACACAGAGAGACACAGAGAGAGACAAGGAGAGGGGAGAGAGAGAGAGACGGAAGAGAGACAGGGATAGAGAGAGAGAGAGAGGGGGGGAGAGAGAGCTGGAAGAGAGAGACGGAAGAGAGAGAGAGGGGGGGGAGAGAGAGACGGAAGAGAGAGAGGGGGGGGAGAGAGACAGAAGAGAGAGAGAGGGGGGAGAGAGAGACGGAGTTCGGAGAGAGACAGAGGAGGCGACTGACTGATTGGGGGGGTGACCGACTGGGGTTATTGGGTGGAGAGGGGCTGACCGACTGGGGGATTGGGTGGGGAGGGGGTGACGGACTGGGTGACTGACTTACAAGATGGGGGGGTGACTGGGGGGTACCTCTGGTGTCCTGCACACCCACACACCCACTCTCTCTCTCTCTTATACACACACACACACACACTCTCTCATACACACACACACACTCTCTCTCATACACACACACACACACTCTCTCTCATACACACACACTCCCATACACACACACACACACACACACACACTCCCATACACACACACACTCCCACACACTCTCCCATACACACACACACTCTCCCACACACACACACACTCTCCCACACACACACACACTCTCCCACACACACACACTCCCATACACACTCTCCCATACACGCACACACTCTCCCATACACACACATACACACAAACTCTCCCATACACACACACACACACACACACACTCTCCCATACACACACACACACGGGGGGGTGAGGAAGAGAGGAAAGGCCGTGACAAGCAGCACCACTGCCCGTGCGCCAATCCCCCACCTCGCACGGGCAGCAGGAGCACTGGGGACAGAGGGGGGTACGGAACACCCCCGCTACCACCTCCCGCCCGGCAGGCAGCGGGAGCGCCGGGGCCGGAGGAGCAACTCTACTACCACCTCCCGCCTCGCGGGGACGTGTGACGGGGAGGAGCATCCCAGCTACCACCTCCCACCTGGCGGGCAGCGGGAGCGCGGGGACAGAGGATCACCTCCACTACCCCCTCCCGCCTCGGTTGCTGGATTTATAAAAAATAAATAAATAAAAAATAATTTTTAATCACAGAACCGCGTGCGCTAAGCGGCCATTAGGCGGGGTCGCCACGGGGGCAAATCCGGCCGCCCCTGGCGACCGGGCAACCAGATTTGTCGAGCTGGAGACCATTTGATTGGTCCGTCGGTCCGCCCGCCCTCCCACGGCTCTCATTGGCTGTTGTCTCGCCCCTCCCGGATTGCACGCCCCCTCACGGCTCTCATTGGCCAGTGTGCTCTAACCAAGGGGTCCCCAACCCCTGGCCACACTGCTGCCTGAGGTGAGGAAATGCTCCCTGGTGGTGGTGGTGGTGGCGCTGGCTGTTGCTTTTGCTGCTGTTGCTGCTGCTGCTGGGGGGGCTTAACTTATCTCCGTTTTTGACCCCCCCACACCCCCCAGCTCCGTTTTTGACCACCCCCAAGCTCCGTTTTTGACCACCCCCCCAAGCTCCGTTTTTGACTCCCCCCCGACACACAGTGACAGACACACAGACACACTGACACACACAGGGACAGACACACTGACAAACACAGTGACACTCCCCCTTGCCCCCCGCCCTGCCTTCACCCTCCCGGCCCTGCCTTCCCCCCCTGCCCCTGCCTTCCCCTCCCTGCCCCTGCCTTTCCCCCCCTGCCCCTGCCTTCCCCCCCCCTCTGCCCTGGCCTTCCCCCCCACCCCGCCCCGGCCATTTCCCCACCCCAGCCTTCCCCCCCTCCCGCCTCTGCCTTTCACCCACCCGCCGCCCATACTCCCGCCATCTCCCACCTCTGCCTTTCACCCTCCCGCCTCTGCCTTTCACCCACCCACCCCTGCCTTCCCCCCTGCCCCTGCCTTCCCCCCCGCCCCTGCCTTCCCCTCCTCTGCCCCGGTCTTCCCCCACCCCAGCCTCCCCCCCTCCCGCCCCTGCCCTCCCCCCTGCCCTTGACTTCCCCCCTTCCCCCCCGCCCCTGCCTTCCCCTCCCTTTCCCCTCCCCTGCCCCTGCCTTCCCCTCCTCTGCCCTGGCTTTCCCCCCCCTCCCGCCTTTCACCCACCCGCCGCCCGTACTCTCGCCACATCCCGCCTCTGCCTTTCACCCAACCGCCACACTCCCGCCTCTGCCTTTCACCCACTCGCTGCCCACACTCTTGCCGCCCTCCCGTCTTTCACCCACCTCCCGCCTCTGCCTTTCAGCCACCCGCCGCCTCACACCGCTGCGCTCCACAGCCGCCGTCCTCACTCAACAGACACCTGCCGCCTCTCACCCACCCGCCACACTCGACACACACCCGCCGCCTCCCACCCCTACGCACCGACATCACTGACCAGCCGCCGCCCGCACTCGCCAGACACCCACCACCTCACACCCTAGCGGGACCCCCACCCACAGCCAGCACTCACTACCCACCCGCCACCCGTACTGAACACTCACACCCGCTCACACCCTAGCGGGACACACACCTCACATTTTTACATCACTTATGTCACCGAAATATACATTGTACTGTGGTGTGTTTACAATAAACCATTTTTAAACAACATCGTATTACATTTTCTTCCAGGTTTCTTTTCAACATTATTATACAACCTTTCCCCCAAATAGTCATCCTATTGTTCCCCTATTTATACATAATACTACCTATTACGGATTTACATGCCGGACAACGTCGGGTATATCAGCTAGTGTATATATATATATATATATATATATATATATATATATATATATATATATATATATATATATATATATATATATATATATATATATATATATATAGTGTTCGACAAACCTATACATTTGCACACCCCGGGCGAGTGGATTTAACATCGTGGCGAGCTCCTATTGGCCCAAGCAGCACATGTGTGGTACTAGGTGGCGAGTAGATTTTTTTGTTCGGCGAGTAGATTTTTTTATTTGGGGGAAAGGTTGGATAATAATGTTGAAAAGAAACACGGAAGAAAATGTAATACGATGTTGTTGTTTAAAAATGGTTTATTGTAAAGACACCACAGTACAATGTAGATTTTGGTGACATGTGATGTAAAAATTGTGATGTGTGTGTCCTGCTAGGGTGTGAGGCGGCGGGTGGGTAGTGAGTGCTGGCTGTGGGTGGGGGTCCCGCTAGGGTGTGAGCTGGCGGGTGTCCATTACAAAGAAGAAGAAGCAGGCAAACGGTCTTACTCAAAAGGAGGTTTAATATGCCATAAAGTCCAACGTTTCGGCAGTCAAATACTGCCTATCTCAAGGTGAAGGCTACAAAACACAAGAAAACAGTCAAAATATATACCACCCCCCTGATACTCACCCCTCCCCGCTCTGCCACATAACCAGGATGTTGACGCCCACCTGATGACGTCAGAGCTACCATATGGCGCCCCCTAGTGACGTCAGACATCTAGGTCTAAATCCCTGGCAATACAGCATAGCTGCAGTCCTCCAAGACAGCTCTATGCTGTATTGCCAGGGATTTAGACCTAGACGTCTGACGTCACTAGGGGGCGCCATATGGTAGCTCTGACGTCATCAGGTGGGCGTCAACATCCTGGTTATGTGGCAGAGCGGGGAGGGGTGAGTATCAGGGGGGTGGTATATATTTCGACTGTTTTCTTGTGTTTGGTAGCCTTCACCTTGAGAAAGGCAGTATTTGACTGCCGAAACGTTGGACTTTATGGCATATTAAACCTCCTTTGAGTAAGACCGTGTGCCTGCTTCTTCTTCTTTGTACTGGAACATTTGGGACTACAGGAGCTCCCCAGGACCAGCGCACCGGCAGCTAAGTACCCCACCTCTATTACCATTGATATTGAGTGCATGTCTCATCCTCTGTCTGGCGGGTGTCCATCACAGGAGGTGACAGCCGGACAGCAGAGACGCAGCACACTGAACATGGTGGCACACCCAGGGAACCGTGATGTCCATCACAGAAGGTGTGTTTTTAGCTGAAGGACTTAGGAGAAGCTGGGAATGGAGGCAGCTGGGAAAAAGCTGTGAGGCAACGAGGACAATCTGCATGGATATTGCAGGAAGAAGGACAGAGAAAATCTCTACATACATGAAAACGAGAGGTAACTCTCAATGTATTACGTCCTGGTAAATAAATACATTTAGGAGGTCTCTGCATCTAGAGTTATAGGGTACCCCAGTTTCGCAGTTGTAAGTGTGTGTGTTGATTTACTGTACATAGTTGTGGATATTCCTTTTTCCAATAAATTAATTTGATAAACTCTGTGTTTCTGTCTGGCGAATTGATACCTGGTGTGTTAGTCCTGGTCTCCCGTGACAGGCTTTTTCTGGTACCTCCATAGCCTGAAAGCCACCAACAAATGGACAAAACAGAGCCTTGCGACATACATAGAATCAACAGCTCCGAAGTGGGAAACCTACTCCGAAGCTTCCAGAACACAAACTACGAGCAGAACAAACACGGAGTAAACCTGGCAGTAAGAAACCTCAACAAAATATTCCATCTAATAGCAGGAAAATCAAACCTGAAAAAAATCAGCCCTAATAGACCAGCAACAAATGCCAAAACCATAGAAAAATGGTTTGATAATGAATGCAACATCCTTAGAAAAAGACCCAAACAATACAGAACTGCGAACGAGGTACCACCAACACCTGAAGCACTACAGGCACACCCTAAGAAAGAAAAAAACACAACCATATTGCCAACAAAATTATAAAGTATTGAAGAAGCAATGGATGAAAATACTTTCTGGCAAACCTGGAAACTTCTGGATACAAAACAGAATAACAGACACCTGGCCATTCAGAATGGCAACATCTGGAAAAACGACTCTGAGGACCTTTACCAAGAAATCCCTGAAGAAAACCTGACACAAAAACAAATCCTCACCAAACAAACATCACTGGAGAACATTCTAAAAGATAACCAAAACCCCCTGGACAGACCAATCACAATCCAGGAAATACTGGCTACTTCCCTGAACTGTGGAACGGAGGACTGATAACCCCTATTCACAAGAAAGGAGACAGGCTGGACCCATCCAATTACAGAGGCATATGCACCCTGGGAAAACTGTTCAACAGCATCCTGAACAGCAGAATCCTCACCTTCCTGACAGAGCAGAGTGTACCGAGTAAGAGCCGGATCGGCTTCCTGCCAAACCACCGCACCACGGATCACATCTATACCCTACACAGCCTGATCAATAAACACGTCCACAACACCAACAAGGGCAAAATCTGCTTTGTGGACTTTAAAAAGGCTTTCGACTCCATCTGGCAGCCAGGCCTATTGCTGAAAATACTAGAAAGCGGAATAGGGGGGAGAACATACGACACCATCAAAAGTATGTACTCTGAAAACAAATGCTGTGTGAAAGTTAATAATAAAAGGACAGACTTCTTCCACCAAGGCCGTGGAGTTAGACAGGGCTGCAGCCTGAGTCCCACACTTTGTAACATATACATCTGTAGCCCTCTTTCCCCCTGACTAAAGCAACTACTTGTACTGCTGTCACCTGTTTGGCTACCAGAAGGCCTGAGCCTCCGCCACTGGGAGCCTGGGGTATTGCTTGTTCGCCTCTGTGCAGCGCCTCCACCGGCGAGGGATCCCAGCGTAGTGGGAGGAGCCCCTCACCGGAACCAATATACACAGTAATTACACGCAGGTATATTATAACAGTATTTACTGAACACATATAGTACACGACAAGAATAACAAGGCCATGCAAGGCAGCACCCACACAATAACACCTCCCGGGTGGGACCCCCAAAGTACTGGGGTGTCTTGGCACTTAACCCCTTAGTGTCCACAGACTAGACCCTCCCCAAAGAGCGTGTGTGGGATAGCGCTACCCAGTGTGTTTGGCCGTTGGAGCACATGTAGACAATACCTCCCTAGTCTCAGTCCAGACCAGGTTAACTGAGCAGCTGAGTCCATGGATCCGCACCGCGATCTACAGAATCCTCTGCTGCGCTGATCCGTAGGCGGATGCCTCTGGAGGGTTTTCCCGGCGGTGTGCCCCTATAAAATAGTCTCTGATAAGGTAGCCTTAATCTGGTCACAGCCTGCAGCTGTACGTCACCACAGGTGCAGGGTTCTGCTGCTGATGTCTCTCACTGACACGCTACTGGGGAAGGGTCCTTATCTAAGGCCTTTCCCTGCAGCATACACAAATTACAGTGAGTAGGGGAATCTATCTGGGGCCTGAAGGGGGTGATCTGGCCCAGTCTGAGTGCCACTGACACTCAGGCCCTACCTTCCCCTTCTGCATCCCTGCTCCGACTGACTCCTCGCGCCCCGAGCACGCCAAATGTATCAATGGGATCCTTACAGCCCTATTGGCTGAGCTGCGCCACATGATCCGGCCGCCCCAGGGGATTCTGGGAGATGTAGTTCCCCTGCAGATCCTTCCTAACATGGCCGCCACTGCTGCTGCTCAATACGTATGCGCAAGCCTCCTCAGATGGCCGCCGTTATTCCCGGGCCCTCTGCGCATGCAATATGGCAGCGGCCTGTGATAGGTGCCGCCATAAAGCTCTGGCGACCCGGTCGCCATAGCGGCAATCTCTCCTCCTGCAGCTGCCCTGCACCTCACCACTCCCACTGGAGTCAAAGCGGAGTCCCCGACGCCGCCGCAGCTGTCTTAGCCTCCCCCTGCCCCGCATCGGAAGTAAGGGAGGGTAAGGCCGTGCCTATAGTGCCGTCAATTACACACGCACACACACACATACTTACTTTGCACTCACTGTCTTGGGTTGCTGCTTTGCTGTCGGTGTCTGGTGCTGCCGGTGGCTGAGAAGGGGGTGCTGCCGGTGGCTGTGAGGGGGGGGGGGGGCGCTGTCGGTGGCTGGTTCTGCCGGTGGCTGTGAGGGGGGGTGCTGTCGGTGGCTGTGAGGGGGAGTGCTGTCGGTGGCTGAGGGAGGGGGTGCTGCCGCTGGCTGGGGGGCTGGTGCTGCCAGTGGCTGAGAGGGAGGGGGGCTGTTTGCTGCTGGTGGCTCGGTTTGATGCCGGTGGCTGTGGAAGTTGCCGCTCTCCAGCTGCTGCCTCTCTCTCACTCACTGTGTGCTGCGGGGGGCCCGGCCGGCGCTGCTTAGGCCTCCTATCATCTCCGCAGCTGCTGGCATGCCACCTCATTGTCCCACGCCGGGCCGCTCTGTGATGTCATCGCGCGCTGGAAGTTGTGGTGCGCACTTCCGGTGCACATCGGCATCAGAGACACCCGGCATCAGGAATTCTGCAAACACCTTCTCCAAGTACACAGGAGTACATCAAGAAATGCATGCCGGGCTGAGCTGGGCCGCTCTCCTCTACTGCTCATGGTACAGAAGAGAGCACTGACATTCTGGGCCCACCTAAATACCAGCCACCCAAAGTCTTACTGCTACGGAGCAATGAGAAGCCAGGACCTCCTCACTAAACCCTGTGCCATCAAACAACTTGTCCTCTCACTCCAAGAACAAAACCCCACACAGATTAACAACCTGCCGAAAAAAGAAATCAACTCAATCGCCAGCGAAATGAAGAAGCAGTATGTGACAAGATGGGAAAATGATATACAGCGCGCAAAGAAGCTGGAGACTTACCACAGCCTACAGAGAGAATACACTCTGGCACCCTACCTACTCAAGGTAAAAGACCCAAAGCAGAGACAGGCCTTGTGCCAGTACAGAATGAGCGCCCACAGCCTGGAAATAGAAACAGGCAGACACAGACAGAACTGGAAGCCCCGGGAGATGAGACTATGCCAGCAATGTGAGCTAGGAGAGGTGTGTGAGAGACACAGGCAGACACAGACAGAACTGGAATCCCCGGGAGATGAGACTGTGCCAGCGATGTGAGCTAGGAGGGGTGTGTGAGAGACAGACAGAACTGGAAGCCCCGGGAGGTGAGACTGTGCCAGCGATGTGAGCTAGGAGAGGTGTGTGAAAGACACAGACACAGACAGAACTGGAAGCCCCGGGAGATGAGACTGCGCCAGCGATGTGAGCTGGGAGAGGTGTGTTAGACACAGGCAGACACAGACAGAACTGGAAGCCCCGGGAGGTGAGACTGTGCCAGCGATGTGAGCTAGGAGAGGTGTGGAGAGACACAGGCAGACACAGACAGAACTAGAAGCCCCGGGAGCTGAGACTGTGCCAGCGATGTGAGCTAGGAGAGGTGTGTGAGACACAGGCAGACACAGACAGAACTGGAAGCCCCGGGAGCTGAGACTGTGCCAGCGATGTGAGATAGGAGAGGTGTGTGAGACACAGGCAGACACAGACAGAACTGGAAGCCCCGGGAGGTGAGACTGTGCCATCGATGTGAGCTAGGAGAGATAGAAGATGAAATACACTTCCTGCTGCGCTGCACACAATACTCTGAAGTGAGGAGCACCCACCTGGAGAAACTCACAGCTCTTATCCAGAACTTTAATAATATAGAAATAGCGATCCTCCCGGAAGATGAAACCACAGCAGAACTGGCTGCCCACTATATCAGTACCTGCCACAGGCTGAGACGCCCACTAACCCCCACATCCCTGTGTGTCACTGTTACCCATGTACCGTGCAATCATTATACTCTACCCCTGTTATTCATGTACCGTGCAATCATTATACCCTACCCCATGTTATTCATGTACTGTGTAATCATTATACCCTACCCCCTGTTATTCATGTACTGTGTAATCATTATACCCTACCCCCTGTTATTCATGTACTGTGTAATCATTATACCCTACCCCGTTATTCATGTACTGTGTAATCATTATACCCTACCCCGTTATTCATGTACTGTGTAATCATTATACCCTACCCCCTGTTATTCATGTACTGTGTAACCATTGTACCCTACCCCGTTATTCATGTACTGTGTAACCATTGTACCCTACCCCCTGTTATTCATGTACTGTGTAATCATTATACCCTACCCCGTTATTCATGTACTGTGTAATCAATTTACCCTACCCCGTTATTCATGTACTGTGTAACTATTAGACCCTACCCCCTGTTATTCATGTACTGTGTAATCATTATACCCTACCCCGTTATTCATGTACTGTGTAATCATTATACCCTACCCCATGTTATACATGTACTGTGTAATCATTATACCCTACCCCGTTATTCATGTACTGTGTAATCATTATACCCTACCCCCCGTTATTCATGTACTGTGTAATCATCATACCCTACCCCGTTATTCATGTACTGTACTGTGTAATCATTATATCTTACCCCCCGTTATTCATGTACCGTGTAACCATTATACCCTACCCCGTTATTCATGTACTGTGTAATCATCATACCCTACCCCCCGTTATTCATGTACTGTGTAATCATTATACCCTACTCCCCGTTATTCATGTACTGTGTAATCATTATACCCTACCCCGTTATTCATGTACTGTGTAATCATTATACCCTAACCCCCGTTATTCATGTACTGTGTAATCATTATACCCTACCCCGTTATTCATGTACTGTGTAATCATTATACCCTACCCCGTTATTCATGTACTGTGTAATCATTATACCTTAACCCCCGTTATTCATGTACTGTGTAATCATTATACCCTACCCCCTGTTATTCATGTACTGTGTAACCATTATACCCTACCCCGTTATTCATGTACTGTGTAATCATTATACCCTACCCCCTGTTATTCATGTACTGTGTAATCATTGTACCCTACCCCCTGTTATTCATGTACTGTGTAATCATTATACCCTACCCCCTGTTATTCATGTACTGTGTAATCATTATACCCTGCCCCCTGTTATTCATGTACTGTGTAACCATTATACCCTACCCCGTTATTCATGTACTGTGTAATCATTATACCCTACCCCCTGTTATTCAAGCTTTGGCAATACTGAAATGTTCTTTCATCATGCCAATAAAGCTTATTTGATTAGATTTGACAGCCGGACAGCAGAGAGACACAGGACACTGAACATGGCGGCACACACACAGAGACCCGCGACGCCCATCACTTGGGATGTATAAATGGAATTATTTTATTAATGTTTGGGGTTTTCTTGATATATTAAACACACAGTTGTTACCCGACATCCAGAGTAAGGTTTTTCTTACAGGGTTGCAGCTTACCTTTAAGAGCCTACAATATAGGGGTCACCGTCTCTCCATAACTAGCCTACAATTACGGGGCGATGTGTAAAACCCAAGGAAAAATGTGACATATATTTTATTGGAAGGGAAAATAAGTGGGGAAAGTGAGAAATGTTCCGTATACACAAGTGTTTCCCAGTGAGTGTGTGGGGTACGGTGGCAGGGGCATATAGGGGTTTCCATGGGATAGGATGTAAACCCCCCCAGAGAATATTCTCCTTCACAAGTCGTGTTCAGGTCCTTAAGGGAGAAAGAGAGAGAGAGAGGGAAAAAATGAGGAGGGGGCAGATGGAGAGGGGAGGGGGGAGGGATAAGAGGTAGGGAGTCAAATGCAGAGGAGAAGGGGAAATATATAGAGAAAGGGAGCAGATGGAGATGGGAGGGGGGAGATATGGAGGGGGATAGAGGAGGCGGCAGATAAAGAGGGGTCAGGGAGGGGGAGAGATATGGAAGGGGGGGGTAGAGGAAGGGGCAGATGGAGAAGGGGAGATACCAGCGGGGTAGGGGAAGGGGCAGATGGAGAAGGGGAGATACCGGGCGAGGGGGCAGATGGGGAGTGAAGGGGGAGAGATATGAAGGGGGAGATAGGGGAGTGATCAGATCTAGGGGGAGAGGGGGAGATTTGGAGAGGGGGGAGATAGAGGAGGGAGGCAGGAGCTAGAGAGGGAGGCAGGAGCTAGAGAGGAAGGGGTAGATAGAGATGGGAGGGTGGGGAGATAGAGATGGGAGGGTGGGGAGATAGAGATGGGAGGGTGGGGAGATAGAGATGGGAGGGTGGGGAGATAGAGATGGGAGGGTGGGGAGATAGAGATGGGAGGGTGGGGAGATAGAGATGGGAGGGTGGGGAGATAGAGATGGGAGGGTGGGGAGATAGAGATGGGAGAGTGGGGAGATAGAGATGGGAGGGTGGGGGGATAGAAATGGGAGGGTAGGGAGATAGAGATGGGAGGGTGGGGAAATAGAGATGGGAGGGTGGGGAGATAGAGATGGGAGGGTGGGGGGATAGAAATGGGAGGGTGGGGAGATAGAGAGTGGCTAGATAGTGGTGGGAGGCAGATAGACACATGGGGGCACGTGTGGGGCAGAGAGACTGGTGGGGGGCAAATAGACATGTTGGGGACAGACAGAAGGACAAGGCAAGTTAGAGGTGCAGATATTGGGGTCCTCACTGTGTGATGCGGCAGTTGGTGGCGGACACGTAGCGCCCCGTGTAGTGGATATTACACCGCACCACGTTATTGGTGAAGTCCGACTCCAGCACTTTGTATTTGGGGTTCACCGCAACCTGAGCAACACAAGTGGGGTATTAAGAGGAAGTGGGTTATATTCATGGTGAGTATTGGGTTAGAGTTGGGTATTAACAGGCAGCGTGGTATTAACATGGAGCGGGGTATAGTCATGGTGAGTAACAGGTTACAGTGGGGTATTAAGAGGGAGCGGGGTATTAACAGGGAACGGGGTATATTCATGGTGAGTAACAGGTTAGAGCGAGGTATTAAAAGGGAGCGGGGTATATTCATTGTGAGTCACAGGTTAGAAAGGAGTTTTGTAGTGAGTAACAGTTATTAACAGTTGGTGGAGTTGTAGGGGTCAGTATTGGGGGTCAGTGTTAGTATCAGGGTCAGTGTTGGGGTCAGTGGTAGTATCAGGGGGTCAGTGGCAGTATCAGGGGGTCAGTGGTAGTATCAGGGTCAGTGATAGTATCAGGGTCAGTGTTAGTATCAGGGTTATTATCGGAGGTCAGGGTCAGTGATAGTATCAGGGTTATTATTGAAGGTCAGGGTCAGTGTTGAGGTCAGTGTTAGTATCAGGGTCAGTGTTGGTATCAGGGTCAGTGTTAGTATCAGGGTTATTATCGGAGGTCAGGGTCATTGTTAGTATCAGGGTCAGTGTTAGTATCAGGGTTATTATCGGAGGTCAGGGTCAGTGTTAGTGTCAGGGTCAGTGATGAGGTCAGTGTTAGTATCAGGGTCAGTGATGGTATCAGGGTCAGTGTTAGTATCAGGGTTATTATCGGAGGTCACGGTCAGTGTTAGTATCAGGGTTATTATCAGAGGTCAGGGTCAGTGATAGTATCAGGGTCAGTAATAGTATCAGGGTCAGTGTTAGTATCAGGGTCAGTGTTAGTATCAGGGTTATTATCGGAGGTCAGGGTCAGTAATAGTATCAGGGTCAGTGTTAGTATCAGGGTTATTATCGGAGGTCAGAGTCAGTGTTAGTATCAGGGTCAGTGATGAGGTCAGTGTTAGTATCAGGGTCAGTGTTAGTATCAGGATCAGTGTTAGTATCAGGGTTATTATCGGAGGTCACGGTCAGTGTTATTATCAGAGGTCAGGGTCAGTGATAGTATCAGGGTCAGTAATAGTATCAGGGTCAGTGTTAGTATCAGGGTCAGTGTTAGTATCAGGGTCAGTGTTAGTATCAGGGTTATTATCGGAGGTCAGGGTCAGTAATAGTATCAGGGTCAGTGTTAGTATCAGGGTTATTATCGGAGGTCAGGGTCAGTGTTAGTATCAGGGTCAGTGATGAGGTCAGTGTTAGTATCAGGGTCAGTGTTAGTATCAGGGTCAGTGTTAGTATCAGGATCAGTGTTAGTATCAGGGTTATTATCGGAGGTCAGGGTCAGTGATAGTATTAGGGTCAGTGATAGTATCAGGGTTATTATCGGAGGTCAGGGTCAGTGATGAGGTCAGTGTTAGTATCAGGGTCAGTGATGAGGTCAGTGTTAGTATCAGGGTCAGTGGTAGTATCAGGGTCAGTGATGAGGTCAGTGGTAGTATCAGGGTCAGTGATAGTATCAGGGTCAGTGTTAGTATCAGGGTCAGTGTTAGTATCAGGGTCAGTGTTAGTATCAGGGTCAGTGTTAGTATCAGGGTCAGTGTTAGTATCAGGGTCAGTGTTAGTATCAGGGTCAGTGATAGTATCAGGGTCAGTGATAGTATCAGGGTTATTATCGGAGGTCAGGGTCAGTGATGAGGTCAGTGTTAGTATCAGGGTCAGTGATGAGGTCTGTGGTAGTATCAGGGTCAGTGATAGTATCAGGGTCAGTGATAGTATCAGGGTCAGTGATAGTATCAGGGTAAGTGTTAGTATCAGGGTTATTATCGGAGGTCAGGGTCAGTGTTAGTATCAGGGTCAGTGATGAGGTCAGTGTTAGTATCAGGGTCAGTGATGAGGTCAGTGTTAGTATCAGGGTCAGTGGTAGTATCAGGGTCAGTGTTAGTATCAGGGTTATTATCGGAGGTCACGGTCAGTGTTAGTATCAGGGTCAGTAATAGTATCAGGGTCAGTGTTAGTATCAGGGTCAGTGTTAGTATCAGGGTCAGTGTTAGTATCAGGGTTATTATCGGAGGTCAGGGTCAGTGTTAGTATCAGGGTCAGTGATGAGGTCAGTGTTAGTATCAGGGTCAGTGTTAGTATCAGGATCAGTGTTAGTATCAGGGTTATTATCGGAGGTCAGGGTCAGTGATAGTATTAGGGTCAGTGATAGTATCAGGGTTATTATCGGAGGTCAGGGTCAGTGATGAGGTCAGTGTTAGTATCAGGGTCAGTGATGAGGTCAGTGTTAGTATCAGGGTCAGTGGTAGTATCAGGGTCAGTGATGAGGTCAGTGGTAGTATCAGGGTCAGTGATAGTATCAGGGTCAGTGTTAGTATCAGGGTCAGTGTTAGTATCAGGGTCAGTGTTAGTATCAGGGTCAGTGTTAGTATCAGGGTCAGTGTTAGTATCAGGGTCAGTGATAGTATCAGGGTCAGTGATAGTATCAGGGTCAGTGTTAGTATCAGGGTTATTATCGGAGGTCAGGGTCAGTGATGAGGTCAGTGTTAGTATCAGGGTCAGTGATGAGGTCAGTGGTAGTATCAGGGTCAGTGATAGTATCAGGGTCAGTGATAGTATCAGGGTCAGTGATAGTATCAGGGTAAGTGTTAGTATCAGGGTTATTATCGGAGGTCAGGGTCAGTGATGAGGTCAGTGTTAGTATCAGGGTCAGTGATGAGGTCAGTGTTAGTATCAGGGTCAGTGGTAGTATCAGGGTCAGTGTTAGTATCAGGGTTATTATCGGAGGTCACGGTCAGTGTTAGTATCAGGGTCAGTAATAGTATCAGGGTCAGTGTTAGTATCAGGGTCAGTGTTAGTATCAGGGTCAGTGTTAGTATCAGGGTCAGTGTTAGTATCAGGGTCAGTGTTAGTATCAGGGTTATTATCGGAGGTCAGGGTCAGTAATAGTATCAGGGTCAGTGTTAGTATCAGGGTTATTATCGGAGGTCAGGGTCAGTGTTAGTATCAGGGTCAGTGATGAGGTCAGTGTTAGTATCAGGGTCAGTGTTAGTATCAGGATCAGTGTTAGTATTAGGGTTATTATCGGAGGTCAGGGTCAGTGATAGTATTAGGGTCAGTGATAGTATCAGGGTTATTATCGGAGGTCAGGGTCAGTGATGAGGTCAGTGTTAGTATCAGGGTCAGTGATGAGGTCAGTGTTAGTATCAGGGTCAGTGGTAGTATCAGGGTCAGTGATGAGGTCAGTGGTAGTATCAGGGTCAGTGGTAGTATCAGGGTCAGTGATAGTATCAGGGTCAGTGTTAGTATCAGGGTCAGTGTTAGTATCAGGGTTATTATCGGAGGTCAGGGTCAGTGATGAGGTCAGTGTTAGTATCAGGGTCAGTGTTAGTATCAGGGTTATTATCGGAGGTCAGGGTCAGTGATGAGGTCAGTGTTAGTATCAGGGTCAGTGATGAGGTCAGTGGTAGTATCAGGGTCAGTGATAGTATCAGGGTCAGTGATAGTATCAGGGTCAGTGATAGTATCAGGGTCAGTGTTAGTATCAGGGTCAGTGATGAGGTCAGTGTTAGTATCAGGGTCAGTGTTAGTATCAGGGTCAGTGGTAGTATCAGGGTTATCGGAGGTCAGGGTCAGTGATAGTATCAGGGTCAGTGTTATTATCAGGGTCAGTGGTAGTATCAGGGTCAGTGTTAGTATCAGGGTCAGTGATAGTATCAGGGTTATTATCGGAGGTCAGGGTCAGTGATGAGCTTAGGGTCAGTGATTGTATCAGGGTCAGTGTTAGTATCAGGGTTATTATCGGAGGTCAGGGTCAGTAATAGTATCAGGGTCAGTAATAGTATCAGGGTCAGTGATAGTATCAGGGTTATTATCGGAGGTCAGGGTCAGTGATAGTATCAGGGTCAGTGATAGTATCAGGGTTATTATCGGAGGTCAGGGTCAGTGATGAGCTTAGGGTCAGTGATGAGGTCAGTGTTTGTAGGGCATCAGTCAAGGTCCGAGAGTGGGGAGGTACCACGTAGGAGCGATACCTTTGTTGACCAACTAATGGATAAGAGTGGACCACTTTTTGGATAAAGAAGAGTGAGCTCATCAAAGATGGATACCGCAAGACGGACTGCGCATGCGCAGACACTGAAACGCATTGCGTTCCCCTACACAGAACCCAGGAGGATGACGTCATCGGACATGGACGCAGCATAATGAAGATGGAGGAAAGATCTGCGGAGGCAGCCTTGAGGCAGCTGAATTAGAGGTTGTACGATTGCATCATGAGTGTGTCCATTGGAGGGATGGAGATATGCAGCACATGCTTTCTATCTATGCTAATTGGACATATTGCATTATGGGGATTAGGGTGCTATTTAAATGCTGCCTTTTGGGATTGTGTGTTATGCCACTACACTATGTCACTTGATAAAGACCTCTGAGGTCGAAACGTTGTGTTGGCCCAAATAAATGAGTCTAGATTTGAAGAAATCCGTTGTGCCCTGTGATCCTTCCACTACTTACCAGGAAGTAATACACTGAGAGTCGCGTTACCTCTCGTTTTCAAGTATGTCCACTATCAAGGTGTTATTGGGGCGTAAGTATCAGGGTGTTATTAGGGCGTAAGTATCAGGGTGTTATTAGGGCGTAAGTAATAGGGTGTTATTAGGGGGTAAGTATCAGGGTGTTATTAGGGGGTATCAGGGTGTTATTAGGGCGTAAGTATCAGGGTGTTATTAGGGCATAAGTAATAGGGTGTTATTAGGGGGTAAGTATCAGGGTGTTATTAGGGCGTAAGTATCAGGGTGTTATTAGGGCATAAGTAATAGGGTGTTATTAGGGGGTAAGTATCAGGGTGTTATTAGGGGGTAAGTATCAGGGTGTTATTAGGGCATAAGTAATAGGGTGTTATTAGGGGGTAAGTATCAGGGTGTTATTAGGGCGTAAGTATCAGGGTGTTATTAGGGCGTAAGTAATAGGGTGTTATTAGGGCGTAAGTATCAGGGTGTTATTAGGGGGTAAGTATCAGGGTGTTATTAGGGCGTAAGTAATAGGGTGTTATTAGGGGGTAAGTATCAGGGTGTTATTAGGGCGTCAGTGTCAGGGTGTTATTAGGGGATAAGTATCAGGGTGTTATTAGGGGTCATGTGTCAGGGTGTTATTAGGGGTCCTGTGTCAGGGTGTTATTAGGGCGTAAGTAATAGGGTGTTATTAGGGCGTAAGTAATAGGGTGTTATTAGGGGTAAGTATCAGGGTGTTATTAGGGCGTAAGTATCAGGGTGTTATTAGGGTGTAAGTATCAGGGTGTTATTAGGGATAAGTATCAGGATGTTATTAGGGGTCCTGTGTCAGGGTCAGTTTTGGGGTTAGTGTTGGGGTGTTACTAGGGCATCTGTGTCAGGGTGTTTTTAGGGTGTCAGTATCAGGGTGTTATTAGGGCGCCTGTGTCAGGGTGTTTTTAGGGTGTCAGTATCAGGGTGTTATTAGGGCGCCAGTATCAGGGTGTTATTAGGGCGCCTGTGTCAGGGTGTTATTAGGGTGTAAGTATCAGGGTGTTATTAGGGCGTCAGTGTCAGGGTGTTATTAGGGCGTCAGTGTCAGGGTGTTATTAGGGCGTAAGTATCAGGGTGTTATTAGGGCGTAAATATCAGGGTGTTATTAGGGCATCAGTATCAGGTTGTTATTAGGGTGTATCAGGGTGTTATTAGGGGTCCTGTGTCAGGGTCAGTTTTGGGGTGTTACTAGGTCATTAGGGTGCCTGTGTCAGGTTATTAGGGCGTGTCAGGGTGTTATTAGGGCGTAAATATCAGGGTGTTATTAGGGCGTCAGTATCAGGGTGTTATTAGGGCGTCAGTACCAGGGTGTTATTAGGGCGCCTGTGTCAGGGTCAGTTTTGGGGTTAGAGTTGGGGTGGGGTCACTCACCTTGAGTATGTAGTTCCCAGGCTGCACCTCAGTGATATCGATCCACTGACAGTCGATATCCGCATTGTACGTGTCATAACAGCCGGGACTCAGACCCTGTGTAGGAGACACAAACTTTGAGTGTGTGCGAGGGAAAGAGGTGAGTGTGCGAGAGGGAGAGGTGAGTGTGTCACGGGGAGAGGTGAGTGTGCGAGGACTGACCCCACAGCGCAAGGACGCAGTCAGTGTGCAATGTGCAGATGTGCTCACCTGAGTGTGCGCGCAACTACGTGTACAAGGGGTAGCAAGTGTGTTCACCTGCGTGCAGGAGGGGCAGTGAGTGTGCACTCACCAGCGTGTAGTAGGGGTAGCAAGTATGCGCTCACCAGTGTGTAGGATAGGCAGTGTGTGTGAGCTCACCTAGGTGTACAATGGGCAATGACTGTGCACTCATCGGTGTGTAGGAGGGGCAGTGAGTATACACTCACGGGTGTGTACGAAGGGCTGTGAGTGTGCACTCACCTGAGTGTGCGAGGTGCACGCGTATCTTTTGAGGTTCCCGAAGTCGCAGGTGGTGTCCTCCAGACAGAAGCTGGCCTTGTGTCCCTCTGCCACCTTCCTTCCCGTGGTGGCATCCAGCAAGTCATAGTGACTGAACTCATCCATGCTGTGATAGTGCCTGAGAGAGAGAGAGCTCAGATGCTGAGCCTGGCACTGCCCACACTGCGTACTGCCCTCTCTAAACTGAGAGATCCATCAGATGCCCAGCCTGGCACTACCCACTCTGTGTACTGCCCTCTCTAGGCTGCGATATCCTCTCAGATGTGCAGCCTGGCACTGCCCACACTGTGTACTTTCCTCTCTAGACTGAGAGATCCCTCAGATACTGAACCTGGCACTGCCACACTGTGTACTGCCCACTCTAGGCTGCGAGATCCTCTCAGATGTCCTGCCTGGCACTGCCCACTCTGTGTCCTGCCCTCTCTAGGCTGAGGGATCCATCAGATGCCCAGCCTGGCACTGACCACTCTGTGTCCTGTCCCCTCTAGGCTGAGAGATCTCTCAGATACTGAGCCTGGCACTGCCCACACTGTGTACTGTCCTCTCTAGACTGAGAGATCCCTCAGATACTGAACCTGGCACTGCCACTCTGTGTCCTGCCCTCTCTAGGCTGCGAGATCCTCTCAGATGTCCAGCCTGGCACTGCCCACTCTGTGTCCTGCCCTCTCTAGGCTGCGAGATCCACTCAGATGTCCAGCCTGGCACTGCCCACTCTGTGTCCTGTTCCCTCTAGCCTGAGAGATCCATCAGATGCCCAGCCTGGCACTGCCCACTCTGTGGCCAATCCCCTCTAGGCGGAGAGATCCATCAGGTGCCCAGCCTGGCACTGCCCACTCTGTCTCCTCCCTGCCCAGGTAGCTCAGTCCCACCTCTCTGTCCGGGTTCCCTCTGATACTCACTGGTGACAGCTGTGCCACTCCCAGGCTTGGCGCGGGCGGGTGGGAAGGAAGTCTGCGTTTCCCTGATTCTTTACCCGCTGCGGGAAGCGGAGCAGGACCCGAACATCGTAATCCGAGGAGTCAGAGGCATATGCAGAGCTAGGCAGGGCGAGAAGGCACAGGTACAGCAGCAGTGCCAGCCTCCCCCCTCCCACACACACACATAGTGGAAGTGCCAGCTTTCCCCCTCCTCCCACACACACACACACACACACAGCTGCAGTGCCAGCCTCTCCCCCCCACACACACACACAGCTGCAGTGCCAGCCTCGCCCCCCCCACACACACACAGCGACAGTGCCAGCCTCTCCCCCCCACACACACACAGCAGCAGTGCCAGCCTCCACACACACACACACACACACACACACACACACACACACACACACACACACACACACACACACACACACACACGAAGGGGAGGAGCTGTGAGCCAAGATGGCGGCAGACCCTGGAGGAGGGAGAGGAGTTGGAACCAGGTCTCGAGCTAATCTGAATGCGGATAAGAAAGTTTCCCTAGAAGCTAAAGTGCAGAAACTTTTGCAAAAGAAAGAGTCAGAAAATGTGGAAAAAGAGATGAATTTAAATGTTGGTCAGAAAGAAGCTGAAATGTAGAATACGGAAAGTCCGGCTCAGAACCAGACGGGTAAGAGAACTGCGGCTAAAACAAGCTCAAGATCTAATGAAGCCAGGTAGAACATGAGAAAGGGGGACTAGGAGTGACAGAAATTGTTATCCCACAAATTTGTAAGGACATGCACACTAATGCACAGGCAACTGCAGCTACACCTGAGACAGCGACCCTGCAAACAACTGTACCTGAGACAGAGACCCTGCATACAGCTGCACCGGAGACAGAGACCCTGCATACAACTGTACCTGACACAGAGACACTGCAAGCAACTGAGGGCAGCAGACAGCTGCAGGAATTAGCAGCCACACCCAAGGCAGACACACTGCAAACAGCCCAAGCTGAGAGCCTGGATAATGCTGGAAATACACCTGAGACAGACCAGCAATCAGCCCAAGCACAGGAAGAAGTGTCTGAAATGGAAATGGCTGAAGCAGTGGAGAACGCTGAAGCAGTAGAGGCTTTTGAGGCACAAGTGGTAGTGTGCAAAAAACCAGGCGCTTACCTCAGATTAGAAACAAAAGTGTGCTTACAGTAAAGCGGTCAATTCGACAATAGCTCTCTTACAAATACTTAGAGCAAACAGTAGGATCCCTTCAGCTTCAACCCCAGAAAAGGGTTAATCCAGAGCCCTTATAGAAACATGGGAACAAACAAACATTATTTGAGCCTGAGGAAGTCGATGTGTCGACGAAACGCGTTGCTCTAAACCACCAGAAGATTTTGACCTAAGGAGGCATCCGCAGTCAGACCGTGGAGCAGTGTTTGCAGCTCAGCAGGATAGTTTTTCTTCCTGCATCCCGGACGCGGGACGGGCGCACAAAGCTGCTCAAACTCGATCCTGGACTGCGTGAGGAGGCCAGGGGTCCATTCTATATGTATGTGAGTCCCTTTGCTGTTTTAATTAATAAATGCGATTTCTTGTGAATATTTAACTGGAACCGTGCCTCACTCGTTTTTCTCATCACCCAACCCCTCCCCCCCCCCCCCCCCCACGCATCATAACACCTGGGGGGAGAGCCTGGCTGACGCCTGGGAGTTAGCACTGATTTTCGTGCTGCCCTGGATACTGGAGAAAACCCCCATTACGTGACGAATAGATGTGGATGGGTTAAATTTAACCCCAAAGTAACCAATTTCTACACCAGCTCACACAGGGCCGTGTGAGTATAGCCTTATAGATTATATATCATTTCCCCTAACCCTATCAACATACAGCTATATCTACCTGGGAGAGGCACAGCTCGCCCTCAAGGAGGTGATCACTAATTGTGGTTGCTTACACATGGCCGTGTAAGTATTATTATATTTACAACCCGCCCCCCACCTTTGGAACTACTGTCAATATTCATCACCATTATTATTGTATATGTCTTTCTAATCCCATGCTCCCCCATTGTTTGTTCCCATTTTGAGGCACAAGAAATGGAGATTCCTAAAATGGGAGAGAAATCCATACAGTCTGCAGCAGCATCAAAGCCCTTGGCAGAAACAGGAGCGGCAAAGGCAAAGTCCTTAAGTGAAGCAGGAACGGCAGCAAAACCAATAGCAGCGGCTGAGCCAGCTCCCCCCCAGCAGTCAGCATGGAGTACAAGACGCCCAGGTACATCTTATTTGTCATTTGATGATGCCAGAAAGCGCAGGAACGTAGTCAGACTGCATTATTGTGGGGATATGGTTCCTATACCGGACAGATTTGTTATAGGAAAGGACTTGATCAAAGTTTCACTTGGCTTCCAACCCAGTGAGGTTTATGCTTTGTTACATGCTCCTAATAGCAGAAACTACGAAAATAGCTTTAAGACACCAGAAGGGCTAGAAAAATTCTGGTTTCGTTACAGAGAAGTGAAGGATAATCCAGAATGGGAATTTTTTTAAGTTATCCAAGTATCTCGCTGTAAAGCGTAGCTCACCACAAACGAAGCGCGACCGCGGTGCTGAGGTAGGGGATTGGATAACGCCGACCCACAGCCATGCGGGCGTGCCTAGGATGTAGAGTAGTCGTTCAAGCCAGGTCAGGATTACAGATTGGTGAATGGTTAAGGTACTTGCCAGGTTCAGGAGCGGAGAGTTGCGGATCGTCGGAGTGCGTAGCCAGGTTCAGGATTGGAGATTATCGGATAGTCGGGGTACGGAGCCAGGTTCAGGATTGGAGAATATCGGATCGTTGGAGTACTTAGCCAAGGTCAGGACTGGAGACAGGAGAATGGTCAGACAAGCCGGATCAGGAGTGGAGAGAAGCGGAGTCCGAGGTGCTTGTCCTGGAACTAGATTCCACATTTCTCTGTCTCCCTTTGCAGTTCATGGGATTCATATCTCCCTAGTTCAGCTGCCTGCTATTCTCCCTGTCCCAGCAGCTAGCTGCATGTGAATAGGCAACATTATTGCTACATGTTGTTTACACAGCCCTAGTCAGTGTTGGTTGCCTGCAGCTCATATTCTCCTAGCTGAGAGTGGGCTATTCCTACCCCCCTGTCCTTGCTGACAGTTAGTATAGTCTCACTTCCCTTCTAGTGTGACCCTTGCTCCTCACTTCCTTTTCACCCTGGACTCTGAGTGAGTACCTGCCTGCTATTTGCCCCAGCAAGGCCTTTCTGTTTACACTGCCTTATCATGATACACTGCACTTCAGACAGAGAAGCCCTCTCTACCCACACTACATCTGCAAGCACCTTTCTTCCTGTGATTTTCCTTCAATAAAACTAAGAAAGACAAAAGGACTTGTTGTGCTTTGGAAGAGGGAAGGCATGAGTTAAGCTTACTAGAATTATTCATACATCATTCGTGACCCTGGTTCCAGGAAAGTAAAACAGAGACCGTGTGTTGGGGAAACAGCACAGTAGCTTCAGTGACACAGCTTCTGGGAACAGGTACTGGACAAGCAAGCAGATTTACACACACATACAGGAGCTGCTACTCAAAGACTTTATGCTAACCCAGAATAGTCTCTGCACCCCAGGACAAGCAAGCAGCTTTACACTGCCAGACAGGACAGCAGGCTTTATACCAAAGAGCGCAGACTTTCTACAGCAAAAGCCTTACTAACAGCAAGCAGTTTACACTGCACACAGCCTGCAGCAGTACAAGCAAGCAGCTCACACTACTTCTAGCAGTACAGCAAGCAGCTTACACCGCACACAGCCTGCAACCTACACTCAATGCAGCAGCGCTGCAGACAGACAGTGCATCTTACACAGAACTTTGATTGACTTTTTCTGTTTGAGTTCACCCTCTGCACAGCTCCATAGTGAGGAGCTACCATCTCACCTACCCCTGCGCACGTCCCCACGGCTAGCACCATCAAGGGCCACGCTACAGGACACCCGCCAGGACACGGGTCAGATCCACCGGACACCTGTGAGTATAGCCACCCCTACGCTGAACGCTGCAGGACACCGCTCGGCATCATCTCAGACAGTCGCCCATCGCTGACGCAGGTAACAGACCGCACGCCACATGCACCGGCTAAAGGCCTACACACACCTGCAGCATGGCAGAACTCAGATCCTCATCAAACACCACGCAGGAGAGTGACCACTCAGACACAGAGAACGCTGCACAAATGCAACAGGCGCAGGCAGACGCAAGGCCTAAACGGACAGTCACACTGACACAAAAGTCCCACGAAAAATATGAGGCTGACATTGACGCACACCGCGAAAAATTAGAGAAGGCCTGGGAGGACACTGATCGTGAAATAGGTAATGTCGCAAGTGCTAGCGATCAAGAAACGCAGATTAAGCAAGCTATTACTCAGATTAAGTCATGCCATAGACGTTACGTAACGCTGTCACAGGCATATTTCACCTATCTGACAAGAACTAACAAAGAAGACAGCACGCGGGAACGCAACCTGCAAAAGGCAATTGACCTGGAACGTGATGGCATCGTGCAGACCGCCATCACGGATGCCCAAAGCGAGAGAAAAGAGCTCCTTTTGGAGACCGCATCGCAGCGCTCAAGCACATCCAGGCATTCATCAAGGTGAGCAAGATCAGAGCAATCAAACGCGTCCAGCGCAAGCGCAAACGCTACCAAGGCGCGAGCCGCCGCAGAGGCTGCACGTGCCAGGACTGAATATAGTAGGAGAGAGGCAGCCGTAAGAGCAGAAAGAGCACGCATAGAAGAGGAGGAGCAGACAGCCACTGTTAATGCTGCCGCCTCAACCGCCACCACTACCGCTGCCACTACGCGTAGGAAAGCCGAATTCGATGCGGAACTAGAGGCACTTAATCAAGAGAAGGAAGCCGCCGCCATAGCCCAAGCTGAAGTCCTAGAAGCAGCCGCGCGACAGGACGGCAGGGAGCAAACGTACAGACGGATAGCCTAAGAGGATCCAGTCCAACGCACCGAAGACTACGCAAGGAGCCTCTTCAGTGTAAACACCAGCGCACCATCTCAACACGATGGGAGCGACTTCACAGACACCGAAGACTTGCTAGGTCCACGTGGAGAAGACGCTGTTCCTTTAAGAGTACACGCTACCTGGGACCGCCACAGCCGCTACAGTGATCCATACGCCAGCGCGCACACAGATGCACTACAACAGGCTCGCAATCCAGGTACACCCACACGGGAGAACACAGCCCCTCACACTGACCAACAGTCATCAAGCGTCCACGCCAAGGAAGAGGCGACCGCACAGACCCTCCCAGCAACTACCTCAGAACGTGACCAACACGCCGATGCCTCAGGCTTGACAGACATGGCCAAGTACATGATCCGGCGTGACCTGGTGCAAACAGGACTTACCAACTTTGACGACAATCCCGAGAACTACCGTATGTGGAAGTTCGCGTTCAAGGACGCAATCAAGAGCCTGGGTGTCTTAGCTAGGGAAGAACTCAGGCTGCTAGCCAAATGGCTAGGAAAGAATCCATGGAACATGCGAAGAGACTCGGGGCAGCAAATGCGAACCACCCCCAAGTAGGTCTTGACCTAGTATGGGAAAGGCTAGAAGAGTGTTACAGCAGCCCCGAAGCAATCAAAGATGCACTCTTCAAAAGAGTCGACAGCTTTCCCAAGATCACAGCTAAAGACTACTCGAAGTTACTAGAACTCGGGGACCTGCTACAGGTGCTGCAGTCTGTGAGTACAGACCATTCCTTGACAGGTCTCAACATCCTAGACTCGGCTCGCAGAGTGAGACCCATCTTGGAGAAGCTACCTTACAACCTCCAAGAAAGATGGATTTCACAAGGCTCCAAATACAAAAGGGAGAAGCAAGTCGTCTTCCCCCCATTCTCATTCTTCTTGAGCTTCATCCGCGAAGCTGCAAGGACAAGGAACGATCCCAGCTTCATCTTGGGTGCGCAAACCACACACAGTGCAAGCAGCCTGAGAAATGAGAGACCAGTGGCGAGATTCGGTAACACTCAAACACCCATCTCGGTCCACAGGACGGACGTGTCTCCCACAACCCAAACTACTCCTGATCAGTCGGAGACGAGAAACCAAGGGACCCAAACAGGGAATGTCCCATACACAAGAAGCCACACTCACTTAACAGGTGCTTTGGGTTCAGGATGAAGTCCCTAGAGGAACGCAAGAAGTTACTCAGAGAATTCGGAGTTTGCTTCAGGTGCTGCAATTCCACGACTCACCTAGCCAGAGACTGTGCAGAAGACATCAAATGTGTAGTGTGCAAAAGTGACAAGCACGTAACATCGCTACATCCAGAGGCGCTGACACTCCACCAACTCAACAACCCATCCTCCGTAGCGGAGCATGGCGGGGAGGAAGGAGAAGGAGAGCCAACATCTGTCACGTCTCAGTGCACCGAGGTTTGCGGAAAAGGAAGTGACAAAATATCCTGCTCCAAAATATGCCTTGTCGCAGTGCACACCCAGGGACAACCTGAGAAGGCTATCCAGATGTATGCAATCCTCGACGATCAAAGTAACAGATCATTGGCGAAGACGGAATTCTTCAGCTTATTCAACTCACAAGACAATGCCTCACCCTACACCCTCAGAACCTGTGCAGGGTCAACTGAGTCAACAGGGAGAAGAGCAAGCGGCTACGTCATACGTTCAGTGGATAACAGAGTGAAGATAGCTCTACCCACCCTCATCGAGTGCAACTACATGGCTGCAAACAGGGATGAGATTCCCACACCAGACGTGGCACGTCCTCACCCACACCTCAGAGGAATAGCCAACTACATCCCGCCGGTAGAACAAGGCGCCAAGATCTTGCTGCTGCTCGGTAGGGACATCTTGAGGGTGCACAAAGTCCGTAAACAGCGTAACGGACCCCACAACGCACCATTCGCCCAAAGACTTGACCTAGGATGGGTGATAGTGGGCAACATGTGCACTGACAAAGGACACAAACCTGACTATGTCAATGCCCGCAGAACGGTGATAACAGAATGCGGACACATCTCTCTCCAAACCGTGTCTTGGCCATCTCCAAGCGACAGGAAGGCCAAGTGAAGAGAAGAGACAAGGTCATACACCCGAAACCAACAAAAACATCTTCGCATCAGAGAGATGTGACAATGGACTAGGATGCTCAGTAGTCCAGACAGCTAAGGATGATGAGTCGACTCCACTGAAGGAAGAAAGTAACCTCCCAAAGGTGACCGACAAAGGGATCGTCCAAAAGACAATAAACAATCGGACGGTCCTCCCGCTAGCAATGGCACGGTTAAGACGTACAGTTGTTCCTCTCCGCAGAATACCAAGTGGAAAAGCAGCTAGCTGCCACGGCTGGCATAGCCGCAAAAGATTGCGCACTGAAGGTGAAGCCACAGTGGCAAAAAGACTGTCATCTCACATGTCAAAAAAGAAACAGTCGCAGAGACATTTCACAAAGGGATTTACAAGGACAAAAGAGACTGTTCTTCGTCATGTCCAGGGAGAAATTAACCTCCTGACGGCAGTTAACAAAGAGACACAAAGGAGTATCGTCAAAATACGTGGAGACGTTCTCGTGCAAGAGAAAGGTTCCGATGACCTAGGGTGTACAGCGTTCCAGACAACAAGGGACGGTAACAAACAAGTACCATCGATGGAAGATGGCGAATTCCAGAAGTTAATGGATAAGGAGCTCTTCAAGGACAGATCGGGCAGTTCGGGCAGTTGGGTGACCCCGCTACCATTCCATTCACCAAGAAGACGCCTCCCAAACAACAAAGAACATGCCATCTATAGGCTTACTTCGCTCCGCTGCGACCTACAAAGGAAACTGGAGACCAAACATAACTTTGTGGCCTTCATCCAGAAGACAATCCTTAGCGGCCACGCAAAGCCAGCACCTTCACTGAAGGAAGGCGAAGAACGCTCGTACCTCCAATCAGCTGGGGTCTACCACCCTCAGGAACCCGATCAAATCCAGGCAGTGTTCAGCTCCAGCGCTCAGCACCAGGGAGTCTCCCTGAACGACGCCCTCTTCACTGGACCAGACTTGACAACCAGTCTTCCAGGAGTGTTGATCCGCTTCTGCAAGGAGCCAAAAGCCATCTCCTTCTGCCAAACGCCAGGTGATAGAGTGACAGGCTACCACGACTGGCATACCTACAAGGGGATGCACTCTGTAGGTGAAACTACAGAGACAAAAGGACTGTTCTTCCATAAGTTTTAAAAGAAACAGGACCAGAGACTTTTGCAAAAGACATTGTGATGCACCCAGCTAACCTGGACCGGTGCATCCGCTTGACATCCTTTGCCCAAGAACCTTGGCCAAGGGACTTTGAAGCCAGTGATACCAGCCGCTATCACATCGTTGTGTGGACATGGATTTTTGCATTGTTTTGTGAATACGATGTTATGTATTGTCATTATGAATTGCACATATGTTCCACATATTTTGTTATATAGTGGTATCTCCAGATACCAGACGGGGAGTGTCCTGGAACTAGATTCCACATTTCTCTGTCTCCCTTTGCAGCTCATGGGATTCATATCTCCCTAGTTTAGCTGCCTGTTATTTTCCCTGTCCCAGTAGCTAGCTGCATGTGAAAAGGCAACATTATTGTTACATGTTGTTTACACAGCCCTAGTCAGTGTTGGTTGCCTGCATCTCCTAGTTGAGAGTGGGCTATTCCTACCCCCTGTCCTTGCTGACAGTTAGTATAGTCTCACTTCCCTTCTAGTGTGACCCTTGCTCCTCACTTCCTTTTCACCCTGGACTCTGAGTGAGTACCTGCCTGCTATTTACCCCAGTAAGGCCTTTCTGTTTTACATTGCCTTATCATGATACACTGCACTTCAGACAGAGAAGCACTCTCTACCCACACTACATCTGCAAGTACCTTTCTTCCTGTGATTTTCCCTCAATAAAACTAAGAAAGACTAAAGGACTTGTTGTGCTTTGGAAGAGGGAAGGCATGAGTTAAGCTTACTGGAACTATTCATACATCATTCGTGACCCTGGTTCCAGGAAAGTGCTCTCAGGGTTCAGGCAACAAGAGGTTAACAGGCAGGCAAGGTCTCTGGAACAAGGATGTGGCAAGGCACGGCGTCACAATGACAATGCTCAGCAAGGAATGATAGCAGACTGAGGGTATAAATAGGAGGAGCCTCCAATAGCCAGCCAGGGCGGAACCAGGAAGAAAGAGCTGATTGGCTGCTGGTGCACACAGGTGTGTCCTATGATGCAGCCTGATCCGGGATGGGGGTGGAGCTGCTCGCGCGCTGTCCCACGTGCGTCACGGAGGCCAGGGGATGGGGTTTAGAGTGCGCGTCACCCCCACGCCGATTCCTGGGACAAGAGGGGCGGGACCAGTCGTACGCCGCCCTGCGCGCGTCACGGAGGTCAGGGGGCGGAGCCGAGAACATGAGTCTTTCCCACGGCGGTCCTGACTTTCCCCAGAGCGGGGGCGGAGCTTGACTCGCGCATCAGCAGGAATGCTGGCCAAACGGACGCGTCGTGTGACGGGCGGGATCCGAATCCGCGGGCGGGGGATCAGGATGTGCAAGGTCCGTGCGCGTACTGGGACCACGAAACCGCGCATCCTGGGTATCCATCACGAAGGCTTGTTGGGGTGAGGAGACGGTCTGCGACCGCCAGGATGGCGAATCCTCACACTCGCCCTGTGACCGTGGAAGTGAATATTATCTTTGATATTGAGACTGCAGCGGTAGAAGATATACGTTTTTGGCTACAAAGACAGTGCGATGTTCAGTCTGGCCCAGTGAAAAATATGGATGCTGAAGGTTTCTGGAATGGGGGCTACAATTTTAAAGTTAAACTCAGATATACACACACAATGTGGCATGTCACCTCCCAAACTCCATATACGGTATATTGGAAGGGATCGCGGGCGATATTTTTATTGGGGACAGCCTAAAAAGTGTTTTAAATGTGATTCCCACAGGCACTTAAGCTCAGCGTGAGACAAAATCAGGTGCACTTTATGTGGTTCAATTGGTCATTACAGCTCTGAGTGTGACAAGGACATTGTCTGCAATCTGTGCTATAAATGTGGTAATTCCTTTAAAGATTGCCCAGAAGCCGAGCATAACCATTATGGGCAGAAGGAAATGTCTAGTGTACAGAATACAGCATCTCATAGTGATAATGAGAATAAAGCAGGGTCATCAGAAAGTCTTCAACTTACACCTGTAGAAGGGATTTTAAAGTCTCTGGGTCTGACATATACGCTTCCAGCCCAAAGGGGGTCAGACGGAGAGCACAGGAGCGATCTGAGTTTTGTACCAAACACAGGGAATTGTACTCAGGAAGGTGGCGAACCCCGCAAGGATGGCGGCGAACCCCGCAAAGATGGCGGTGAACCCTGCAAAGATGGCGGCGAACCTCGCAAAGATGGCGGCTAACCCCGCCTCACAAAAATGGCAGCAAACCTCGCAAAGATGGCGATAATGAATGGGAAACAATAACAAATAAAAACCAGACTGCCCAAACCAGCTCATCTGGAAAGAAAACTACAACAACTGGAGATAAAGAAACTGTCCAAGAAGAGATCTCGCTGCACAATACATATAAGGTATTGGGGGAAAAGAGTTGGGGTGAAAAGATGGATGACGCAGACCCCGATAAGTCGGACAGTCAGACCTCGCAGCAGTCTGGATCTATTCAGGACATTGAGATGGCCGGACCATCAAATAAGAGAAATCTGCCTTCAGAGAGTTCCCCCGGGAGAAAGAAATGGTCAAAAAGAAAAATGGTGCTAAAAAAAAAAAAAAAAAGGGTGGTGGTGATTCACTAAATATGCAAAGTGCCCCTCTCCGCTGAAAGTGGCAACTATTAATGTGAATAGAAATATAATGCGTGGTGCTAAGACCCGTATACAGTCATGGTAATGATGAATTAATGATGGTAAATCCTGTGTGAGGCCTGGGATGTATCTTGATTGTAGGGAGGGTACTGGGTGTGGTATCCTAGTTGGTAAGCCAGCATAGATGGCACTCAAGTTATCCAAGAACCCAAGAGCTAATAATCACCCCAATCGATAATACCCTGATCCCTTGATAAAGTGCTCTGTGTAGCACGAAACATGTTGGTAGGGTAATGCCTTGCCCTTTTTCTCCATGACTATTTAACCCTTTTATGGATAACGCAGTTTCCTCTTTTTAATTCTTTTTGGGATATTTCCGGTTGTGCTTTGCCATTTTTCTCTTCTATTGTATTAATGTGAATAGTATTAGGAAGAATAAAAAGACTGAAGCCTTTTCTATTCTAAATGACTTTAATAATGAGGTTTTCTTTTTGCAGGAAACCCGCTTGACCACTACAAGTGACGTTTTTGTGTGTAGGGGCTGGATTTGGGGACCCTCTTTCTGGTCCTTTAGACCAGATAAATGTGATGGTGTAGGCATTGTTTTCAAAGGGATTTCCGTTGTATGCAGAAAATCAGTTGACATACTGTAATGCCTGGAAGGTGACTCTTGTTAGATGTTAAAATTGAAGCTGTTGATTACAGACTAATTAACATTTATGGTCCTCAAAGTACTGTAGAACCGAAAGAAAAGATTTGTTTTCTTTAGTAAGGCCATATTTACATACAGCGAAAATAGTCATTTTTGGCGGGGATTTCAATTGTGTCTCATATGTTCAGGATAGAGGGAAAACCAGAGACTGTATTCAGTATTACTCCATATTTCTCAACGATATGTGCACTCAGGCTGGTTTGGTAGATGTCTTTAAGACACAAAACCCAAATAAAGCGGGGTATACATATATAAAAGGTGACTCTAAAAATCGGATAGACAAAATATATGTAAAAAAACAAACAAAGTTTAATAATGTTTTTTTAAAGCCTGTGAAGTTTTTGGATCACGCTCTGTTAGCGATGACCCTAAATCTGGAAGAGTCTGGTGTGTCCGGGCCTGGTTATTGGAAATTTAATGCCAATATCCTAAAGTATGATAAGACCGTAGCTAGGTGTAAAGATTTTCTGGAAGCCAGGTTAACGTTAAAAAGCCTGTATGAAAACTCTGGTGCATGGTGGGAGGAAACAAAGCACGAAATTCATTTTTTATTTTTTTTTTCAAGAAGGAAGCGCATAATTATCATAGTTTAAAGTATAAAAAATATTTGTCACTCAGACTGAAATTATATCACGCTTTTTCTGCAATACAAAGCGGGGAAGAGGTAAAGGCAGAATATATCCGTCAGATAAAAGGACAAATGAAGGAGTTACAGTATAATCGCCTCTCCTCCTTGACCCACGAGGGGGAATGTGGGGATTTTACACGTTTCATACCTGATATTTTTGAGCAGTGTAAAGAAAGGAAACAGAAGAAGGCTTTATACTAGTTATGGGATGAAAAGCTGGAATCTGTCACAGATCCGGCGAAATTACTTGACTTGGTGACTTCTATGAGAAGCTATTTAATGGGAAAAGGATAGCAGAAAGCAATATTGGCAAAATATTTTAACAATGTAATACGCCTAAATTAGAACCAGAGGATTGTGCGGCCATAGTTACCCCCATCTCTGTAACGGAGGTAGAAACAGCCATCAGATCCTTGGGAAAAAATAAAACTCCTGGTTCTGATGGCTTAACATCCGAGTTTTATCAGTTTTTCTGTGAGGTTCTGAGCCCAGTACTGAGCGATCTGTACAATGAGGCTTTGAATGAGACCGGATTATCATCCTCGCAGTCTCAGTCCATATTAACGTTGCTGTATAAAAAAGGTGACAGTAGAGTAGAGATATAAAAAACTGGCGCCCAATAGCGTTATTGAATACAGATTACAAAATTCGATCACCGATTTTGAGTACCAGGTTGGGATCTGTAGCGGAAACGCTCATAAGTACGAGCCAGCCCTGTGGGATCCAAGAAAGGAAGATCGCCAACGCTCTTATAAGTGTTCGGCTACGACCCCAGGGTTTACTGCTGCATGTACGCCTGGCAGCGCGTGCACAGATAAAAGCCGCGGTCTGTGGTCTGTAGGGGAGCGATGGAATGCGCGGGGTGCGGCCATGACGGGGCATATCTGCCCTTCCATTGGTTGCCCGCCGACCACGTGATCGCGGAACGGCACGGAAAGACAAAATTATTGTCTTCCCTGCCAGCGCACGCGCCATCGCGATACGTGAGCAGCCACACAAGAAGCTACTGGGGCCTGCCTGATAAAGGTGTGTATCTGGTTTGCGGCGAGCACGCCGTAGCGTGCGCCACAGCGGCCACTGGGGACGTGGCCTTAGAGAGATTTGAACAAGCAAAAAGTGGGGCCTTTGGCCTTGGGCTACGGTAGAAATGGAAGGAAGCACAGGATGCACTGCAACTGGATAGTTGTTAGAAAAAATATAGGGCAAACTCCAAAATAAAATCGAGGGTTATTTATTTATATAAGCTCACACATGGGTGTATACAGCAACCGCACCAACGCGTTTCGTCCCGCAGGACTTTATCAAGGTGTATGATGAAACACGCAGTTACTGTCAAATATAGCCCATAATTTGCACCAAAAGTGCACAATGACGCTCCGCGCATGCGCACTGATGCCGTGTCGCTGCGTCAGAACGTAACGCCATGCCCCTCCAATCCAATATGAGCAAAGAGCGACATCAGAACCTCTCGCCTTAGGCTACGGCCCTACCAGGCTGGCGGCGCATGCAGCTCTGTTCCCCGGTCTATGCAAAGCTGCAGGGGGAAAGATGGGTGGAGGTGTGACAGGGGCGTGGCAGGGCACCACCATGATGTCACCCGGCAGGTTCGCCCTCATTGGCTGAACCACCAGGGGACGTAGCCAGCGCTCCGTCGCCAGTCCTGAACACAGTTTTTCCTGTCTTCAGAAAAATCTGGCCGCGCAGCGAGGCCGCTAAGATAAGTAGAGGGTCCGGCCCCATTCAGGGGCGGCTCTTGTCCCTGCATCGCACGCCTTAGCGCGCTGCAGCAGGCACCGGGGTCCTAGCCTTAGAAGGTTACATTGTTAACTTAGATCAAGAGAAGGCCTTTGATAGTTAATCATTTGTATCTTTTTACTGTGTTGGAGACTCATGGTTTGCCAACTCAGTTCATATTGTGGTTCAAAACTCTATATGACAAAGCTGCGGGGAAACCAATTGTAAATGGCTGTATTGGATCCTGCTTTTGTATTAGATCAGGAGTATGTCAAGGATGTCCACTCAGCCCCTTACTATATGTGTTTGCTATAGACCCTTTTTTGTATGATTGAAGATAGAAACATCCTGCCAATACCAAAGAATTGTAAAAAATGTATTGCGTATGCAGATGATGTATCTCAGCCATGATGTGGTATTAAAACACATTGTTGATCCCAGATTACAGAAGAAAATGAGCGATGTCTCATGGTTATTATTTCATAGCAAAATGTATGTCAGTTAAAGCTGCAGTTCAGTCAATATCCTGCATGTGTTTTTTTTTTTAATAAATCAGTTCTGTATTAAGAAAAAATACTTTTAGCATTTTCTGTTTTTAAAAAAACAACTTTGAAAGACCAATTTTCTTGTATTCTATTTTAACAAGCATTTGCTAAGGCACTGCCCCTTCATGTCCTCTCATAAGCCCTGGCACACCCCTTTGTGAGCACTGCCCTCCCTCTAGCACATGTCAGTGCAGGAGTGCTCATGAATATTCATGAGCTTCCACTGAGTGACAGAAGCAGAATATAAACAGATCCCTTCACTAATGATGTCACCAAATTTCGCCGATCAATACATGGAGAACGAATTGACCGGCAGCTATACAGTTCTTTAGGTAAGTAGTGATTGCCCACATGCAACTATTGAAGTAAAAAAAATTAATTAAAAAAAAAAAAAAAAGACTGAACTGCATCTTTAACCGCTCTTCCTTTTTAGTGAAGAATTATTTTTTTTGCAGTAAAATAATGAGGTGCATGAGGATAAATGATAGAGGTACAAAGGAAATATATCTAAGAAGATACAGAAGATTCCTCCTAATTGCACTCTTAATATTATTTTCAAATTTAGAACAAAGTTGTTCTAAGCAAGGTAAGTGTGCTAGTATAGCCTATTGTGGCATATGGATCAGTAAACTTGTTAAAAACAAAAACAATACAATTTTATTACATTAAAAAATAACATTGTGACTCAGTGAATTATTTACAGTATAATTGTTAAAAAAAATCCTCTTATAGGAGTAAGGCGGACTTAAGATTCTATATTTATTATTTACAGATTAATGATCACATTAATATGTGTATCTGTATTGATTTAAAAGAAAAATTCAGTAGCGCCACTTGTGAAACAAAATAAAATAATGTGAATTAAACCGTGCAAATACTATATATAATATTAATCAAAATTAAATATCAATCTAGCAATTCAAAAAACAATAAATGTGAAAAAATGTTACAAATATGTGAATGTAAAAAATATAAAAAACCCGTTCAAATATATATAACAAATATAATACAGGGAAGAAAAGGGACCAAAAAATGGAAGAAAGTCCAACCCTTAGTACAAGTCCAGTAGAAAATCAATGGTGATTGGAAATGCTGCTCAGGGATCCACGGCTGCTCTCAGACGGAATAACCAATTCCAACAGGAGGACTATAGAAAGAGAAGAACAGAGAGCGCACGTCCCATAGTGTAAAACAGGACATTTAATCAATAAAAAAGAGGACAGGGGGATTAAGAACACTCACAAAAGTACAAGATAAAAAGGCAATTTGTGATATATAATCACCACCAGCAAGGCCACACCGTCCTGGAACACATCAGATGGTGGATAGTCCCTCCGGTTCACATCCAGCAGTGGTCGGGTGCTTTGGAACAATGTCTCTCGGCGTCAGTGCAATTTAGAGATTTTTTCAGCCTCAGATCAGCTCCATGCGCTCTCCGGCCGTTACCACGACACTACGTCATCACGCAGTGCGCGCTTTACGGCCGGAGAGCGCATGGAGCTGATCTGAGGCTGAAAAAATCTCTAAATTGCACTGACGCCGAGAGACATTGTTCCAAAGCACCCGACCACTGCTGGATGTGAACCGGAGGGACTATCCACCATCTGATGTGTTCCAGGACGGTGTGGCCTTGTTGGTGGTGATTATATATCACAAATTGCCTTTTTATCTTGTACTTTTGTGAGTGTTCTTAATCCCCTTGTCCTCTTTTTTTAATGATTAAATGTACTGTTTTACACTATGGGGCGTGCGCTCTCTGTTCTTCTCTTTCTGTATTGATTTAAGTCCACTTCCACATCTCAGTCACATTTGTGTATAGTACAGGTAACAGAAAGCAGTGTATATTTTTAAAAGATATTTTGGGCACAGTTCACAATGGGTGAAATATCCTATGTTGCAAAAGTCTCTCTGTTTACCCTATGGTATTATAACATGATACACTTTGGGAAAAGATAAGCATATTGGTCATATCTTGTCTGGGAGTCACACCGCAAGATGTGTAACTTGTGCAGTATGTGAATTTATCATTCCACATATAGTTAGGTAATTAACCATTTTTACCAGATTTGATCAGTAATAGTAGATCCTTGTCATGAAGATGCAAAACATGCTGACACTATGGCACATGCAAATATCCCTATTAGAAGGGTCTCTGTATATTGTCCCAGTGGGTACAGGGTAACAGAGGAAAATATTCTGCACTCGATCACAGCGGGCCGGAGCTGAAAAAGCAAAAGGGAATCTGTGTAATACGGAGAGTATACGGTGTTAAACTCTCCTACCCTCCGCTCTTTATTTCATAAGGCGATACTGTGATCCATAGAAGATAAACTTTACACAGATCACCTTTTGCTTTTTCAGCTCTGGCCCGCTGTGATCGAGTGCAGAATATTTTCCTCTGTTACCCTGTACCCACTGGGACAATATACAGAGACCCTTCTAATAGGGATATTTGCATGTGCCATAGTGTCAGCATGTTTTGCATCTTCATGACAAGGATCTACTATTACTGATCAAATCTGGTAAAAATGGTTAATTACCTAACTATATGTGGGACTAGCTGAGAGACCCGGCGCTGCCCGGGACCAAAACCTCCCCGCTCCTTCCTCTCGCCCCCCCCCCCCCGTTCCCCTCGTCTCTCTCCGCCTCCCCCCACCCATGCACAGCTGTGGTCCTTCCCCCCCTTATGCGCAGGTCCGGTCCCCCCCCCCCCCGCGTTGCTCCGGTCTTCCCCCCCCCCCGCGCAGCACACAGCGCCACACACACCGTGAGACACACACACAGTGTCACACACAGTGTCACACACACACAGTGTCACACACACACAGTGTCACACACACAGTGTCACACACACAGTGTCACACACACACAGTGTCACACACACACAGATGTCCTCGGGCACCCACAACAACTGC
This sequence comes from Ascaphus truei, assembly GCF_040206685.1. Taxonomy (NCBI): domain Eukaryota; kingdom Metazoa; phylum Chordata; class Amphibia; order Anura; family Ascaphidae; genus Ascaphus; species Ascaphus truei. Next base: position 29,903,447 of record NC_134500.1, read on the forward strand.
AGTGAGGACCCGCTCGTTCCCCCCACCGGCGGACACCAGACACCTCCGTCCAGAAGGCGCCTCTCTCCTGTTCGGGCGAGTCCCGGGTGGGGGGCGGAGCATGCAGCGGAGGCCGCCGAGCGCACGGCAACCCGGAGCTAGTGGAGTGACCGGAGGGAGGGGGGTTGGTGGGGGCGAGGTAACGACGGCGCCGAGGAGCGGCGGGTGGGAGTGTAGTGACCAGAGGGTGGGGGGTTGGTGGTGGGGGAGAGCCGAGGCGCGGCGTGACCGGAGGGAGGGGGGTTGGTGGTGGGGGAGAGCTGAGGCCTGCGCAGTGGAGTGACCGGAGGGTGGGGGGTTGGTGGTGGGGGAGAGCCGAGGCGCGGCGTGACCGGAGGGTGGGGGGTTGGTGGTGGGGGAGAGCCGAGGCGCGGCGTGACCGGAGGGAGGGGGGTTGGTGGTGGGGGAGAGCCGAGGCGCGGCGTGACTGGAGGGAGGGGGGTTGGTGGTGGGGGAGAGCCGAGGCGCGGCGTGACTGGAGGGAGGGGGGTTGGTGGTGGGGGAGAGCCGAGGCGCGGCGTGACTGGAGGGAGGGGGGTTGGTGGTGGGGGAGAGCCGAGGCGCGGCGTGACTGGAGGGAGGGGGGTTGGTGGTGGGGGAGAGCCGAGGCGCGGCGTGACTGGAGGGAGGGGGGTTGGTGGTGGGGGAGAGCCGAGGCCTGCGCCGAGGAGCAGCGTGACCGGAGGGAGGGGGTTTGTGGTGGGGGAGAGCCGAGGCGCGGCGTGACCGGAGGGAGGGGGGTTGGTGGTGGGGGAGAGCCAAGGCGCGGCGTGACCGGAGGGAGGGGGGTTGGTGGTGGGGGAGAGCCGAGGCGCGGCGTGACCGGAGGGAGGGCGGTTGGTGGTGGGGGAGAGCCGAGGCGCGGCGTGACCGGAGGGAGGGGGGTTGGTGGTGGGGGAGAGCCGAGGCCTGCGCCGAGGAGCAGCGTGACCAGAGGGAGGGGGGTTGGTGGTGGGGGAGAGCCGAGGCGCGGCGTGACCGGAGGGAGGGGGGTTGGTGGTGGGGGAGAGCCGAGGCCTGCGCCGAGGAGCAGCGTGACCAGAGGGAGGGGGGTTGGTGGTGGGGGAGAGCCGAGGCGCGGCGTGACCGGAGGGAGGGGGGTTGGTGGTGGGGGAGAGCCGAGGCCTGCGCCGAGGAGCAGCGTGACCAGAGGGAGGGGGGTTGGTGGTGGGGGAGAGCCGAGGCGGAGGTGTGTAGGGGGTGAGGAGTGTGGGTTCGCCAAGTTGTTCTCCTTAGGTTCCAACTGCAAGTGAGATGGTCCTTGCAATGTGGGGTAAGGGGGGGGGGTGCGCCGTGGCCAATGACACAGGGGGAAGACAGGGCCAATCACACAGGGGGAAGACAGGGCCAATCACACAGGGGGAAGACATACACACACAAACATTATTTGAGACTTATAGATATAGATGATAAATTCACATACTGCACTAGTTACACATCTTGCGGTGTGACTCCCAGACAAGATATGACCAATATGCTTAACTTTTCCCAAAGTGTATCATGTTATAATACCATAGGGTCAACAGAGAGACTTTTGCAACATAGGATATTTCACCCATTGTGAACTGTGCCCAAAATATCTTTTAAAAATATACACTGCTTTCTGTTACCTGTACTATACACAAATGTGAATGAGATGTGGAAGTGGACTTAAATCAATACAGATACACATATTAATGTGATCATTAATCTGTAAATAATAAATATAGAATCTTAAGTCCACCTTACTCCTATAAGAGGATTTTTTTAACAATTATACTGTAAATAATTCACTGAGTCACAACTTTATTTTTTGATGTAATAAAATGTTATTGTTTTTGTTTTTAACAAGTTTACTGATCCATACGCCACAATAGCCCATACTAACACACTTACCTTGCTTAGAACAACTTTGTTCTAAATTTGAAAATAATATTAAGAGTGCAATTAGGAGGAATCTTCTGTATCTTCTTAGATATATTTCCTTTGTACCTGTCAGGCGGAAGTAAAATTACAGACATGTTGATGATAGGAATTGTCCACGGGAATTGTCCACGGGAACACTGTAATGTTTTAGTCACCATGGGGCACTTTTTATTAGAATGTCCATTCTCTATATTCTTATAGGAAAGAATTGTGAGGCATCTAAAAATCCCTATTTTGTCCAAACAGAGCTACCCCCAAGTAGCATACGGACTCTTCCCGGAAACCCAGAAGCAGCATCACAATAGGACCCTGTGGCTGATTAACGTGATATCTATATACCATTTATGGAACGCCAGATGTGTGGCATCGCTAAAAAAGTATGTGATGCCGGCAGAAATAATTCTGAGTCACATTATAGCGGATCTGAAGGAGCGTTCAGCAGAGGGAATCTGAGAGGTTGGAGAGAAATGTGTTTACATCTCTTTGGGTGGGAATCTCTGTGAGATAAATGTAATGTTTGTGATTCTCTGGATGGTTTTCTTTAAATATTGTGTCCAGTTGTAAACAATTGTAAAAATCTCTGTCTCTCTCTCTCTCTTTCTCTCTCTCTCTTTCTCTCTCTCTCTTTCTCTCTCTCTCTTTCTCTCTCTCTCTTTCTCTCTCTCTCTTTCTCTCTCTCTCTCTTTCTTTCTCTCTCTCTCTTTCTCTCCCTCTCTCTCTCTCTCTTTCTCTCATCATTCAGATTAAATTGGAATAAGAGAGATGCGGAAAACAAGAGAATCACGAAAAGGAAATGGCAGAAAAAACGGCACCCGCAAAAAACGTTTAGCGGCTGAAATGAACACCGCGACGATACCAATCACAAAGCGCGCGCGCGAGAGAGAGAGACCGCCACGGAACACACACACACTCTCCGGGAAAGGCACGCAGGGCCAGATTAGAGATGCAGAAGGTTTACGGGGGCTGTAACCCCCAGAGTTCAGGGTAAAAAACAGGAGGAAAGCTGGCCTGCAAAGGGTTACAACATAGAAACACTGAATGGGGCGCCAGATAAGACCCCGCGTCCCACCCCGTCAGCCGTGTTCCTATCTCACGTAGGACCTCGGCCCCTATTACATCTTTCGGCTTTCTCTGCCCTTTAGGGTTTAGCCGTATGTCCCAGGCGTGTTTCATGTCCCTTTCTGTGTTACCCCGACCACCTCTGCTGGGAGGCGGTCCCATGAATCCACCACTCTTTCTTTAATCGCATTTCCCCCCAAGTCTCCCACCCTCCATCGTCAGAGAACAAACTCTTGTTCCAGCTCTTCTCTCTCTCTGAAATATGCTTCCTTACTGCTCATATTATATTAACCCTTTATATATGTGACAGTGTCTCTCATATCCCCCTCTCCCTTCTCCCCTCTAAGCTGCACATATTAACCCTTTATATGTGGGACAGTTTCTCTCATATCCCCCTCTCCCTGCTCTCCTTCAAGCTGTATAAATTAACCCTTTATATAGCACAGAAATTTAATGGCAGTATGTTGGATAATGTTCTGGATAGGTCTGTTATCGGAAAGGACCTCTTCAAGGTCTCGCTTCCAGATTGAGTAGAAGACTTCTGACCATGACACAGAAGTGGGAGATCAACATTGGATAACTGTGGGGTGTCTACGTCCAAAGAAATTCTCCTTAACATTTTCTTTGATACAGAAACTGTGGCTGTGGAAGATATTAGCTTTTGGCCAATTTGTATGTGGTCCAACCAAGTATATTGATCCAGAAGGATACTGGAATGGTGGCCACCAAGACAAGCAGGGACAACCTGAAAACTTGACCAGTTTGAAGGTCCTTGAGGACTGGAGTTGCCCACCCCAGGGACAACATAAAGGATAGACAAACAGAAGATATGGAACGGAGAGTTGAAGACAATTCCGAAAAGATGCTACAAAGCCGGGATCAGACTTGAGAGAAGCCCAGCTGAGGGGACATGATAGAAGAGATCAACAGCTACTCAACAGTGTCTGAATACCGAGTCTCCCGTCACACACACCCCATCTGGCACCCGATGGAGGAGATATCAACAGCTACTCAACAGCATCAGACTTCCGAGTCTCCCGTCACACACACCCCATCTGGCGCCCGATGGAAGAGATATCAACAGCTACTCAACAGCATCCGACTTCGAAGTCTCCCGTCACACACACCCCATCTGGCACCCGATGGAGGAGATATCAACAGCTACTCAACAGCATCAGACTTCCGAGTCTCCCATCACACACACCCCATCTGGCGCCCGATGGAAGAGATATCAACAGCTACCCAACAGCATAAGACTTCCGAGTCTCCCGTCACACACACCCCACCTGGCGCCCGATGGAAGAGATATCAACAGCTTCTCAACAGCATCCAACTTGTGAGTATCTTATCACACACCCCACCTGGCGCAGTAGGACCGACCCCCTGGTAGTACTTACCTGGACAGGCAGCGCTCCTCTGCTGCGCAGCGCAGAGAGTAGAGGTGAGCGCGCTGCACGTAGGTCGCCGCCTGGACGTAGTTCGGATCTGGCACCAAATCAGGGAGACCTGGGAGTGGGGGGGAGAGAGACACCCATGATATGTCTGCACTGCACAAGAGAGGGGTGTTTCTTAGAGAAGACCCCTGTCTGTGTATCAAGAGAAGACCCCTGTCTGTGTATCAAGAGAAGACCCCTGTCTGTGTATCAAGAGAAGACCCCTGTCTGTGTATCAAGAGAAGACCCCTGCCTGTGTATCAAGAGAAGACCCCTGTCTGTGTATCAAGAGAAGACCCCTGTCTGTGTATCAAGAGAAGACCCCTGCCTGTGTATTAGAGATGCCCTCTGTCCCACCCCAGTCTTCACTCACCTCGCCCGCTCTGGCCAACTCTGAACACGCTCCCCACGCTGACTCTGCTTTGTTGTCCCTCCTGGGTTTCAGCGCCCCCAGCTGGGGCATTGGGCACCCTGGCCGGAGGCAGATACGTCTCTGGCCTCTGGGCTCCGTAATAGCCCCCCTCACCCTGCCCCGCTCCTGCAAAGGGGGGATACCCCACCTCTCCTCCACCTCCTCCCCCCGGGCGAACTGGGTCAGCTTCAGGGATAACATCCCCCCCCTCCCCCCGAAAGAGGCTGTGAGCAAATCGCCGGTCCAGACTGTCCTGGGGCAACACCGGGTTGGCTGGGGGAGGCTGAGGGGGCACATTTGGGGCAGCAAAGTAGGGAGGCTGTGCAAAGGGGAGGGAGGGCTCTTCCCCAAACTCCTCATACACCCCTCCCCAGGGCTGGATGGGGTTGCCACCACCTCCCCGGGGGTTGCCACCACCTCCCTGGGGGTAGCCATCCCCTCCCCGGGGGTAGCCATCCCCTCCCCGGGGGTAGCCATCCCCTCCCCGGGGGAAGCCATCCCCTCCCCGGGGGAAGCCATCCCCTCCCCAGGGCTGGATGGGGTTGCCACCACCTCCCCGGGGGTTGCCACCACCTCCCTGGGGGTAGCCATCCCCTCCCCGGGGGTAGCCATCCCCTACCCGGGGGTAGCCATCCCCTCCCCGGGGGTAGCCATCTCCTACCCGGGGGTAGCCATCGTCGTAACCCTGAGGGTAAGGGTCTGGCTGTGGGGCGTAAGGGGGTTGCGGTCTGGGGAAAGATGGTTGCCCCAGGGAATTCTGGGAAGACTGGCGAGATCGTCCTGCGGAGGCGAAGAACCTCCCCGTGCCACCCTCCCCGCGCCAGTTTTCCGGCACTTGCCCAAACCCAAAGGGGTGACGGGTGTTGCCCCGGACGGTGTGGGAGCCGGTACGAGGCGGGGGTGGGGGAGCCTGGCGGCGGAGGTCCGTCCCTCCCCCGCGGCTCCCGTCCAGCAGAACCCGCGACCCCGCGGCCTCCCCCGCCGCCTGGTACTCCGACCCCGAGTTCAGCAGCCGGTACCGCCGCCCGCTCTCCTCCCACTGGATCATCTGACCCCAGCCCGCCCCGTCCTGCCCCAGGGTCAGGGCAAGTCCCGATAGCCACAGGCAAAGCTGCCCCAGGAGGGCCATGGTGTCACCCCCCTGCAGTCCCCTCTCCTTGGGGGGGAGGGGAGAAAGGGCGCTGGAAGAGGAGGGGCAAACAGGGGCAGTTGTTACAGGGTAAGGGGAGTAACTCAGTTCTCGGTGCTGATCGGGTCAGACATGGCGATGTCCAAGCAGGGAAAGGGTTAAGGGAGCGACGCTCTGCAGGTCTCTGGCAGGAAAGAGGGCTGAGCGACGCTCTGCGGGGGTTCCGGAGGGAGAGGGTCACATCCTTCTCTCTGTCCCGTTATCTCTCGGTCTCCTCTTTCCCGGCAACTTTCTCTCTCACTCCATGTCTCCCACTCCCGTCCCGTTTCTCACTCTCTTTCCCCCTCACTTTTTTTTTCTCTCTCTCTCTCCCCTCTTCTACCCTCTCTCCTCTTCTACCCTTTCTCCTCTTCTACCCTTTCTCCTCTTCTACCCTTCCTCCTCTTCTACCCTCTCTCCTCTTCTTTACTTTTCTTCCTCTCCTCTTTCCTCACTCTTTCTCCTCCCTTCCTCTCTCCTTCCCCCCTCTCTCATCTCCTTCCTCTCCCTCTCCTTCCCTCTCTCCTCTCCTTCCTCTCTCCTTCCCCCTCTCCCTCTCTCTCTCCCCTCTCCTTCCCCCTCTCCCTCTCTCTCTCCCCTCTCCTTCCCCCTCTCCCTCTCTCTCTCTCCCCTCTCCTTCCCCCTCTCTCTCTCCCCTCTCCTCTCCGCTCTCCTTCCCTTACTCTCTGTAACAATCTGTGAGCAGTTACTGTATCTGCTCTGCTCCTCCCTGGTCCTAATGCCTGAACCTCCCCCCCTGATGTTTGCCTGCAGGGGACAGTCACAGTAACAAGGACCAGATGTGACAGTGACAGCAGGGGACAGGCAGGGCTGGAATGCAGAGGTCTCCAATGCACCGCCACGCCCGGTAGGGAAGGGGTTATTGGAGCAATGGTCTGCAGAGTCTCTGGCAGGGATGGGGTTAATGGAGTGACGCTCTGCAGGGTCTCTGGCGGGGAGGGGTTAATGGAGAGCTGCTCTGCAGAGTCTCTGGCAGGAAAGGGGTTACTGGAGCGATGTTCTGCAGACCTCTGCCGGGGGAAGGGTTAATGGAGCGATGCTCTGCAGGTCTCTGGCAGGGAAGGGATTAGTGTAGTGATGTTCTGCTGGTCTCTGGCAGGGGAAGCCTTGATGGAGCGACGCTCTGCATGTCTGGCAGGGAAAGGGGTTAATGGAGCGATGCTCTGCAGGTCCCAGCAGGAGGGGGGAGTGGCCTGGGTATAAGACCCTCCCTCTGATAGTGTTTTCCTAGCTTTGCTGGGATGATGTCATTTGAGGAATGTGGATCAGGATTAACCCTCTCAATGCCGGGGGAAGGTGGGTACGGGAGGGAATGCTGTACCTTTTCAATGACGGGCCATCTGGCAGCAAAGGGGTTAAAAATACCCGTACATTTCCTGTAACCCTAAAACGTGTCATTGTTATTTAGAATTAGTTTAAAAAAATGTGCAAATTAATCCAAACCAGAGCGAGAGCGGGACTACAAGGCCCAGAATGCATTGCAAATGCAGAACCAGAGCGAGAGCAGAACTAAAGGGCCCAGAATGCATTGCACACAGAACCAGAGCGAGAGCAGAACTAAATGGCCCAGAATGCATTGCAAATACAGAACCAGAACGGAACTATAGGGCCCAGACCAGAATGCATTGCACATACAGAACCAGAGTGAGAGCAGGACTACAGAGCCCAGAATGCATTGCACATACAGAACCAGAACGGAACTACAGGGCCCAGAATGCATTGCACATACAGAACCAGAGAGAGCAGGACTACAAGGCCCAGAATTCATTGCACATACAGAACCAGAGCGAGAGGGTGACTACAGGGCCCAGAATGTATTGCCAATTCAAAAACGGAGCGAGAGCAGGGCTACAGGACCCAGAATGCATTGCGAATACCAAACCAGAGAGCGCGAGAGCAGGACTGCAGAGCCCAGAATGCATTGCAAATTCAGAAACAGAGCGAGAGCAGGACTAAGGGGCCCAGAATGCATTGCACACAGAATCAGAGCGGGACTGCAGGGCCCAGAATTCATTGCACATACAGAACCAGAGCGAGAGGGTGACTACAGGGCCCAGAATGTATTGCCAATTCAAAAACGGAGCGAGAGCAGGGCTACAGGACCCAGAATGCATTGCGAATACCAAACCCAAGACCCACCTTAGACACACTTGCTTAAAGAAGCATATGAGTAGCACTGTGGATATTCTGAACACACGATGCATAAAGCTTGGCCCCTGCAGACGCACTTACCAGAACTCCCTCCTACTGTCTCTGTACGTTCTCCCTACCTACCAATTAGACTGTAAGCTCCTCGGGGCAGGGACTCCTCTTCCTTAATGTTACTTTTATGTCTAAAGCACTTATTCCCATGATCTGTTATTTATATTATCAGTTATTTATTTGATTACCACGTGTATTACTACTGTGAAGCGCTATGTACATTAATGGCGCTATATAAATAAAGACATACAATACAATATAACCAGAGAGCGCAAGAGCAGGATTGCAGAGCCCAGAATGCGTTGCAAATTCAGAAACAGAGCGAGAGCAGGACTAAAGGGCCCAGAATGCATTTGAAAACAGAACCAGAGCAAGGGAAGGACTACATGGCCCAGAATGCATTGCAGATACAAAACCAGTGAGAGCGAAAGCAGGACTACAGGGCCAAGAATAGATACTGTGATACACACGCTCCCTCTGCTGGTGGGTAAGTGGAAATACAGATAATGATTAGAAATAAACAGACCTCGTTGATAATGTGAAGTGTATTTGGTTCTGATCCGCATTAAACCAACCAGGTGTATAGTGGTACTGAGTATCTCACTTTAATTGCGACATTCTGCAGTCACTTCGCTCTTCAGAAAATCCAGACACTGCAAACAGAGAAAACATTTCCAGATCCCCCCCTTATCTGCAGAGCATCGCACCCATTCCTCCCTCACTCACCCACATACTGCAGAGCATCACACCCCATTCCTCCTCCGTAACTCACTCCCATACTTCAGAGAATCACACCCCTTCCTCCCGCACTCAACCCCATATCTGCAGAGCATCACACCCTTCCTCCCTCTCACCCCCGTATCCCATTCCTCCTACGTAACTCACCCCATACTGCAGAGTATCACACCCTATTCCTCCTCCGTAACTCCCCCCCATACTGCAGAGCATCACACCCCTTCCTCCCTCACACCCCCCATAACTGCAGAGCATCACACCCCTTACTCCCTCACTCACCCTCATATCTGCAGAGCATCACACCCCATTCCTCCTCCATAACTCACCCCCATATCTGCAGAGCATCGCACCCCCTCTTCCTCACTCACCCCCATATCTGCAGAGCATCACACCCCCTCCTCCTTCCTCACTCACTCCATATCTGCAGAGCATCACACCCCATTCCTCCCCCGTAACTCATCCCATATCTGCAGAGCAACGCACCCTCTCTTCCTTCCTCACCTCTATATCTGCAGAGCATCGCACCTCCTCCTTCCTCACTCATCTCATATCTGCAGAGCATCGCACCTCCTCCTTCCTCGCTCATCCCATATCTGCAGAGCATCACACCCCATTCCTCCTCCGTTACTCACCCCATATCTGCAGAGCATCGCACCCCCTCTTCCTTCCTCACTCACCCCATATCTGCAGAGCATCACACCCCATTCCTCCTCCGTTACTCACCCCATATCTGCAGAGCATCGCACCCCCTCTTCCTTCCTCACTCACCCCATATCTGCAGAGCATCACACCCCATTCCTCCTCCGTTACTCACTCCATATCTGCAGAGCATCACACCCCATTCCTCCTCTGTAACTCATCCCATATCTGCAGAGCAACGCACCCTCTCTTCCTTCCTCACCCCCATATCTGCAGAGCATCACACCCACTCCTTCCTCACTCACCTCATATCTGCAGAGCATCACACCCACTCCTTCCTCACTCACCTCATATCTGCAGAGCATTGGAGCCGCTCCTTCCTCACCCCCATATCTGCAGAGCATATCCCCCTCTTCCACCTCCATATCTGCAGAGCATATCCCCCTCTTCCACCTCCATATCTGCAGAGCATCGCACCCCCTCCTCCATCACTCATCCCCAATACTGCAGAGCATCACACCCCTCCTATATCACTCACCCCAAAGCTGCAGAGCATCACACATCCATATCTGCAGAGCATCACACCCCTCCTCTATCACTCACCCCATATCTGCAGAGCATCACACCCCTCCTCTCACTCACCCCATATCTGCAGAGCATCACACCCCCTCCTGCCTCACTCACGCCCATATCTGCAGAGCATTGGAGCCGCTCCTTCCTCACCCCCATATCTGCAGAGCATATCCCCCTCTTCCACCTCCATATCTGCAGAGCATATCCCCCTCTTCCACCTCCATATCTGCAGAGCATCGCACCCCCTCCTCCATCACTCATCCCCATATCTGCAGAGCATCGCACCCCCTCCTCCATCACTCACCCCATATCTGCAGAGCATCACACCCCTCTATCACTCACCCCATACTGCAGAGCATCACACCCCTCCTCTATCACTCACCCCATATCTGCAGAGCATCACACATCCATATCTGCAGAGCATCTCCCCCTCCTCCACCACCACCATATCTTCAGAGCATCACACCCCCTCCTCCCTCACTCACGCCCATATCTGCAGAGTATTACACCTACCTCCTCCATCACTCACCACCATATCTGCAGAGTATTTCACCTACCTCCTCCTCCATCACTCACCCTCATATCTACAGAGCATCTCCCCCCTTATCCCTCACTCACGCACCCCCATACCTGCAGAGCATCACATCCCCCTCCACTGTCATCTCCATTCTGCAAAGCATCGCACCCTCCTCCGCTCTCACCCCATATCTGCAGAGCATCGCACCCTCTCCTCCCTCACTCACCCCCATTTCTGCAGAGCAGCACACCCCGCTCCTCCATCACTCGCCCACATATATGCAGAGCATTGCACCCCCACTGACTGGCGCAGAAGATTCTGTGGCACGCCTGCGGAGGGGAGAGGGGGGGGGAATATTATATACGGCATCCATATTTTAAGAACTCGTCCGAAAAAAAAGGGGGGTGGGGTATCCAGTGCACAGTTTTTTTTTGGGGTGGGAGGGGGGATTTAACCTCTGCTCCGCCATATATATTGCTGGCCCCATTTCGAGGCGCTGGGGTTAATATATAGCGGTGCCGAGTATCAACCTTCAGGATCTCCCCTACGCTCAGTTCCTGGCTCATGATAGGCCCTCGGGTCTGCGCAGCAGAGCGTACACAAGAGAATGTGAAAGTGGGGGCCCAACATGCAGGTGAGGGTGATCTGGGAGGCGAGGGGGTGTGTAAAGTAGTACTGAGTATCTATATGTTCAATATATACACTGATAATGATCACGCAGCGCTATATAATTATGCTGAGTATCTCTACACTGATAATGATCTCCCAGCGCTGTGTAATTGTGCTGAGTATTTATACACTAAAGATGATTTCAAGCCTAAATATTAATTATGTTATATTCATATATATTTAGCATGTAACTGGTAAAATAAGTAATTTAGCATTAAGTTAGAAATGATATTGGTAAATGATAAGCTGCCTCTGCTCAGATAAGAAGATAAATCAGTCTGCAGACAGGCAGGTGTAGGAACGTTTGTCTGCTAAGTTGCAGCAGTTTGGATTCAAAGGTTAGTTAAATACTTAGAAAGACAATACAATAGAGAGAGGTCTTAAAAGATAGGGAACATAGGATTAACTGTAGTTACTTAGTGACAGAACAAAGAGGGTCTTCTACATCAGAGTAAATATTGCTAAGTAGAGAAACGGTGTTCTGGCATTGATGATGACTGAGAAGATTTTGAACTGACACGAGAAAACGGGAGATTGCAATGTTAAGAAAACGTATAAAGAGTGTATCAGGATTTATAGAATTCAGAATCATTTAACATCACCAAGCTAAGAACAACTACGGATTCTCCCCTCTATAACTAAATGACTGTATATATGCCTGAATGATGTAACCGACTGAAATTGTGCTGTAAAAGATATTTTCTATTGTCTCTGATTAAATTGAGAAAAGAACCGGACCGGGGACTATTTGATAAATATTGAAAGGTGGGAAATGTATTTGCACAATGTAGAAGATAAATGGGCGGTCTTTAAAACATTGTTAGAAAAGCACACTTATCAGTGTATACCATGGGGTAATAAGTATAAAAGAAATAAGTCACAACCAATGTGGCGAAATAAACAGGTAGGGGAGGAAATGGACAAGAAGAGGAAGGCGTTTAGATATTTGAAGTCAGGAGGGACAGAGACATCGTATCAGAATTATAGGGAATGTAACAAAAATTGCAAAAGGGCAATCAAATTAGCAAAAATGGATAATGAAAAAAGGGTTGCAATAGAAAGTAAGATCAACCCTAAAACGTTCTTTAAGTACCTGTAAGGGCTCCGGTCCTGGCTTTGGCTGGAACTCACCCTTACATACAGAGCTTGCAGGCAAAGCTTTCCCTGGACTTGGCAATTGGAATCACCTGTTCTGGACTCGCACTGCAGCCTGCCTCATGCTGCTTGCTAGGCAGCTCTGTCCCTATTGGCTGCCTCATGCTGCTTGCTAGGCAGCTCTGTCCCTATTGGCTGCCTCATGCTGCTTGCTAGGCAGCTCTGTCCCTATTGGCTGCCTCATGCTGCTTGCTAGGCAGCTCTGTCCCTATTGGCTGCCTCATGCTGCTTGCTAGGCAGCTCTGTCCCTATTGGCTGCCTCATGCTGCTTGCTAGGCAGCTCTGTCCCTATTGGCTGCCTCATGCTGCTTGCTAGGCAGCTCTGTCCCTATTGGCTGCCCATGCTATTTAGAGTCAGCCCTTCCCCCCAGGAAGGTGCTGAGCATAATTCTCAAGTACTTTCTCTAAGTATTCGGTGCTTCGGTGCTTGCCACAATCACCTCTGCTTGGCCGTCTTGGCCTCCCTGTGCTGAAGCTTCCTGTATCCTGGAGCCTCCTCCGTCCAGAGGCCGATTCTGTGCTGAAGCTTCCTGCTTCCTTAAGACTTTGCCTTCATTACGCTGCAGCATCTTCACTGAAGCATCAATGCCGAAGCCCCTGCTGTTCCTGAGGACCACCTGTGCTGAAGTCCCCGTGCTGAAGCTTCCTGCTTCCTTAAGACTTCGCCTTCATTACGCTGCAGGATCTTCGCTGAAGCGTCTATGCCGAAGCCCCTCCTGTTCCTGAGGTCCTCCTGTGCTGGAGCACCTGCTATGGATCCCCTGCACTGTAGGAGTCCAGTCCCGGAGACCTTCCCTTGTGCTGAAGCGCCTACGCTGAAGCTTTTCACTGATGCCTTCTCGATGCCGACCTCAGCCTGTGACCTCGTCCATCGCTCCTGTGCCGCCTGCCCTGATCCCAGCCTGGATATTGTTAACCCTGACTTCTCCAATCCTGACCTGACTACGTTTGACCACGGAATCCGCTTCCCGGACCCGGCTTCGTGGCCTAAGGTCCGTGTTTTCACATCCCCACCTCAGCCCCGTGGTCCGGTCCCGGTTTGTGGCGAGCACGATCGTGACAGTATGCTCAGCCCCACAAACACGGACCCCGCTGAGGTGGGTTTAGGCCAGTCCCTGCCTGAACACCTGGCCCCGCCTGAGCACCTGGCCCCGCCTGAGCACCTGGCCCCGCCTGAGCACCTGGCCCCGCATGAGCACCTGGCCCTGCCTGAACACCTGGCCCCGCCTGAACACCTGGCCCCGCCTGAACACCTGGCCCCGCCTGAGCACCTGGCCCCGCCTGAACACCTGGCTCCGCCTGAGCACCTGGCCCCGCCTGAACACTTGGCCCCGCCTGAACACCTGGCCCCGCCTGAGCACCTGGCCCCGCCTTAGCACCTGGCCCCGCCTGAAAGATTCTCCCCAACCATGAACCGGCTAATGAAAAAAAAGGCACAATCCCAGGACTCCCTCTCTGCTATGCTGCAGTCCCGCTGCGCTGCAAGTCCTGCTACTAAACCCCTTGGGGTATCCCATTTTTCTTGGGATCCCCAAGCTGACGTTGCATGTCAGGAGCCAAAAGAGAAATTTTTCATGGCCCCTGTTTCAATCTCCGGTTCCCCTTTCCCTGACTCTCATGCAGTGCCTGCTTTAACCCTGGCTAGTTCTAAAACCCTAGATTTCAAGGCACATTCAGCTCTCTCTGATTCTCCTGCCATGTCTGAGCTCCCCGTGATGGACCCTAAGATTCCTGCTTTGTGGACAAGTTCACCTCTCACTAAAATTGACGGGCCCCCGGCCCCTGCGTGTCTGACAGGGTTCTCTTCCACCCGTGGCACGTCTGAGTTTCCTGCTACTGCATCTGAAGTCCCAGTTTCAGAGTCAATGTTATCTTTGTCAAAGTTTCTTTATGTTGCAGAAACTCTCACACGCCCACTTCAGAGACCAGCGCACTTTTCTCTAAACCCTTTACAGGACCAAGTGTAATCACTGCTGACATTTGAGATTTCTGCCTTTGACTTCAAGCCCTTTTCCTTAGAGCCTCCCTCAGCAATTGGTTCCCCTTTTGCTAATTCCCAATCTACCACTTCAGAGATCAGCTGATCTGTCTCTGATTCCTTTGCAAGGTCTGAGTTTCCTGTTACTGAATCTAAGGATCCAGTTGCTAAGTCATATTTCCCTGTCTCGGAGTTGCCTGCTATGTAGGGTGACAATTTGTCCCGGTTTTGCCGGGACAGTCCCGTTTTTTTCTGTCCTGTCCCGGTTTCAGGTCCGTCCCGGAAATGTCCCGGTTTTTGTCCCTGGTCCCGGTATTGCGGGGCAGCGGTGGCGGCGAGGAGAATGCGGCAGCCAGTAAGTATTTTCTATGTGTGTGTGTGAATGCTGCCGGGGGGACTGAATGAAGGAGAATGCCGGGGGCGGGACTTAGAATGTCGGCCGGCCCGCAGGGGATTGGTTGCAGACGGGTCAGAGGAAGCCGGGGGCGGGGCTTCTGCTTTGTGCAGAGCAAACGTGAGTGTGTCTGTCTTCCCGCTCCTGGCTCCTCTGTCGGCTGCGCAGTGAGTGTCCCCCTTCTGTCCCGGGTCCCAGCCAGGGGGGGTAATAGGTGGTAGCGGGGGTGCGCCTGCCTTTGTACCACCTACCTTGTACCTTTGCCCCCCGGCGCTCCCACCTTTGCCCCCCGGCGCTCCCACCTTTGCCTCTCCTGGTGCTCACTTCCCCCCGTCCCCTTGGTGCGGGAGATGGGCTCGGGGGCGGGCAGTGGTGGCTGCGCGGTTGCTGGCTGGCGGTGCAGGGGCTGGTGGGCGGTGCAGGAGGAGGCGGGGTGTATCAGTGGGTGTGTGTGTATCAGTGGGTGTGTGTGTATCAGTGGGTGTGTGTGTATTAGTGGGTGTGTGTGTATTAGTGGGTGTGTGTGTATCAGTGGGTGTGTGTGTATCAGTGGGTGTGTGTGTATCAGTGGGTGTGTGTGTGTGTGTATCAGTGTGTGTGTGTATCAGTGGGTGTGTCTCCCTCTCCCGCTCTGTCTCCCTCGCCCTCCCTGTCTCCCTCTCTCTCCCTCCCTGTCTCCCTCTCTCTCCCTCCCTGTCTCCCTCGCCCTCTATGTCTTACCTTAACTGCCGTATACCTACACCGAAGTAAGCTACCCTGCTTTCATCCAGATCTGACTCAAGTTTCACGCGGGAGACATCGGAAGACAGGTAGGGAACACCTCCCCTCCAGTATAGTACCTTGAGGGACTGCGGATCAGGTAAGATCCCAGGCGGGATTGCTGCTTTAGAAATTGTGAAGAGGTGGCATCCTGACACTGTTAATGGGTTCAGAATCATTCACATCTGGGTTTTTTTTTTGTTTGATTTGTGAGGCCATCCGAGACACACACACACACACACACACACACTCACACACGTAACTATGTAACAAGGACTAATGGTAGTAAAGTATAAGTGTACTACAATAAATAAACTGTTAATGCAAAAAAAAATGTGTCCCGGTTTTTCATTTTCAAAATCTGGTCACTCTACTGCT
This sequence comes from Ascaphus truei, assembly GCF_040206685.1. Classification (NCBI taxonomy): domain Eukaryota; kingdom Metazoa; phylum Chordata; class Amphibia; order Anura; family Ascaphidae; genus Ascaphus; species Ascaphus truei. Next base: position 29,919,483 of record NC_134500.1, read on the forward strand.
ATGTGTGATACACATATCCCTGAGTCTAAGGCTAAGGCTACATATCCCTGAGTCTCAGACCACGCGCCCGCACTGCAGACAGGCGGCGCGTGGAGAGGCACTTGACCGCTATATGCGTTCTTTAAGGAGCCGATTTTCGGCGCGGGGGGGGCTTAGCCAAAACGGCAGCATACAGGATTCCAGCTGGAGCTGTCATGCTTTTGCACAGACCCCCCCGCCCCCGTGGTTCTGCTGCTGCCTCCTACCAGGGAATATGTCGCCAAGTACGGCCATATCTTTAACCCTTGACAGCCAGAGGGCTTGGGACACACTGCAGCCGTAAGCAGCGGCGGCCACAATCTATGCACACCGCGCCGCTCAGCAGCAGGCGCTGGCCGCAACCTCCCTCCCCCTTCCCCCCTCATTGGTTCCCTGTATTGTGGCGAAATCTCTCAAATGTTACCCGAGCTGGGGGTATTCCAGTTACAAGAATGTTCTGCGTTCAGGGACAGAACGGTAACTTCTTTGTGCCATGGTGCCCCCCCCCCCCCCCACATACACAGATACACACACACACTTTTCCCCCGCAGCTCCTTCCCTGCTCCCCTCCCAAGCCACCTCCCTTCCGTAGCTCCATCCCTCCCCTCATTGGCTGACTGCCACACGAGTGACGCGTCAGAGCTGCAAATCACTAGGAGCTTGCAGCATCGGCCGGCTGACGCGTCACAGCACGCAGTCAGCCACGTCGGAAGGAGCCAGCGGGGACCCCCACACTGGAGGAAAGGGGCTGGTGGGCCGCTGCCGTGCGGCCGCGCACACCGCCGGACGCAGCGGGACCAAAGCCTAATCCTTGTTCCTTAAACTTCTCCACAGTACCTGCTGTAACCTCTGCTAGTTGTAAGGCCTCTGATTTAGAAGCAGGTCCCCTTTTCTCTGACTCTCCTGTAGTGTGTGATAGACCTATCATTAATGCTAAATCTCCTGCTTTAAAATCAAGTTTCTCTGATTCGCCTGCAATGTCTGAGTTTCCTGTGACTGTTTCTAAGGTTCTTGCCACAAAGTTTCCTATAGTATCTGGTATACTGTACCTACTGCGGATTCTCAGACACCCACTTCTGTGACAAGCAGCCCTTTCACCCATACCCCTTCCCGGTTAAACACACCTAGTTCTGCTTTTTCCAGAAAAAGTACCCAGACTGCTGTGTCCCATGCAATGTTGGATAAACCCATTTTTTTTTTATAAGGTTCTTGCTATAAAAATCCCCACAGGTTCTGGTATACCTATTGTTGAACCTCTGGCTCCCACTTCAGAGACAAGCACAATTTTCTCTGATTCGATTGAAGTACCAAGTCGAGCTCTTGCTGTTTCACAAATACCCACTTCAGAGACAAGCACAATGTCGTCAGATTCAATTGAAGTACCTGGGCTAGCCCTTGCTGTTTCACAGATACCCACTTCAGAGATCAGTATACCTTTCTCTGATTCCTGTGCTGTACCTGATGCGATCACTGCTGCTTCTCAGACATACATTTCAGGAACAAACATATTCTTCACTGACTATTCTACAGCTCCTCTTGTAACCAAGAATGACTACAAACCCCTCACTGCAAAGAATAGTTCTTCTTGTGTCTCTAGCCCCCTCATAACTCCTTATGTAGCCTTGGAGTCTGGGATTCCCACTCCTCAGACAATACTGTCTCTCACTGACTCTTGCACAGTATTTGAGGTATCCGCTACAGACTGCATGACTGCTACTACGAACTCGGGGTTATCTCTTATGGAACTTTCTGTAGTACCTGATTTTTCTACAGATTCAAAGGACCCAGTGTTCAAAACGGAGTTATAGTTCTCTGATTCTTCCACAATATTTGGGGTACCCACTGACTGCTCAACTTCTGCCGCAAACTCGGGGTTACATCCCAGGAAGGATCCTGTAGTACCTAATGTGTCTACTGATTCAAAGGACCCTGTGTTCAAAACAGAGGTATTCTGCATTGTCTCCTGTACTATATCACGTGAAGCCTCTGAGTCTGAGGTCCTCCTGGGCTGGAGCACCTGCTACGGATCCCCTGCACTGTAGGAGTCCTGTCCCAGAGACCTTCCCTTGCGCTGAACCGCCTACGCTGAAGCTTTTCACTGATGCCTTCCCGATGCCGACCTCAGCCTGTGACCTCGTCCATCGCTCCTGTGCCGCCTGCCCTGACCCCAGCCTGGATATCGTTAACCCTGACTTCTCCAATCCTGACCCGGCTACGTTTGACCACGGAATCCGCACTCCGGACCCGGCTTCGTGGCCTAAGGTCGTTTTTTTTTCCAATCCCCACCTCAGCCCCGCGGTCCGGTCCCGGTTTGTGATGAGCACGATCGTGACAGTACCTTAATAACAAAAAAAACGAGAAATTAAAATATAGGACCCTTTCAGTGTGAGATGGGCAGGCAGATTATTGGAGATAAGGAAAAAGCAGATGAATTAAACAAATTCTTTGCCTCTGTGTTTGCCAGGGAAGAATCAAGTTCAATAGTAGTGCCGCGGGAGGAAGCCACAACCTCCATATTAATGAACAATTGGTTAACTGAGGAAGTAGTTCATAGGAGCTTGATAAAATGTAAGTAAATAAGGCACCTGGCCCCGATGGCATACATCCAAGAGGTCTTAAGGAGTTAAGCTCAGTAATAGCCAAACCAATATATTTAATATTCAAGGACTCCATTTCCACAGGCTCAGTACCACAAGATTGGCGTAAAGCAGATGTGGTGCCTATATTTAAAAAGGGAGCTAGATCACAACCGGGGAATTACAGACCTGTAAGCCTGACTTCAATAGTGGGGAAGCTACTTGAAGGTTTAATACGGGATAATATTCAGGAATACCTAATGGAAAACAAAATTATTAGTAATAGTCAGCATGGATTTCTGAAGGACTAGCTGATATACCCGGCGTTGCCCGGGCGTGGAAGGGCAGGGGGCATGGAGTAGAAGGGTGGGGGGGCAAGGGGTGTAGAAGGGCGGGGGGGGCAAGGGGTGTGGAAGGCGGGGGGGGGGGGCAAGGGGCGTGGAAGGGCAGGGGGGGACGGGGGTTAGGGGGGGGCGGGGGTTGGGGGGGACAAGGGGTGTGGAAGGCCGGGGGGGGCAAGGGGCGTGGAAGGGCAGGGGGGGCGGGGGTTATGGGGGGGCAAGGGGCGTGGAAGGGCGGGAGAGGCAAGGGGCGGGGGGGCAAGGGGCGTGGAAGGGCAGGGGGGGCAAGGGGCATGGAAGGGCGGGGGGTCAAGGGGCGTGGAAGGGCAGGGGGGGCAAGGGGCGTGGAAGGGCAGGGGGGGAAAGGGGCGTGGAAGGGCGGGGGGGCAAGGGGCGTGGAAGGGCGGGGGGGCAAGGGGCGTGGAAGGGCAGGGGGGGACGGGGGTTAGGGGGGGCGGGGGTTGGGGGGGACAAGGGGCGTGGAAGGGCGGGGGGGCAAGGGGCGTGGAAGGGCAGGGGGGGACGGGGGTTAGGGGGGGGCGGGGGTTGGGGGGGACAAGGGGCGTGGAAGGGCGGGAGAGGCAAGGGGCGTGGAAGGGCAGGGGGGGCAAGGGGCGTGGAAGGGTGGGGGGGCAAGGGGCGTGGAAGGGTGGGGGGGCAAGGGGCGTAGAAGGGCGGGGGGGGCAAGGGGTGTGGAAGGCCGGGGGGGGCAAGGGGCGTGGAAGGGCAGGGGGGGCGGGGGTTATGGGGGGCAAGGGGCGTGGAAGGGCGGGAGAGGCAAGGGGCGGGGGGGCAAGGGGCGTGGAAGGGCAGGGGGGGCAAGGGGCATGGAAGGGCGGGGGGTCAAGGGGCGTGGAAGGGCAGGGGGGGCAAGGGGCGTGGAAGGGCAGGGGGGCAAGGGGCGTGGAAGGGCGGGGGGGCAAGGGGCGTGGAAGGGCGGGGGGGCAAGGGGCGTGGAAGGGCGGGGGGGCAAGGGGCGTGGAAGGGCGGGGGGGCAAGGGGCGTGGAAGGGCGGGGGGGGCAAGGGGCGTGGAAGGGCGGGGGGGCAAGGGGCGTGGAAGGGCGGGGGGGCAAGGGGCGTGGAAGGGCGGGGGGGCAAGGGGCGTGGAAGGGCGGGGGGGGCAAGGGGCGTGGAAGGGCGGGGGGGCAAGGGGCGTGGAAGGGTGGGGGGGCAAGGGGCGTGGAAGGGTGGGGGGGGCAAGGGGCGTGGAAGGGTGGGGGGGGCAAGGGGCGTGGAAGGGTGGGGGGGGCAAGGGGCGTGGAAGGGTGGGGGGGGGGGCAAGGGGCGTGGAAGGGCAAAGGGCAGGAGGGGCAAAGGGCAGGGAGGGGGCAAAGGGCAGGGGGGCAAAGAGCAGGGAGGGGCGGGGGGGGCAAAGAGCAGGGAGGGGCGGGGGGGGCAAAGAGCAGGGAGGGGCGGGGAGGCAAAGAGCAGGGAGGGGCGGGGGGCAAAGAGCAGGGAGGGGCGGGGGGGCAAAGAGCAGGGAGGGGCGGGGGGGCAAAGAGCAGGGAGGGGGGGGGCAAAGAGCAGGGAGGGGCGGGGGCAAAGAGCAGGAGGGGCGGGGGCAAAGGGCAGGGAGGGGTGGGGGGGGGGCAAAGGGCAGGGAGGGGTGGGGGGGGGCAAAGGGCAGGGAGGGGTGGGGGGGGCAAAGGGCAGGGAGGGGTGGGGGGGGGCAAAGGGCAGGGAGGGGGTGGGGGGGGCAAAGGGCAGGGAGGGGTGGGGGGGGCAAAGGGCAGGGAGGGGTGGGGGGGGCAAAGGGCAGGGAGGGGTGGGGGGGGCAAAGGGCAGGGAGGGGTGGGGGGGGCAAAGGGCAGGGAGGGGTGGGGGGGGCAAAGGGCAGGGAGGGGCGGGGGCAAAGAGCAGGGAGGGGCGGGGGGGGCAAAGAGCAGGGAAGGGGCGGGGGGGCAAAGAGCAGGGAGGGGCGGGGGGGCAAAGAGCAGGGAGGGGCGGGGGGGCAAAGAGCAGGGAGGGGCGGGGGGGCAAAGAGCAGGGAGGGGCGGGGGGGCAAAGAGCAGGGAGGGGCGGGGGGGGCAAAGAGCAGGGAGGGGGCGGGCTGGGCAAAGAGCAGGGAGAGGGCGGGGGGGGCAAAGAGCAGGGAGAGGCGGGGGGGGCAAAGAGCAGGGAGGGGCGGGGGGGGGCAAAGAGCAGGGAGGGGGCGGGGGGGGCAAAGAGCAGGGAGGGGCGGGGGGGGGCAAAGAGCAGGGAGGGGCGGGGGGGGGCAAAGAGCAGGGAGGGGGGCGGGGGGGGGCAAAGAGCAGGGAGGGGCGAGGGGCAAAGGGCAGGGAGGGGCGGGGGGGGCAAAGGACAGGGAGGGGCGGGGGGGGCAAAGGGCAGGGAGGGGCGGGGGGGTAAAGGGCAGGGAGGGGCGGGGGGGTAAAGGGCAGGGAGGGGCGGGGGGGGCAAAGGGCAGGGAGGGGCAGGGGGGCAAAGGGCAGGGAGGGGCAGGGGGGCAAAGGACAGGGAGGGGCGGGGGGCAAAGGGCAGGGAGGGGCGGGGGGCAAAGGGCAGGGAGGGGCGGGGGGGGCAAAGGGCAGGGAGGGGCGGGGGGGGCAAAGGGCAGGGAGGGGCGGGGGGTAAAGGGCAGGGAGGGGCGGGGGGGGGTAAAGGGCAGGGAGGGGCGGGGGGGGCAAAGGGCAGGGAGGGGCGGGGGGGCAAAGGGCAGGGAGGGGCGGGGGGGGCAAAGGGCAGGGAGGGGCGGGGGGGGCAAAGGGCAGGGAGGGGCGGGGGGGCAAAGGGCAGGGAGGGGCGGGGGGGCAAAGGGCAGGGAGGGGCGGGGGTGCAAAGAGCAGGGAGGGGCGGGGGGGGGGGCAAAGAGCAGGGAGGGGCAGGGGGGGCAAAGAGCAGGGAGGGGCAGGGGGGGCAAAGAGCAGGGAGGGGCGGGGGGCAAAGAGCAGGGAGGGGCGGGGGGCAAAGAGCAGGGAGGGGCGGGGGGGCAAAGAGCAGGGAGGGGCGGGGGGGCAAAGAGCAGGGAGGGGCGGGGGGGCAAAGAGCAGGGAGGGGCGGGGGGGGCAAAGAGCAGGGAGGGGCGGGGGGGGCAAAGAGCAGGGAGGGGCGGGGGGGCAAAGAGCAGGGAGGGGCGGGGGGGGTAAAGGGCAGGGAGGGGCGGGGGGGGTAAAGGGCAGGGAGGGGCAGGGGGGGCAAAGGGCAGGGAGGGGCGGGGGGGGCAAAGGGCAGGGAGGGCCGGGGGGGCAAAGAGCAGGGAGGGGCGGGGGGGCAAAGAGCAGGGAGGGGCGGGGGGCAAAGAGCAGGGAGGGGCGGGGGGGGCAAAGAGCAGGGAGGGGCGGGGGGGGCAAAGAGCAGGGAGGGGCGGGGGGGGCAAAGAGCAGGGAGGGGCGGGGGGGGCAAAGAGCAGGGAGGGGCAGGGGGGGCAAAGAGCAGGGAGGGGCAGGGGGGGCAAAGAGCAGGGAGGGGCGGGGGGGCAAAGAGCAGGGAGGGGCGGGGGGGCAAAGGGCAGGGAGGGGCGGGGGGCAAAGGGCGGGGGGCAAAGGGCAGGGAGGGGCAGGGGGCAAAGGGCAGGGAGGGGGGCGGGGGGGGCAAAGGGCAGGGAGGGGCGGGGGGGGCAAAGGGCAGGGAGGGGCAGGGAGGGGCGGGGCCTACCATGGGGACCCAATTATGGCCCATGGTGACCCGCGGAGACCACCTTGTGGGCCATGGCGCCTGGCGGGACCCACCAACAGGCCTCCAGAACCTGTATGAAACAAGTTGCTGGTAACCTGTAGGTCTGTGAGGTGACCCGTCAGTCCCACCGGGGACTCCCGAGGGCCTGGGGTATGAACCCTGTATGTAAAAGAATAAATCATGTATTTATGGGGGGCACAGGGGGTGGGTTATGTATTTAATAAATAGAATTATGTTTATTGTGGGGCTGTGTATTGTTTTTATTGTGGGTACTGGGGGTGGGGGGAGGGGGTATTGGCCCCAAGGGTATGTGGGTAGGCCTCCCGGCTGGGTAGTGGGTGAGGGTGGTTAGGCCTCACGGGGGTGGGGGTTAGTGGGGGAGAGTATGTAGGCCTCCCGAGTGGTGGGTGAGGGTGGGTTAACCCCTTAATGACTGTAGCGTTTAATAACCGCTAAGGTGATTAAGGGGTTATGGAACATTACATTGGATGTTTTTATTCTTGTGTATGTTTTGCAGCATCGGAGGGGCATGGGCAGGATGAAGATGAGGATGAAGACGGCCTTCATCGTGGGTGCCTGTAAAAGGTAAGTGTAATATGTTTTTACTGCATTTATTGTAATTTATATGTATTTAAAATGGGCAAATACATTATTATCCATATGTGGATAATAGTAATTTTGCCCATTACTGTACTGTATGTGTTAGGGGGGTGTATTTAGTTATAAATATTTTTTATTATTTTTGGAGGCGCAACATTGGTACCCCGGGACTCCCGCGGGGACCCCCGCTTGGTGAGCCGGGGACCCCCACCCCCGGATCCCCGCTGGTCAGCTGGGGACACCCGTGCGACCCCCGGGCTCCCTCGGGGCTCCCTCGGGGACCCCAGTGGGGTCACCCGGGGACACCCGCCGACCTGCTGTATGGGTTTTGCACCTGCAAAAATGAAAAGCAATAATATTTTCTAAGTCCAGCTTTTTTTGCGTCTACTCTGACCTGACGTGTTCTGATCAACGCAAGTTTCGCGTACGCTAAGGTTACGTAGCTTAGTGCATCCCGCTTAAGGGCAGAATTGAACGCAAACAGGGTTACGAACGAGCAAAGTTGGACTTAGAAAAAATTCCAGAAAAAAGTCCGTTTAGATCGCAAAGTGCCTGTTTGCGTTGCTTAGTGCATCGGGTTGAGCTCAAAATCACGTTCTAAGAGCACTTTGCGCTCTTAAAGTGACTTATCGGAGCTTAGTGCATAACCCCCTTTGGTTCTAAACTTGACTTTTTTCAGGAAATTTTTCTAAGTCCAACTTTTTTCGTTCGTTACCCTGTTTGCGTTAAATTCTGCCCTTAAGCGGGATGCACTAAGCTACATAACCTTAGCGTACGCGAAAGTTGCGTTCAACAAAACACGTCGGCTCAAGGTAGACGCAAAAAAAGCTGGACTTAGAAAAATTGAATTGTTTACTTTTTTGCAGGCGCAACACCCATACAACAGTCCGGCGGGTGTCCCCGGCTGACCCCGCGGCCATCCCGGGGTCCCTGCGGGAGTCCCGGGGTCCCCTCGGGCCTGCGGTACCAATGTTGTGCCTACAAAAATACTAAACAATATTTCTAACTAAATACACCCCCCTAACACATACAGTACAATAATGTGCAAAATAACTATTATCCAGATATGGATAATAGATTATTTGCCCATTATTAAACACTGCATTAGCATACATAAATAAAGTAAATAAATACAGTTATACTTACCACAACAGCAGGTCCCTCTGTCCTCCGTTGCAAGAAAGCATACAGTATATACATAATAAAGACATTCTAATGGCCCCTAACCCCTTAATCACCTTAGCGGTTACTAACCGCTATAGTCATTAAGGGTTAACCAACCCTTCTCCGATAGAAACCCGGGAGGCCTAAGCACCCACCCGACCAGCACCTGACTATACCCACCCTGTACCCATTGAGTAGTATAGTGGTACATCATATCCATATAATAATAATATGGGCATGATAAGCCTCTATAGCACTCAATGAATGGGCACCCTAATTACAATACATTAATGCACCAGATACACAATAATAAAACATAACTTCAAAAAAACATACTTCACTAAATAAAAACAGTAGCGAGCTAATCCAATGAATACAAGCAATAACAACATCAACAATAAATTCATTAAACCATTAACCAATCAAACCGATTAATTCCTAAACCAACTCAAAATGAATAGTAACACTAACCAATCAAACCAATTAATTACTACAACATTAATGAATTTAAACATTAAAATACAAAGAAATAAATTCAAACAATATCTCAAATAACCATAAAACGCATTAGCCAACATAATACAACATTAACTAAAAACGAACACCAATCGCAAACATTTTATTAGCATTAAGCAGGAAAAAAAACAAACAATATGACATCCACATAAGAAACTGAAATGAAAAAAACCAACAGCGAGAGACTTCCGGTGACGTCATGGAGGATGGCAGCGTGAGGAGCTAGCTCCCGAGCCCCTCCATTAGAATAGATGTATAAATAGCGAATATATCGGGGGGGAAAAAAGCCTGAAAATAAATAAACAAAACCTGGACTGAGCCCCGCGACTCACGGAGCTCCGGTGTGCCTGCTCGAGGCTCCGGTGTGCCCGCTCGAGGCTCCGGTGAGCGTTTGCCGGTGCTCGGGGGGGCCTCTTGCGGGCGCAACCCCCTGCTGCAAATCTTCCCCCTCAGACGGCCGCGCGACTCGGCCTAAGCTGCGGGAGCGGAGGAGAGAGGCGGCGGGGCCACGTGTGCTCCGTGGAGCACGGATAGAAGGGGAGCCGGAGGCGAGCGGGGACGGACCCCCCCTACCCCCCCGGGTGTTGCAGAGGCTCACGCAGTGGCCTCCCGCGGTGCGGCGGCTAGGAGAGGGAAAGTAGAAGACTCCCCCTGGACACAACAGCTCAAGCATAAGGTGCTGCCCTGAGCTAGGACCCTGTTGAGAGGAGAGAAAATCGGAAAGATATCCCCTAATTAAGGGAGGCATAGTCCCCAGACACGTGGCTAGCAGGGAGGAGGCAGCCATTTTGAGAGGGTAAGCAGAGGCACCAACACCCCACAAAAGTGCCTAAGGAGCGGAAACCCTGCCTGTTAAAAGTCCCTAACCCCACTGCCAGAGCCCCAGGGTCACAGATCCCTGCTCCCCCACAGTATCCTGGACTGAAATAAATAAATAACTAGCGGCCTAAAAATAGTGCCAATCAGGGCGAAAAATCAATAAAAACTAACCGGAGCACGGCGCAACTCCCAGGGGATGAGCGTAAGGCCGAAGGGATCCGCGCAAACAAGTCTAAAAAGCTTTTTCATGCCGACGCACAAACCCTCAGCTAGAGACGGCCCGACCCAAGGGGGCGGCCGGACCCCCCCCATAGAAATGCCCGACAGCATGCCTGAGCAGGGGAGCAGAGGAGAACAGCTAGAGGTAACCAGGGACTACCTAGAGCAGGGGTGGGCAACCTATTTTTCAATGTAGCCACAAGTGTGGCGAATTAGAAGTGAAAATAGCCACACCATGTAAAAATTTAGGTATTATGTTGCGCATGCGAAAATTTTAAACACACGGTTTGAAAAAGTTTATAAATTCTCAGACCATAACCCCCCTCAAGCTTCCTCACCCCCCTCCTCCTCTCACCCCCTCAAGCTCCCTCACCTCCCTCCTCCTCTCACCCCCTCATGCCACCACCGCTATCTTCCTCCTCATCTCATTTCCCCCATCATCATCTCATGTAAACCCCCTCATCTGCCCAGCACCCTTCATCATCTGCCCCAGCACCTTTCATCATCTGCCCCAGCACCCTTCATCATCTGCCCCAACATCTCCCCCAGCACCCTTCATCATCTGCCCCAGCATCCTTCATCATCTGCCCCAGCACCCTTCATCATCTGCCCCAGCACCCTTCATCATCTGCCCCAGCACCCTTCATCATCTGCCCCAGCACCCTTCATCATCTCCCCCAGCAGCCCCCTCATCAGGCAGCAGCAGCCCTCTACCCCCCGTCCCAGGCATCAGCCCTCACCCCTCCCCCGTATCAGGTATCAGCCCCCGTACTCCGTATCAGGCATCAGCCCCCGTCCCCCTCATCAGGCATCAGCTCCCCTCCCCCGTATCAGGCATCAGCCCCGTTGCCCCCGTATCAGGCATCAGCCCCCGTCACCCCCGTATCGGGCATCAGCCCCTGTCCCCTGCATCAGGCATCAGCCCAGTCTCCTAACCAGATCGCGGCGGCTGAGAAAGAAAGGAAAGGAAGCGGTGGTGGCGGGCCTGGCCAGGGGAGGGAGGGGATGGGGAGGAGCGTGTCAGCGCATCAACTTCTGGTGCTGGAGGGGAGGAAGCGCATCACACCACTGAAGCGGGCTGGGAAGAAGGGGAGCGTGCCACACAGCCGGAGCGCGCTCCTTCCCTACCAAGTAAAGCAGGCCTGCACAACTCGGAAAGCGAGAAGGGCCGAACTGCTCCAAGGAAAAAAAATTTGGGCCGCGCGGGAAAAATCATCATCATCATCATCATCATCATCATCATCATCCTCATATATCTCCCCAGCACCTCATCATTGTCCTCATATCTCCCCCAGAACCCCTCACTATCAACCTTTGCGATACTCCCCCACCTATATCTCATACCCCCATCTCTCCCCCTCACCACACACATAATACTCCCTCTCCACATCAAACACACAATACCCCCTGCACACCACAGACATCCCACCCCCCCTGCACCTCACATCACTCTCCCCCCCTGCACCTCACATCCTTCTCCACTGTGCACCTCACATCACTCTCCCCCCGTGCACCTCACATCACTTCCCCCCGTGCACCTCACATCACTCTCCCCCCGTGCACCTCACATCACTCTCCCCCCATGCACCTCACATCACTCTCCCCCATGCACCTCACATCACTCTCCCCCGTGCACCTCACATCACTCTCCCCCCCTTGCACCTCACATCATTCTCCCCCCCTTGCACCTCACATCACTCTCCCTCCCTGCACCTCACATCATTCTCCCCCCTGCACCCCACATCACTCACCCCCCCTGCACCTCACATCATTCTCCCCCCTGCACCTCACATCATTCTCCCCCTGCACCTCACATCATTCTCCCCCCTGCACCTCACATCATTCACCCCCCTGCACCTCACATCACTCTCCCCTCCTGCACCTCACATCCCCCCCCTACCTCCAATCACCCCCCCTGCACCTCCAATGACACCCCCCTGCACCTCCAATGACACCCCCTCCTGCACCTCCAATGACACCCCCCCTGCACCTCCAATGACACCCCCCTCTGCACCTCCAATGACACCCCCCCTGCTCCTCCAATGACACCCCCCCCCTGCACCTCCAATGACACCCCCCCCCTGCACCTCCAATTACACCCCCCTGCACCTCCAATGACACCTCCCCCCTGCACCTCCAATGACACATGACATCCCCCCCTGCACCTCCAATGACACCCCCTCCTCTCTACCTCGGTTTGCTCGGAGGAGGCAGAGAAGGCAGGACTGCACGCGCGCGCTCTAGCAGACACGGAAGTGCCTTAATGCTAGAGCGCTCTGCTGCCTGCAGTTCTCTGAGCGGGCTGATCGGGGAGGGGGAGAGCGGGCTGATCGGGAGGGGAGAGAGCGGGCTGATCGGGGAGGGGGGAGAGCGGGCTGATCGGGGAGGGGGGAGAGCGGGCTGATCAGGGAGGGCGGCCCTTATATTGTGGTTATTCAATTCGCCACACTTTGACTCCCAATTCGCCACAAGTGGCGAATGGCGATATTCTGGAAGCCAGAGGGTCACGTGGTGATGACTTAGCTCAGATAGTGTCAACTCGGCCCTCTTTTCCAAGCACGACAAGGTCTGTTTCTTTTCTTACTTTATTTTGGAGAAAGCAGGGGAAAACAGTCTCTTGTGTAGAGGTGTAGGTCTAAATATCTCTGTGTGTGCTTAGTAGTAAAGGGATGTGAAAAGATAATCCTGCAGCACCATTACAGGGGTTACAGCAAGGTACTCACTCGTCCAGTGGTGTGGTGGAAAGGAAATGGCAATGTATGCTGGGTAGTAAGATAGTCTGGGGACAGACCATCTGTGGGCAGAGCAGAGGGGAGAGAGCAGACTAGCCCATTTGAGAGAAAAGCTGGGGCTGCTATGGCAACTCACAGGAGTGTCTGGGGGAGCTACAACATGTAGCAATAATGTTGCATCTTTAATACAGCAAGCTGCTGGGAGAAGGGAAATGGCACTGTATTATCACACAAGCACTGTGTTTGTGTACAGAGCCAAACACATACAGCTGGCACTAAGAAGCTGACAAGCAGGGGGGGGTGAAACAGAAGTGCAGACAGGGGTATTCCTGTTCCATGACACTCCCCGTCTGGTATCTGTAGATACCACTATATAACAGGCTATGTGGAACATATGTGCAATGGAAACTAACATAACAATGCAAAGGTCCATATTCCCATAGCAAGGTGATACCGGCCGGTACCACTGGCGTCAAAGTCCTTTGGCCAAACCTTCCAGTAAGGGAAGCCAGGTGGATGCACAGCTCTTGGTTAGCTTGATGCACCACAATGTCTTTTGTAAGAGTCTCTGGCACTGTTTCCTTTTAGCCTTGTGAGAAAACAGTCCTTTTGTCTCTGTAGTTTTATCCACAGAGTACATCCCCTTGTAGGTGTGCCAGTCGTGGTAGCTTGTCGCCCTATCACCTGGCGTTCGGCAGAAGGAGATGGCTTTTGGTTCCTTGCGGAAGCGGAACAACACTTCTGGAAGACTGGTTGTCGAATCTAGTCCAGTAAAGGGGGCGTCTCTCAGAGAGACTCCCTGAAGCTGAGTGCTGGGGTTGAACATTACCCGGATTTGATCGGGTCCTGAGGGTGGTAGGCCCAGGTGATTGGAGGTACCGACATTCTTCACCTTTCTCATTAGAGGCGCTGGCTTTGCATGGCCGGTAAGGAATATCTTTTGGATGAAGGCCACAAAGTTGGTTTTGGTCTCTGGTTCCCTTTTTAGGTCGCAGAGGTGCGAAGTGAACCTAGAGATGGCATGTTCTCCATTGTTTGGGAAGCGCCTTCTTGGTGAACGGAATGGTTAGCGGAGTCACCCAACTGCTTAGTCCGTCTTTAGAGAGCTCCTTGACTGTTAACTTCGGGAATCCTCTATCTTCCCTTGATGGTGTTTGCTTGTCATCGTTCCTTGTTGTCTGGAACGCTGTGCACCGTAGTTCATCGGTACATTTCTCTTGCACGAGAACATCTCCGCGTAGTTTGGTGAAACGCTTTTGTGTTTCTTTAACTGCCATCGGGAGGTTATTTTCTCCCTGGACGTGACGAAGAACAGTCTCTTTTGCACTAGTAAATCCCTTTATAAAATGTCTCTGTGGCTGTCTCTTTTTAGACGTGTGAGAGGACAGTCCCTTTGACACTGTGGCTTCACCTGTGGGGCGCAATCTTTTGCGGCTATGCCAGCCGTGGCAGTTGGTTGCTTTGTTGCTTGTGTCAAAGCGTAGAAATAAGATCAATGAGTCAAGGGTTCAAAAAGTAACACATGAGTTTATCTGTACCATGGCACCATTGAGAGAAAAGAATTCCAACAGGAACTCAGGCCTCTGAAAACATATTGCTTGGATCACATTTTATACATTTCAAAATGAGTAATACACCCCTTAAGGGGTCTGGCTTAGAGATAAATGATGATATGATGACATGCAAAAATATATTTGTTGATACCTAAATATGCTACATACGCTATATTCTTATCAATAATTTACCATAATGTGGGCCTCCTAACCTTGTGACATAAGGGAGTTACTGTGTTCAGCCCTGTATGTGTACTGTAGTTGTCAGATAACAAATCCTACGGTAGCAGAAATATCTTAGGAGAAATTGCTTACGAATGCTATTTCAATTCTTGCCTGCCTGTTAGGAATTATACAAGGGCGAGTTACATCTAGGAGCGATACTCTGCAGAATCAAACATTAACAGTTCATTCATTCACGAATGAAACAAATAAACATTCATATAAGCAAACACTCAGAAAATGGTGGTTTAGGCCAAAATGGAGGTGATGATAGCCACTCACATTATCTCAATCTTCACACTTGATACTCTGTGGAGAGGAACAACTGTATGTACGTCTTAGTTGTGCCATTGCTCGCGGGAGTATTGTCTGATTGTCATTGCCTTTTGGACGATCCTTTGTCTGTCACCTTTGGGAGGTTACTTCCTTCCCTTGGTGGAATCGACTTGTCATCCTTAGCTGTCTGGACTGCTGAGCATCCTAGGCCATTGTCACATCCCCCCGACGTGAGGATGTCTTTGTTGATCTCAGGGGTATGGCCTTGTCTTTTCTCTTCACTTGGCCCTTCGGTCACTTGGAGATGGCCAAGACATGGTTCAGAGAGAGATGTGTGTCCACATTCTGTCACCACCGTTCTGCGGGCATCAACGTAGTCTTGCCCGTGCTCTTTGTTGGTGCACGAGTTGCCCACTATCACCCATCCTAGGTCAAGTCTTTGGGCGTATGGCGCGTTGTGGGGTCCGTTATGCTGTTTACGGACTTTATGTACCCTCATGATGTCCCTACCGAGCAGCAGCAGGATCTTGGCGCCTTGTTCTACCGGCCGGATGTGGTTGGCTATTCCTTTGAGGTGGGGGTAATGGAGTGCCACGTCTGGTGTGGGAATCTCGTCCCTGTTTGTGGCCATGTGGTTGCACTCGATGAGTGTGGGAAGGGGCAAGTTCACTTTGCCGTCTATTGGGCATATGGTGTAGCCATACACTCTTCTCCCTGTGGTCTCCATTCGCCCTGCGCATGTTCTGAGAGTGTAAGGAGAAGCACCGTCTTGTATGTTAAACATGTCGAAGAACTCTGACCTGACCAGCGATCGGTTGCTCTGGTCGTCGAGGATTGCGTACATCCGAATAGCCTTCTCAGGTTGTCCCTGGGGTGCACTGCGACAAGGCATATTTTGGAGCAGGACATTTTGTCACCTTCTTTCGCAAACCTCAGTGCGCTGAGATGTGACGGATGTTGACTCTCCTTCTTCTTTCTCCCCGCCATGCTCCGCTACGGAGGATGGGTTCTTGAGTTGGTGGAGTGTCAGCGCCTCTGGGTGTAACGCTGTCCCGTGCTTGTCACTTTCGAACACTGTGCATTTGATCTCTTCTTTACAGTCCCTGGCTAGGTGAGTTGTGGAACCGCAGCACTTGAAGCAAACCCCAAATTCTCCAAGTAACCTCTTGCGTTCCTCTAAGGACTTCATCCTGAACCCAAAGCACTTGTTGAGTGGGTGTGGCTTCTTGTGTATGGGACATTCCCTGTTTGGGTCCCTTGGTTCCTTGTCTCCGGCGACCGACTGATCGGGAGTAGTTTGGGTCGTGGGAGGCACGTCCGTCCTGCGGGTCGAGATGGGTGTTTGGGGGTTACCATATCTCGTTGCTGGTCTCTCGTTCCTCAGGCTGCTTGCACTGTATGTGGTTTGCACACCTAAGAAGAAGCTGGGGTCGTTCCTCGTCCTTGCTGCTTCGCGAATGAAGCTCAAGAAAACTGACAATGGGGGGTTGACGACTTGCTTCTCCCTTTTGTATTTGGAGCCTTGTGAGATCCATTTTCTTGGAGGTTGAAGGGTAGCTTCTCCAGGATGGGTCTCACTCCACGAGCTGAGTCTAGGACGTTGAGACCTATTAAGGAATGGTCTTTCCTTGCGAACTCCAGTTCTTGCAGCATGTCCCCAAGCTCTCGTAACTTCGAGTAGTCTTTAGTTGTGATCTTGGGGAAGCTGTCGACTCTTTTGAAGAGCGAATCCTCGACTGCTTCGGGGCTGCCGTAGGACTCTTCTAGCCTTTCCCACACTAGGTCAAGACCTACTTGGGGTTGGTGCGCGTTTGCCGCCCGCAGTCTATTCGCGTACTCTCTGGATTCGTTCCCCAGGAACTTGAATAGCAGGTTGAGCTCTTCCCTTGCTGAGAAGTCCAAGCTGTTGATTGCGTCTTTGAACGTGAACTTCCACGTCCGGTAGTTCTCAGGGCGGTCGTCGAAGCTGATGAGCCCTGCTTGCACCAGGTCGCGCCGGATCATATACTTGGCTATGTCTGTCAGGCCTGAGGCGTCGGCGTGTTTGTCCCGTTCTGAGGTAGTTGCTGGGAGGGTCCGTGCAGTCGCCTCTTCCTTGGCGTGGACACGTGATGACTGCTGGTCGGTGTGAGGGGCTGTGTTCTCCCGCGTGGGTGTACCTGGATGGCGAGCCCGTTGTAGTGCATCCGTGTGCGCGCTGGCATGTGGATCACTGTTGCGGCCGTGGCTATCCCAGGCAGCATGTGACATTGACGGAGCAGCGTCTTCTCCTCGTGGTCCTAGCAAGTCTTCGGTGTCTGTGGTGTCACTCCCTCCGTGTTGAGATGGTGCGCTGGTGTTTACGCTGAAGAGGCTCATCACTACGCTGAAGAGGCTCATCACGTAGTCTTCAGTGCGTCGGGCTGGATCCTCTGAGGCTATCCGTCTGTACGGTTGCTCCCCGCCGTCCTGTCTCGCGGCTGCTTCTAGGACTTCAGCTTGGGCTATGGCGGCGGCGGCTTCCTTCTCTTGATTTAGGGCCTCTAGATCCGCGTGCAATTCGGCCTTTCTACGCGCGGCGGCATTGGCAGCGGCGGCGGCATTGGCAGCGGCGGCGGCATTGGCAGCGGCGGCGGCATTGGCAGCGGCGGCGGCATTGGCAGCGGCGGCGGCATTGGCAGCGGCGGCGGCATTGGCAGCAGCGGCATTGGCAGCGGCGGCGGCATTGGCAGGGGCATTGGCAGTGGCGGCGGTAGCAGCGGCGGCGGCGTTCCGCTCTTCCTCTTCTATGCGCACTCTTTCTGCCCGCACGGTTGCCTCTCTCCGACCATATTCGGCCCTGGC
Source organism: Ascaphus truei (assembly GCF_040206685.1). Classification (NCBI taxonomy): domain Eukaryota; kingdom Metazoa; phylum Chordata; class Amphibia; order Anura; family Ascaphidae; genus Ascaphus; species Ascaphus truei. The sequence goes on from NC_134500.1 coordinate 29,936,958, forward strand.
ACGTGTGGCCTCTGCGGAGGCTCGCGCCTTGGTAGCGCTTGCGCTAGCGCTGGACGCGTTAGATCGCGCTGATCTTGCTGACCTTGAAGAATGCCTGGATGTGCTTGAGCGCTGCGATGCGGTTTCCAGCAAAAGGTCTTTCCTCTTACTCTCGGCTTCCGTGATAGAGGTTCGCACGCGGCTGTCACGTGTCAAGTCAATGTTATGCTGTAAGTCCCTTTCTTGCAGGCTTTCACCGGTGTTAGCTCTGGCCAAGTAAGTGACGTATGCCTCTGACAGCCCTTGGTAGCGTGCGTGATCTATCTTTAATTGAGTTATTGCCTGCTCGAGCTGTTGTAC
>NC_134500.1:29947296-30010111 GCF_040206685.1 Ascaphus truei
CGGCCCCTTACACAAAATTAAGGGATCACAAAGTGAGATACAGATGGTGATTCCCCTTTAAATTGATGGCGCAAGTTGGAGGGAAGATGCACACAGTGTCCTACATGGAAGATGGCCCCAGATTCCTAAGGGCCCTGGGTCTCCAACATACAGGTGAGGATGCGACATCTGAGAGAGCAGAGGAAGAGCAGCACAGACAAGGAACGGCGAAAACACCAAGGACATCACAACGCCTGGCATCGCAAAAGAACCTGACGCGTGACGAGTAAAGAAGAACAGCCGACGCAGGAGGTGTAATACAAAAAGAAATTGCAGAGAGACGGTCGTTGTTGCCTCCCCCCTCCCTTCCCCCCCCCGCTCTTCCCTCCCCCCCCTCCTCGCCCCCCCTTCCCCCGTCCTTCCCTACCTTTCCCCCCCCCCCCCCCTTTCCTTCTCCCCCCCAGGTATAACCTACGGGCCTGTTGCAGAACCAAAGGGCGGGTAGAGTACCCCCAAGTTTCCTGAAGAATGAGTCTCAGCCTCAGACGCGTCTTGTGGGTGGGGGGTGGATTTTGGGTTTTGGATGGGGGGGGCGAGGGCCCGCAGAGGTCTTTTCCTGATCAAGACCGGACTCAAACTGAAGATGTGAACAATATCATCCCTAGAGCGGTGTCATTGGGATAACTCCTCTATAGGATGTTCTGTTATACTGTTTGTCAGGTATAGATGTTGTCTAGAACTCATCCTCTGGCTCCACCTTGTGGGGAAACCTAGAAATGTTTGTAAAGAGTCTACTTTTTAGAGTAAGATCTAGAAAACAGAGTAAACAATGTTTAGGAGCTCGCAAAAGACCGGGAACGTTCAAACTCTTGGGTATACCAAAACATGTTAACCCTTGTTACAATCATATTGGTATGTTTCATAACTCTAGGTCACAGGTTTAAGCTACCCATAAATATTAAAGCTATCTAGGGAGAGAATTTGGAAAAGATTCCTGGGGGAAAAGACTAGGATAGCTATGTCAATTCTAGAGTAATGGGAAAGACTAGAAACTGTTCAGTAGGTTAAGTAATGTTAAGCCTTTAATACCCGCCACAGGTGACAAGTGGTTATATAAAGTGTTAAATGGTTGCTTTACAGTGCCATGCATGGTCTCGATTGATCTCTGAATACTCCGGAGGGGCTCCTGGACCTCCTTGGTGGATTCCGGACTCATCGAGAAGTCTCCAGAGGGCAATATGCCCGCCCCCCTCACCCTTAGCGTGGTGGGGGTTACTATGTTAGGGCGTTGTTATCGCCCACTTTCTCTTTTCTTTTTCCTCTCTCCTGCCCCTCTGTCTCCCCCTCCCCAGGTGTCCAATCAGCCAGTCTCCAAGCCAACCCTCCCCAGCACAGAACACACAGAGATTAGAAGACTCAAAACTACTGACGCCAAAAAGACACACGGACTTCACCTAGACATGCACGCAAAGGAAGAAGGTAGGACGCTCCTCCACCCTGGGAAAGTGGAGGGATCTCAAGACCCTACCCAACTAAAAAAGGAAAAATGGTTAGTAAACCACCCCTAAAGATAGTGTCCCTTACTGTAAAGGGGCTAAATTCAGTAATTAAGAGAAGACTTACCCTCCAGGAACTCAAAAAAAACAAAAGGAAATATACTATTCTTTCAGGAAACCCATTTTAACACCACATCTCCCCCAAACACCTTAAACAAAGACTACCCCCAAGCATACTACGCGTCTTGTACAACAAAAAAACGAGGGGTAGCTATATTATTTAAACATAATACACCATTCACCCTAAAAAAAGCGGTATACGACCCAGAAGGCAGATACTTAATTCTATATGGCTCGCTCAATGGGGTAGAAATAGTCTTAGTGAATGTACTGTATACGCCCCAAATGACGGGCAAGCGAAATTTATAAGGGACTTATGTGATAATATATCTTCCCAGCCAAGAACCACACTACTGATAGGAGGAGATATGAATATGATAGTCACCCCAGAACAAGTGCACAGGGAACGGCACACCCACGCATCACTGAAAAAAATGCTAAAGACTTTAGAAGCATCCTAAAAGAATACTCGCTTATAGATATTGGAGGGCGCAGCACCAGGGCCAGAGTGACTACACGTTTTTCTCACCCCCGCACCAGACCTATTCAAGGATTGATTATTTTCTGGGAACCCAAGACATTCTCCAGGCATCCTCCCAGTCAGACATAGGGTCAATATCATGGTCGGACCACGGTCCGGTCTCACTAGTACTCTCTCTCCCCTTCAGTAAAAGCAATCAATATAATTGGAAACTAAACGATTCTCTGTAGAACCAAATGGATGTAGAAATAGACATTAAACAAAAACTCAGATAATATTTTACGCTGAATAAGGGCTCCGTAGAGTCACCAGCTATGCTATGGGAAGCCCTTAAGGCTACAATAAGAGGGACTATTATTTCCATAGCATCATATAAGAAAAAAGCTAAGCAAAAATTATACAATGAATTAACTGAAAAAGCGTAGCTTTTGGAACAGAAACATAAAAATAACCCCTCAAAAAAATTATTTAAGGTTCTAGATAAAACCAGATCTGAATTGAAGCAGACACAACTAGATGAAGTGGAGAGGGCGTTAAGGTGGACCAAGCAAAAATATTATGATAAAGGTAACAAAGCCGATCGACTATTGGCGTCCAAACTTAGAGGACTGAGAACCAAAACGCAAATCTCAGCTATTCAAACTAGTTTAGGAGCAAAACCATACAACGAGAAGCAAATAGCAAAATAATTCTCGGAATTTTACCTTAAATTATACAATTTAAACTTCCCAATGAATAGATCATCTGGATCGGAGGCTATCCCTGAGTATTTGGGGAAGTGCAAACTTCCAGAACTTACAGAAGAAAATATTTTAGAACTAAACAAGGATATAACACAGGAAGAACTTCTAGAAGCCATTGCTCAATTAAAAGCCAGTAAAACACCGGGCCCAGGTGGCTTTTGAAACCAGTACCACAAAAAATTTAAGAAGGTACTAGCCCCATATATGCTGGATATGTTTAATTCGTTTCTAGGGGGAGCAGATATTCTGACAACAATGTCTAAAGCAAATCTAGCAATCATACACAAGGAAGGGAGAAACCCATTACAATGCGGTAACTATCGCCCCATAGCCCTCCTTAATTCGGATCTAAAACTTTTTAGCAAAATCTTGGCAAACCGACTCACCCCAATATTGCCCAGTCTAATTCATATAGATCAAGTTGGGTTTGTCTCGGGAAGACAGGCCTCGGATAATACCAGGAAAATTATCAACCTTATAGACCATGTACACCTCTCAAATACGAAGGCTATCCTGTTGAGTCTAGACGCAGAAAAAGCATTTGACAGGATACGGTGGGATTTTCTAGATCAAACTTTGATCAAATTCGGATTTAGGGGCCAATATTTAGAGGGGATCAGAGGCCTATCCAAAACTCCCACAGCAGTCGTGAAACTCACAGGAGGAGACTCAAGCCCCATAAAAATCACTAATGGTACACGACAAGGATGCCCCCTATCTCCACTTCTATTCGCCCTCTCCATAGAACCCCTGGCAGCGACAATTAGAGACGACAAGAATATCAAAGGTATTGAAATTAGAGAGACAATTTACAAAATATCCCTGTTTGCCGACGACATTATCCTAACCCTGTCCAACCCATTGTTGTCCCCCCCGAACTTACAATCCCAATTAGACCACTTTAGTAACATTTCGGGATATAAAATTAACACGGCAAGTCGGAGGCACTGAACCTTTCATTAACAGCATCAGAAGTCAAATTGCTACAGGCAAACTTTAATTATAAATGGAGCTCGATAAAAATTAAATATCTGGGAATACAGATAATGAGCTCTTTTAAGACCCTATACCAGCACAATTATCCCCCTCTCTTCGAAAAAGATTAGAAAAGATCTTCAGAGCTGGAACAAATATCAGATCTCTTGGCTAGGAAGAATAGCCACAATTAAAATGAATATCCTGCCAAGACTCCTTTATTATTTCCAGATGCTTCCAATAGACATTCCACTAGCAGAACTTAAAAATATCCAGAATAGAATTTTTCAATTCATCTGGAAAAACAAAAGACCAAGGGTTGCTAGAACAATTTTGCTAGCTCCAAAAGATTGCGGAGGTCTGGGAGTCCCGGATATCACCAAATACTATTTGGCGGCCCAACTAAAACAAGTAATAATGTGAAACAACGACCCAACTACAAGTTGCTGGCTGGGGATTGAGTCTACCTATGCAGGACCCCTTTCTCTGCCGGCAACCCTTTGGACCGGGGGAGGAAGAGAGAGCCTAGCAGATAAATTAAAACTGGGAGCAATGAGGTGTACATGGAAGATATGGGCAAGAAATAAGGAGAAATATCATTTGGCATCTTCCCCCACTCTAATGATCCCCATATTTAGCAACCCTGAGTTTATCCCAGGCTGCCTCCCAAAGGGACTTAGTAAATATAAAGAGCTAAGGTTGGTAATGGCTGATGATTTTGTTTCCAAAGATAAGATTCTTGCACTCCCAGAGTTGGAGAAAAAACATAAAACTACAAATTTACCGGTATTTGGTTACTTACAAATTCGACATTACCTACAAACAGTCTCAAAAGACACAGCGTTTTCTGCTATGACAAAATTTGAGAGATTATGCAGAAGAGGCTATTATTGTAAAGGTCTGGTTTCTGAGGTATATCTGGGCCTGGCGTCAACTGCGGCACAATCTAAGCATAGTTACATGCTAAAATAGGCAGAAGACCTAAACTAGACTTAGACAGAGATGACTGGGAGGATATCTGGGAAGCGGCCTCTAAAACATCAATTTGCACAACTATAAAAGAAAACATATACAAAATTCTGTTTCATTGGTACCTAACCCCAAATAGGCTGAGCCAGATTTTCCCCGGGTCCTCAGATTTGTGTTGGAGAGGATGCGGGCAAAAAGGAGACATGGCTCATATCTGGTGGATTTGCCCAAAAATTCAGGGGTTCTGGATCATGATACAAACAATGATACGAGAGCTCCTGGGGCTAGAGATAGAGGCGGACCCACTGGTCCTGGTGCTGGCTAAACCAATAGAGGGACTACAACCCCAAGAGAACAAAAGGATAAGCCACGTCCTGACAGCAGCCCGCTGCTCGGTAGCCGCGGCATGGAAAAAAATAAACGCCCCCTCCAAGCAGACAGTATTGAGACGTGTCAGGGAAATAAGACTAATGGAACTCCTCTCGGCACAGCTGGGTCAAAAGGTAGATAAATTCCATAAGGTTTGGTCAGTATGGCCAGACAACTAACAAAAGAATAAATGGGCCACACAAGATTGGAGTTAATAAGACCCCCCCCCCCTCTTCTCACTTCCCCTCTATCCCCTCCCCCCTCCCTCTTCTTTCTTACTTTTCTCTCCACTTTCCTTTGATTTACTCTGAGAGAGAGATATCCGGAAGCGGCTGCTTCCTCAATAGGTTGTTACAATTTTAAAAATAACAAAAAAGTCTTGTAGAAGTTAACAGATGTAAGTTAATTAATATATAAGAAAAGAAGACAACAAGAGTATTATTTATGTTGTAATATAATGTTTAATATTTCTTCTTTTTGTAAACTGTGAAGTGGTAACAGATGTATGTTAAAACCTGTTATATGATGTCATTCTCTCAAAAACAATAAAAAAAATTGAAAAAATAAATAAAAAAACCAACAGCAATACCAAGCCAGAAATGCCCCCCAAATATTGTCATAATAATGTATTAATCTGTACCCTAAAGTGGTACAGATTAATATATTATCAGTCAATGTGCCTCCCCCAAAAAATCAAAAAACACATCCAATGAAAAAAACTGTTAAAGACATTTACAAACATTCAATATATTACTTACAATTAGAAGTGGTGGCCCTCCGACTCCCGGGGAAACAGGAAGCTCACGTACCTTGAAGGCCTCCAACAGCATCCGATGCCATCCGCCATGAAGATCCGGATCAGGTACCCCAATCTTCTTTTTTCTTTCTTTAATCACCTTCTTCTATCTTCATCTGTCACCATTTCTTGATCTTCTTTATCTTCATCTGTCAATCCAAAAAGCACCATGGTAAATCCCAACCGATGTTGTCTCGTTGTCTTCCTGGGCTCAAATGAGGCGTCACGGCCTTAAATAGGGCTTGTGACGTCACATTTAGCCTCAAAATGGTTAACAGCCACCTGATTGGCTGTTAAAACCATGTTCCAACTTTATTTAAATTTTTTTACATGATGTCACTTAAAGGGAATGATGCCAGCCAATCAGAATGGCTGTGCTTCATTTGCCTTTAATATGACGTCACTAAATCCAAGATGGCCGGCGTCACATGGTATTTCAGCCAATCAGATCGTGGGAACCAATTCCACACTCTGGCTGAAATACCATGTGACGCTGGCCATCTTGGATTTAGTGACGTCATCATAAAGGCAAATGAAGTACAGCCATTCTGATTGGCTGGCATCATTCCCTTTAAGTGACGTCATGTAAAAAAAAAAAAATTAAAGTCAGACCATGGTTTTAACAGCCAATCAGGTGTCTGTTAACCATTTTGAGGCTAAATGTGACGTCACAAGCCCTATTTAAGGCCGTGACGCCTCATTTGAGCCAAAGAAGACGACGAGACAACATCGGTTGGGATTTACCATGTGGCTTTTTGGATTGACAGATGAAGATAGAAGATAAAGAAGATCAAGAAATGGTGACAGATGAAGATAGAAGAAGGTGATTAAAGAAAGAAAAAAGAAGATTTGGGTACCTGATCCGAATCTTCTTGATAAAGTGCTATGCACGAAACGCGTAGAAGGGTTGAATCCCTTGATTTTATGATACTTCAATAAAGATCTTCTAATTTTTGGCCAGACCTGTTCTTCTTTTGGATCGCGGTGCGCTGCATCATTTTCTACATTGCTGGATGCTGTTGGAGGCCTTCAAGGTACGTGTTTTATTATTGTGTATCTGGTGCATTAATGTATTGTAATTAGGGTGCCCATTCATTGAGTGCTATAGAGGCTTATCATGCCCATATTATTATTATATGGGTATGATGTACCACTATACCATTCAATGGGTACAGGGTGGGTATAGTCAGTCCGGGGTGGGTTCTTAGGCCTCCCGGGTTTGTATCGGGGCAGGGTGGGTTAACCCCTTAATGACTATAGCGGTTAGTAACCGCTAAGGTGATTAAGGGGTTAGGGGCCATTAGAATGTCTTTATTATGTACTGTATACTGTATATGCTTTCTTGCAACTGAGGACAGAGGGACCTGCTGTTGTGGTAAGCATAATTGAATTTATTTACTTTATTTATGTATGCTAATGCAGTGTTTAATAATGGGCAAATAATCTATTATCCATATCTGGATAATAGTAATTTTGCCCATTACTGTACTGTATGGGTTTGGGCGGAGGGGCGGAGGGGCGGAGGGGCGGAGGGGCGGAGGGGCGGGGGGGCGGGGGGGCATAGGGGCGTGTATTGATGTTTGTTAAATCTTTTTTTAATATACATGTGTTTCATAGTGTAGATGTGCAGGGGGTCTCTGGAGCTGAACCACGTTGGTTTTATGTCCGGGGACCCCCTGCTTCCCGACTTTTTTTTCTATCAGCTAGCGTACGTGAAGTTTAAGAACGCTAGCAGGGGGGGAAAAAGCAACATGTACGCTGTGGGTGTTTTGAGCACGTAAGTTAAAAAATGGGCTCAAGGCCTTAGTGAATCGCGTCCCCGGCCTCACTTTCTAACGGACGTGCTTTTTTTGAACATCCGAACGCAAAAGCATTGAGCTTAGTGCATAGCCCCCTATGAGTGTAGAGAGATAATACTGTTTAGGGTAGATTTTTTGGTATCAATGACAAGGTATATTTTTTTAGGATCATATTTAATTATTTGGCTATAAATCACAAGAGCGTGATTTCTGCCGGTCTTATAATTTCTGCATTCCTCACAGAAAAAGAAAAGGGGACGTCCTCTTAAATGTTTTGTTTGTTTGTCATTTGTCTTTAGACAGATCATAGTAAATAGTGTGAAGGAATAACCATTACATGTCATGGACTGAAATATGATGTCACTAGAAGGCTGCGGCCCCGCTAGCGCTGACTGCGATCCTGCTCTAGAGCGGTGACGTCACCAGCTCTCCAAGCATGAGCGCCGGGTGTCCTCGCTATTTCTGAAGCACGCGTGGGGGGAGGGGCGTTGGCGGGCAAGTTGAGCACACTCGAAAGTTAATTTTTTTTTGTTTACCCAAGCGCCAAGCATGGGTGCGCATGCGTGCCCACGCGCCACGTGAGCGGGGACTTACATATATAGGTATATGTAAGTAAAAGCGTCAAACGCCACCCGCTCAACGCTAGCGTGGACGCAGCCTAACATGTAATGATTTAGGATTGAATAATAATAAGGGTTAAAATAAACCTAGTTAGCATTGTGTTCTAAAGTTAATTAGTGTAATGTTTTAAAAGAACATTTTGACACTTGGCAGTTGTGAAAGGGTTGTGCTGGTGTCCTACTGGATAACACAGTGTATGAAATACCGATTAAAGGTATAGAATATTATCTTAAGATTTCTTTGCACCCTGACTCCTAGTATAGACTTGTATTTGCATATAGTAATTCCATAGCTCATTAACCTATTCTTACCAGGTTTGATAGGTTTTGTAACTCCTGGGCGGGGGAGATACTCTGTTACAATACGTGAATGATCTATTGATGCAAATAAAATATGAAGTAGAAAATAAGGAGGTTTTAAATAGAGTTTTTTTTTTTTTATATATATATATACTTTAGAGGAGTCGGGACTGAAACTAAAATATATCTAAAGCACAAGTTTTAAAAAGTAAAGTAAACTTTTTAGGGTAACAAAATTACACAAAAGAAAGAGTCTGATCCAACAATGGAAGGGAGCTTGATATATTTTTTACTCCGGATCACTTCAATCGCAGGATTTAGAACATTTTAGATTTTTGTTAATTTTGTTAATTTTTCAAGGGAATTTATAGAAGGTTTTTGAGAAAAACTAGACCTGTCTATAATCCTTTAAAGAGAGATAAGGAATTAGAAATAAATAGTGATTAAACAATAAGATTTTTTGTTTTATAGGAAAGATTTGAGAGATTTTTATTTTAAATTGTTTTTTTTTTGTTATTAAGGTTTCTCTGTTCAAACTTATAATAGGAAACTGACTGTTTTCTTAAATGAACCGGTCCTGTCTGATTTCTGAATAGCAGTAATGAAAAAGATTGAAGGTTACAGCAGCTACCAAAACAGTTGCAGGAAATGTGTATCTAACCACAGCAAACATGGTCAGAGCATATACATGTTTGTTGAGGGGGGGATATAATATGGGAGTTATGATTAGTTATGATAATTATAAAAAATATTTCAAAAATATAATTATTTTCACATTTTAAGGAAATTCTGTAATATCATTATTATAGTGTAGAAAGTTGTTAAACAGAATTCTAGGTCACAAAAGCCAAAGAAAGGTATAGTATATATAATGTAATATTAATTATACAAATGAAAGACAGGTAAATATGAATAAACAGATGTCACTGCCAAGAACCTGATACTGTACTAGATTATCTCCCCAAGGGAAGGATGGATTTGGAAACCTGGAAGAGAGTCCCATTTGGACACAAAGTACCAGACAAACCGGAATGTTCTTTCCCCCCGAGAGTATAACATTAACATGTCCACGGTATCTGACACTTTTTGGAACCAGAGATCTCCGATGTCCAAAAGAGGCTACAGAAGAAGAAACACCATTTTCTAACCCAGAACGAAGGTAAAGGACATGGATCCATCAGATGAACAACGACCATTTCCGGAACCAATGATGGAAGACCAGATCGGAAGCAAGGAAAAGAAAAAAAGAAACTTTGTAAACACACCATGCTGCATACACTATTTTATGTCATGAAGTATAAGCTTTTATGACAAATATTGTGGGTTCAAAATGAACTGCTGGAGACATACAGTATGTCAAGATCAAAATGGTGAAATCTATTTGGGAAGATCGATATAAATGTCTTCACATGAATAGACATATGTAACTAATGATGCTAAGATGTGTCCTAAGAAAGTACAAGTTAATATAATAGACAATCCTATTCAGAAACATGCAGATAGCCCGGGTACTTTGGCTATGAAGTAACATTTGGACTCCATACCTGGTATGTGAATATAACTGAATGGAATTGATATAGACACTTTATCATGTATACAAACACATATGGCAGAATTAGAGATCTGTTGTCTTGAAATCCACCCATTGGTAAATAGTTAATTTATGACCTTAAGGGGGGATATAGAGAATATATAGGATGATTTCAAGCCTAAATATTAATTATGCGATATTCTCTATATTCTTATATATTCAGCATGTAACTGGTAAAATAAGTAATTTAGCATTAAGTTAGAAATGATATTGGTAAATGATAAGCTGCCTCTGCAAAGCTAAGAAGATAAATCAGTCTGCAGACAGGCAGGAGTAGGAACTTTTGTCTGCTAAGTTGCAGCAGTTTGGATTCAAAGGTTAGTTAAATACTTAGAAAGACAATACAATAGAGAGAGGTCTTTAAAGATAAGGAACATATGATTAACTGTAGTTACTTAGTGACAGAACAAAGAGGGTCTTCTACATCAGAGTAAATATTGCTAAGTAGAGAAACGGTGTTCTCGCATTGATGACTAAGAATATTTTGAACTGACACTGAGAAAAACGGGAGATTGCTATGTTAAGAAAACGTATAAAGAGTGTATCAGGATTTATAGAATTCAGAATCATTTAACATCACCAGGCTAAGAACAACTACGGATTCTCCCCTCTATAACTAAATTACTGTATATATGCCTGAATGATGTAACCGACTGAAATTGTTCTGTAAAAGATATTTTCTATTGTCTCTAATTAAATTGAGAAAAGAACCGGACCGGGGACTATTTGATATATATTGAAAGGTGGGAATTTATTTGCACCCATCTAATGAGCAAATCTTCATACACTGATAATGAACATGCTGTGCTGTATAATGGTGATGAGTATCTATACACTGATAATGAACACGCAGCGCTGTGTAATTGTTCTGAGTATCTATACGCAAATAATGAACACGCAGCACTGTATAATGATGATGAGTATCTATACATTTTTTTTTTTTTTTAAACATTGTTTTTATTAGTTTTTTGTGCATACACGTCAAAGAATGCAGGATGTTGTCAATTGTATCAGGTATACACCTAACTTACAGGGAAACTTTACAGGTAACGGACGAACATTGGGGGGACCACAGGACAGGACGCAGACAGACTGACAACATCTAAGGACAAGGAAAAAGAGGGGGGAGGGGGGGGTAGGGGTGGGGGGGAGCGGCCTGGTAGTAGCGCTGATTCCACGTTTCGCCGGGGTCTTTCATCATTGCTGCCTTTGTTCTGCTCCAGTTCGCCTCTCAGAGGAGCTCAGATCCGGAACACATCAGGATTTCATGAGTCGGTGAATCTCTTCACCACTGTACCTCGGGGGGAGCCCTACTGTCCGATCGTCCCGTCCGACTCCCAACCCAACATCCAAGGAGAACCCATCTATCTCTATCAGAGCCATATTGTGGCCTCATTCATCCCCTGAATATCAGTCTGGGCAAGCCATAATGACCATACTTTCTCAAATTTATCGGCTGAGTCGTTAACTAAACTCGTTAACTTCTCCATTCTACAAATGAACCAAATTCTGTTTCTAATTTTATCAATAGACGGAATTGCATTCTGATTCCACAGTGCTGCGGTCTCGCACCTCATAGCGGTAGCAAAATGTGCTATCAGCTTGTTACCCGATCTAGATACCTCGTTTGTAGGTTTACCTAATAAAAATAGCCACGGGTCCAGCTGTATTGTGAGCCCTAAAAAGATCCTCTGCAGCCAATCTCGGATCTGGGTCCAGACCGGCACTAATCTTGGGCAAGACCACAGCATGTGCACCAGGTCCCCCTGTTCCCCGCACCGCCTGGGGCAGAGCGGGGAAGCCCCCCGGACAAATTTAGCTAATCTGATTGGGGTGAGATACCACCTTAATAATACCTTATATGAGTTCTCCTTCAATGTCGTGCATATGGAGCTCGAGGCCGCAGCTTTGAACACCGCAGCCCAGTCCTCGTCCTCTAGTTGTGTCTGGAGATCCTCTTCCCATTGTGTCATAAAACTGGGTTTGACTGTCCTGTCTGAGTCAGTATTCACCACCTCTCTGTACAACGCAGAGATTAGTCCCCGCGTGTCGGCTCCGCGCACGCAGAGCTGTTCGAATTTGGTCAGCGGTGGTCTCACCGGGTGTGCGTTATAGAATGCCCGGACCTGTAGGTACCTCATAAAATCAGTGTTAGGTACGCCCGTTTCTGACTGTAATAGTTCAAAAGATTTGATCTTGCCTTTAACCTCCAGGTCCTTCAACCGACTAATCCCTAATTGCCGCCAGCGCGGGAAGCATTTTTCCGCCAGCCCAGGAGCAAAGTCCGGATTGCCAAATAAAGGAGCCATCAGTGTGTGTTTGGAGGTCAGAGAGCAGCTAGTTTTAGAAGCCTCCCAGACCGAGAATGAGTTGAGCACAGAGGATAGTGGGATGAGCTTATCCTTCACCCGTGTCCTCGGGTACCAGATTAGGTCCTTGAGCTCAAGCGGGGCGCACACCTCCTTCTCCAGTGCCACCCACCTCCTGAGCCCCGGGTCCCCATGCCACTGCGTGATTTGACACAATTGTGCCGCTTTATAGTAGGATAAGACGCTCGGGACTGCCAGGCCACCAGCTTCCTTGGATTTTTGCATAATTTTCCCTTTAATCCGTGGTTTTTTATCTTTCCAAATAAATTGGGAAATAGCCTTTTGGAGCCCTGCAATGTCTGCTCTAACCACGGCAACCGGGAGAGTTTGGAACAGGTATAGAATTCGGGGAAGGATGTTCATCTTGACACTATAGATCCTCCCCAACCAAGAAATACCATATGCCTTCCATTCCTGCAGCTCTTTTTTGAGAGTCCTCAGCAGTCTGGGATAGTTTGCCGAATATAAGGAGCTCGCCTTTTTTGTGATCTGCACTCCTAGGTATTTCATGGCGGATGGACGCCATCTGAACTCAAAGTTGAGATCTATCAACTTCTCCATTTCTCTTGGCAGGTGTAGGCTTAAGGCCTCTGATTTAGTTTGATTTATTTTGAAGCCAGAGATCTGGGCAAAACGCTCTAGAAGCTCGAACAGATTAGGCAGCGAGATAAGCGGCTTGGCAAGGGTTAGAATGATATCATCCGCGTACAGAGCCACTTTGTGCTCCTGCGAATGGATCTGTACCCCAGCGATATCAGCGTTACTCCGAATTTGTGCTGCGAGTGGTTCGATGCATAAGGCAAATAGCAGGGGCGAAAGCGGACATCCCTGCCTCGTCCCACTTTTAATTGGGAATAGTTCCGAGGGGAATCCCTGGTGAACTACTCTGGCTGATGGTGCCGTATATAGTGCTTTGACAGCCTGTTGGAATTTGCCTCCAAACCCAAATGCGCCAAGCGTGGACTCCAGGTATGGCCAATCAATCCTGTCAAAGGCCTTTTCCGCGTCTAAGCTTAGGGCCACACCCCGAATCTCGTTGGCTCCCATGAAATCTATTATATCAACAATTCTTCTAGTGTTGTCGGCCGCTTGTCTACCTCTAATGAAGCCAACTTGATCCGGGTGGATGAGCCCCGGCAGGATTACATTTAATCTATTGGCCAGCAATTTAGCGTAGATTTTTACATCTGTGTTAATTAATGATATTGGCCGGTAACTTTGGCAGCTAGTGGGATCCTTGTCCTCTTTATGAATTACCGAGATTGACGCCTGGAGCATCTGTCCCGGAAAGGGCTCTCCTGCTAATACTCCATTAAACAGCTGGAGCATGTGTGGAGCTAAGACTCCGATAAATTTTTTGTAATACAGATTGGAGAACCCATCCGGGCCTGGGGCTTTTGATGCTTTTAAGTTTTTTACAACCGCCTCTAGTTCTTCCCTTGTGAAGTCTCGTTGCAGAGCCTCTCGCTCCTTTCTGTTTACTTGTGGCAAGGCTGCGTCTGCTAGGAATTTCTGTAGATTACTACTTGTCCTAGCATTGTGAACTACCTTCTCTCCATTATACAGCTGTTCGTAGAATTTCGCAAACTCCCCTACTATGACTTTAGGGTTTGAGGAACTCTGGCCTCCTGCGGTCGTAATAGAATGAATGTTAAAATTTGGTTTCCTATTACGGAGTCTGGTGGCTAGCATAGTGTCCGGTTTGTTAGCTTTCTCATAGAACTTCCTCTGTGTCCAACTCATGTCTTTCTCCGCTCGGGAAGTAAGGAGGAGGTTTAGCTGAATTCTAACATCCTTCAACTCCCTCAGATCAACATCTCTACCTGTCTGGTTATGTAGAGTAGAGAGCTCATGTAACCTGTGATAAAGCTGGGCTAATTTGGCTTCCTTTTTCTTTTTCCTATTTGCCGCTATACCGATTAAAACCCCCCTAATCGTGGCCTTATGAGCCTCCCATAACAGTGATTGGGATTCTACACTGCCACTATTTATCCGGAAATACTCTGATATTTCAGATTTCACTTTGTTTTGGGTCTCCGGGATTTTGATTATTGATTCATTTAGCTTCCAGTTTGCTCCCGGGCTGGCATTACTCAATTGGGTGCATCTTAGCTCTACCGATGCATGGTCCGACCAAGTAATATCATGTATGCTTGTGTCGGAAATTTGTGGGACCATTCTGCCCGATACAAAGAAGTGGTCAATCCTACTGTAGCTGTCATGTGGGTGGGAGTAGAACGAATAACTGCGGTCTCCCTGGTGCTGCTCTCTCCATATGTCCACCAGGCTAGTCTGTTTAAGGCCTTTCAGTAATGAGCTATTCCCTTCTTTCTTATTATTTTTTTGGGACGTAGATCTGTCTACCTTTGCATTCATGACTGTGTTAAAGTCGCCCCCTAGAATTATTTGTCCCTCAGCCCATACCTGCAGCTTCTGGAAGAATGTGTTGTAGAAGTCTAGCTGACCTTCGTTTGGAGCGTATATACACGCTAATGTCATTCTGACCTGCTGAAGGAGCCCGACCAGCACCAGATACCTTCCCTTTGGGTCCCTTTTAATCTTTTCAACCTGGAAGGGGTGTGATTTTGGAATAGGATAGCTACACCTTTCTTTTTCTCTGCCCCTGATGCTAAAAAGAACTTACGAAAGCTAGAGTCAAGAAATTTCGGATTATTACGCGAGCTGAAGTGAGTCTCCTGTAGGAAGACCACGTCAGCCCCTCTCCTCTTGAATTCAGTGAAAGCGACTCTCCGCTTACGTGGACTGTTGAGCCCTTTGGCGTTTTGCGAGATGAAAATTACCTCCATTTTATGTAGTAGTGTCTGTGTGGACCTAGAATGTAAGCCGGTCTGATCTTACCCCTGACCCTGGACATGTTCTGTTCATGGGCTCTGTGGTGTAGACTCCAGAAGCACCTATTCAACCCACCGCCTGTTGGGACTGGAGAAGGAAAGGGAAAAAACATGAGGGGAGAATACACACATAAAACATCTAAATACATCATGAGAACCGTATTGGTCTTAAAAGACCTCGGGTTCAATGCCCGGAGGAGAGATTTTCTCCCTGGACCCTCCTCCCCCTTGGTCCCTCTCTGTGGCTTCCAGAACTCGCCACAGATCTCCGGGTCAGAACCAGGTAGGTGGGATATGACCCCCCTCCTGGCGAAGACGCACATGCCTGCAGGCAGAGTGGTGGCTGCCCCCCTCCCCGCCGGCCGCTCTGTGCGTTACAAAACCTAACAACTAACTTCTCTTCTATCTATTTTATTAACTCTTATTAATCCAAACTTAAGCGTTTAACTACCTTGAGCTCGAATCATGAGCTCTTCCCTTTTATCTAAAACTGTAACTACAACTTCCCACCCTGTTCTCTGCCTGCCCTTTTAACCGCTGACCGTTTCTACCTCCCCTCATGCATTCCTCCCTGCTTCCGGGCTCGGGTGCTCTCCCTCTCTCCCCCTCCCTCTAGGATCCTGCCGGGTCCCTCGTTGCCGCATTTCTGTTATCTCTCCTGGGAGACCTCCGCTTGCGCCGCTCCAGTGCCCCTATGTTCTCACTCATGTTCTTTTGTCCGCTATCTACTCTATGCTATACTTACTCTGTACATGATACTTTGCCTCTGTACTCTGCTTTGTTTATAGCTATTAGGCTTGTCTATGCTGTCTTCCCCCCTTTGTCTCCTGTCCCTGATGGGGGCCTGTGCTACCTCTTCCCCCCCCCCTCCCCCCTCCCGCCCGTGCATGTCCCCTCCTCGAGCGGCCAGGCAACCTCCTTCTGCACCGCTGAGTCTTTTCTGCGGGACTCCGCCTGTCCTGTGATCGCCTCCCCGGCGGAGGAGCTCGCGTGCCCCCGCCAGAGGAGATCGTTGTACTCCCAGCCGGTCGCCTCGCATCTGACGTCATCCTGGCGTCCGCCCGGGCTCTTCGCCGCGCCTCTCCTCCAGCTCTCGTGATAGCGGGATCCATGACGTCACCGGTGTGGGCGTGTTGATCTCATTCCGCGGTGGACTGCCGAGACGAGAGGGCTGGATCGGGGGAGGCTCCCTGGGCGGGTCCATCCGGCAGAGCAGATCTTCCCGCCGAAACCCCCGCCGCCATTGGAGATCTCGCGCCCTTCCGTCCTTCTTCCTCACCATTAGGTGCATATCCGCCATTTTGGGGACCCATGCGCTGCGGCCATCTGCTGAATGCCGTCATCTTTGGACTCGGGACAACTCCGGAACCTCGGCAGTCTCACGGTAGGGGGATGTCTGGTGTAGCCTGTGTGGCAGGGTGTGTTTAAACTGCGCAACGGGCGCAACTGCAGCTCTTGAACTTTATAGAGTCTCTCCTTTACGGGCTTTTCCCTCTGCCCCCCTCCTTGCTGATTCTCCTCTCCGGCGTGGGAGAGGTGCCCTGCTTTCCTGTCGGGGAGTCCGTCCTCTTCCCCTGCTGGGCTCCCTCCGCTCCATTGTCCTGTGGTCCCCGCACACCCAGTTTTTTAAGGAAGGCTGCCCCTTCTGAGGGGTGCTTGAGCACCTGCGGTCTGCCGTTTTTGATGGCTACTAGGGCGAATGGGAATGCCCAACGGTAGCGCACCTCATTGTCCCTTAGGGCCTTAGTTATGTGCCCCACAGCTCTCCGTCTGGCCAGTGTCAGCGGGGACAGATCCTGAAAGATCAACAGGGTAATCCCCTCGAAGGTAATGTGTGGGGTGGCACGGGCTATTCTGCTCACCTCTTCTTTGACAGAGAAGTAGTGGAGCCGGAGGATCACATCCCTAGGGGGGTTGGAGGGCACGGGTCTGGATCGTAAGGCCCTATGGCATCTGTCCATCCTCAAGTCTGAGGCCGGGCTGCCTGGTAATATTGAGGCCATCCAGCGGGAGAGTAAAGCTTCTGGGTCCAGAATTTCTTCTGGGATCCCCCTCACTCTGAGGTTATTTCTTCGATCTCTATTCTCCCCGTCCTCTTGTCTGGCTTCCAACTCTGCCACTCTCTGTTCCAACGCTTGTACCCGGGAGTTTGTCTCCTTGTGGGCAGTTGAGCTAATGTCCATGCGCTCCTCCAGGTCGTTGGTCCTCGTCCCTATCTGTACCAGATCATGTCTGAGCCCCTCCACCTCTCCTCTGAAGAAAGATTTGAGATCAATTAATAGTCTTGATATTTCTTTTTTGATGACTTTCGTTTGTTCTGCTGCCGCTCTGGAGCTCTCTGCATCCTGGGCTGAGTCTGAGTCAGATACTGCTGACATCTCTGCAGTCCCTGCCTTGCTTTGGCCGGTGAAGTAGGCCCTGACATCTGACTTTCGTCGAGTCTTTTGTCTTGTAGCTGCCATCCTTTTTTGGGGTTTATTATCTTAACTGGGAAGGGTTTAGGCAGCCGTCGCTATGTTTTTTTTCTCAAAAATGCTGGTTTTGCTATTGTTTAATTGCTTTATTGTGCCGGCGGTTGGAGGAGCTGTGTGTCTATGCAGCCATCCTCAACCAGCCGCGCATGCGCATCGTATCTATACATTTTTAATGAACACACCGCGCTGTATAATGATGCTGAGTATCTCTATATACAGTTAGGTCCGGAAATAATGGACACTGACACAATTTTCATAATTTTGGCTCTGTACGCCACCACAATGGATTTGAAATGAAACAACCGAGATGCAATAGAACTACAGACTTTTAGCTTTAATTCAAGGGGTTGAACAAAAACATCGTATGAAACGTTTAGAAAATTGCAACCATTTTTATACACAGTCCCCCTTATTTCAGAGGCTCAAATTTAATTGGACAAATTAACAAAATCATAAATAAAATGTTCATTTTTAATACTTTGTCGAGAATCCTTTGCAGGCAATGACTGCTTGAAGTCTGGAACGCATGGACATCACCAAACGCTGGGTTTCCTCCTTTGTGATGCTTTGCCAGGCCTTTACTGCAGCTGTCTTCAGTTGTTGTTTGTTTGTGGGTCTTTCTGCCTTAAGTTTTGTCTTCAACATGAAATGCATGCTCGATCAGCCTGAGATCAGGTGATTGACTCGGCCATTGCAGAATATTCCACTTCTTTGCCTTAAAAAACTCCTGGATTGCTTTCGCAGTATGTTTTGGGTCATTGTCCATCTGTAAAGTGAAGCGCCGTCCAATCAACTTCGCTGGATTTGGCTGAATCTGAACAGACAATATATCCCCATACACTTCAGAATTTATCCGGCTGCTTCTGTCACATCATCAATAAACACTAGTGACCCAGTGCCATTGTAAGCCATGCATGCCCCTGCTATTACATTGCCTCTACCGTGTTTTACAGATGATGTGGTATGCTTCGGATCATGAGCCATTCCAAGCCTTCTCCATACTTTTTTCTTCCCATCATTCTGGTACAGGTTGATCTTAGTTTCATCTGTCCAAAGAATGCTGTTCCAGTACTGAGCTGGCGTTTTTTTAGATATTGTTTGGCAAAGTCTAATCTGGCCTTTCTATTCTTGAGGTTTATGAATGGTTTGCACCTTGTGGTGAACCCTCTGTATTTGCTCTTGTGAAGTCTTCTCTTTATGGTAGACTTGGATAAGGATATGCCTACCTCCTGGAGAGTGTTCTTCACTTGGCTGGATGTTGTGAAGAGGTTTTTCTTTACCATGGAAAGGTTCCTACGATCATCCACCACTGTTGTCTTCCATGGACGTCCAGGCCTCTTTGGGTTGCAGAGCTCACCAGTGCATTATTTTGTTCTCAGAATGTACCAAACTGTTGATTTGGCCACTCCTAATGTTCCTGCTATCTCTCTGATGGATTTTCTTCTTTTTTGCAGCCTAAGGATGCCCTGTTTCACTTGCATTGAGAGCTCCTTTGACCGCATGTTGTGGGTTCACAGCAACAGCTTCCAAATGCGAATGCCACACCTGGAATCAACTCCAGACCTTTTACCTGCTTAATTGATGATAAAATAACGAAGGAATAGCCCACACCTGTCCATGAAACAGCTTTTGAGTCAATTGTCCCTCTGACACAGACGCTGCTATCTACGCTTAATGACAGAGCAGGCAGCGCTGAGACTCAGCTCCTGCACAGTTTATACTCCTGTATTACCCGATGGTCTAAGGGAGCCTCCTTTTCTAGGGATTATATATATCTATACTGACAAGATATACAGCAGCTGTAGAGTATACTTACCTGTGCTGTTGCTCACTACCATTCACTGTTACAGCAGAGTAGCTCTAATCAGGGCTGTTAAGGTACTGTTCATGTTCTGCACTTGCTGAGCTGAATTGTTTTTACACTTATACACCAACTATTCTGCACAGTAATTCCCATACAGGGACTTCCAGGTATAGCAATCAGTATACACATGGTGCTCTATATCAGAGATTATGTTTATTTCAATCTACTGATTAAGTCAGTTCACAATCTTATATGGTTAAATAGCAAACCCTCAGGTCTGGGGCAGATTATATAGCAACTGTCACCATTTGTCTATACAGTGCTCTATTTAATCTACTGTATCATCTACTGCAGTTAGCAACAGGATTTAGAAGTGCAGCACACTTTATTATAACTACACTGTGTAATATCAGCTAGAGCTAGAGGTCTTAACAATATTACCTAGAGCTATAGCTGTTGTGTATCCTTGGGGCAGTAATTTACACTTTTCATTTAACCCTGAGGCAACATAGGTGCATTATCTTATCCAGATTTAAATGACTCTATTGCTAACTACAGGCTGTGCAATCAACCCGCCATTAGCAGTGTAATTCCCATACTATTGCACCAATGCACTACAAGTATATAATTGTCATTCCATATAAGAATAGTATTTATAATCCCTCAATCAGCTCTCCCCCAGGCTTCCCTAATTAAGATGGCTGGGGGCTAGTGTACTCAAGCAACACTTCAAAAACGACTACCTACCTGGGGACTATCATATCCCTTAGGTAACTAAGCGTAGTGATACAGAGTTTAATCCTATTTTAATCCCCATTGTTTTACTATGTTTCTAATAAAGTTTAGTTTTAAATTTACACCATCATTTCAACACAGTGTGTGAGTGCTCTACTGGGGATCTTTCCTCCATTGTTTACGAGTCAATTGTCCAATTACTTTTGGTCCCTTGAAAAAGAGGGGGTTACATATTAAAGAGATGTAATTCCTAAACCCTGCCTCATCATTGATACACTGCACTTCAGACAGAGAAGCACTCTCTACCCACACTACATCTGCAAGCACCTATCTCCCTGTGATTTTTCCTCAATAAAACTAAGAAAGACTAAAGGACTTGTTGTGCTTTGAAAGAGGGAAGACATGAGTTAAACTAACTGGAACTATTCATACATCATTCGTGACCCTGGTTCCAGGAAACTCCCCTTCATAACCTTAGTGGCTAACTGACTAGGTAATGAATTTGTTAAACTCTCCCCCCACCCCCCCATCAACTACCCCAATCACACACCCCCTCCCCACACACACAGTAATGGGCAATACTAGTCCTATTAGCCAAATGTGGCTAATAGGAATTTGCCCATTTAAAAGCATATTTCAATCAAATACAGTATAGCCTGGCCTTCCATCTGATCCACACTGCCAGCGTGGGTACTACACCACAGAGGTATTGGCCGATGCCTCCCACGTACCCGATGCAGCTGGGATCTGCCCTGCTACTCATGGCGGTGAGCTGCATATCCTGTCTACAGATCCCCACTGGGATCAAGCCCAGAAAGCTGCAGAACTGTATCTGCGGCGTCAGTAGGAGAAGTGCCGGCCAGCACCACCCCTGATGACTGCATAAATTCTACTGTCGCTACTCCGCCACCGGGAGCTAAGATGGCCGCCAAGTCGCCCAGCCGGGTGAGCTCCAGAGAGATCCAGGCCGCTCCGGTGAGTAATACCCTTCCGGTTGATCCTTTCCTCCTGACATGCAGGGAGCAGAAGAAGTCCCGGGAGGCCCTTCAGGCCGAGGCGCTGGCTGAAGCCCGCTGCTGTAAGAGCATAGAGAGGGGCAAATTGAACCTGACCCAGGACTGTGCCATTGCTCCTCCTGGGGAGAGTTCCCTGAACATGCCCCCTAGAGACTTTGGTGCTGGCCCCTTGTCACCGGAGGCCCCAGTCCCCGAGTTATCTGCCCCTTCTGCCCCGCATTCCCCATCCATCACCAGTCCCAAGGTCCGACCCTTGACCCCCAGGCCCTCTTCACCTGGAAGCCCCGTGGCTCCCTATGGACAATGTGATGTTATGTTTATTAGGCCTGATATGCAATTGGAAGAGTCTGTGCATTGGGGGGATTGTGATGATGAGGGGATGAGTTCAATGCAATCTGATAATGTATTGTCTCCTGTCAGGGAGGAGGCAGAAGGACCCCCTATGTGGAAAGGTCCTATATGTGGGGTGCTGCCGGGTACTGCTACTGACCGCAGCTTAGTGAAATTTAGTAGAGCAGCCCGAGTAATAGTTCATGGGTTCAGAAAGATGGGATTTGAGTTCCCATATCTCCCTGAGAAATTGATGAGAACTGTGGAAATTCACCGCTTAGAGTGGGTGAAAGAGACCATAATTGCCCACCTTGGGACTTATGCTAAGGATCCCACCTATGTGGATCTGGATAGAGCTCCCCAGTTATTAAAACTATGGATGGTTGGGAGAGATATTCACATAGACCGAGTGGAATATATTTCTGAGTATGGGAAACGAAGGTGCTATTCAGTAAAGGTACCTGATGATACTGGTAGAATGGTCAGGAAGCCTGACCTTGCTCATTACTATTAATGCTTTAATAACTGCTGTGTTAGTAGAAATGTTATGTTCAGTAAATCACTGTATTGCCATGTTTCTGTGTATATGCAGTGGTGATGTCAGTGCTGTCCATGCTGGAATGTATACAGTAGAGGCAACTCTTATTCGAACAAAAACCAGTGGCAAATCCCCAAAAAACCCAGGAAACACCCAGGTACATTCTGAATACATGCCTTAAACTTTCCTAAAACTAGCCCCAGCATTTCTGCATTGATTAATGGCCTATCAGATTAACAGCGGGGGTCCCTGGCAGTCCCATTCAAACTGAATTGGAATGCCAGGGATCCCTGTTGTGTTAATCCTATGGGTCGTTAGTCAATGCAGAAATGCCTTAAACGTGCCTCAAACTAGCCCAGAACATACCCAGCACATTTCCCAGCACATACCCAGAATGTAACCCGGCTAGTTTACGGCAAATGTTAGAATAAACGTTGCCTCTACTGTAGGACATAATGCATTTCAGCTTATGTGAATTTACAGCTGTTGCACAGTATGGTAGAGGTTGTACCTGCTGTAAGTCCAAGCCGGGACGGTTGGAGTTTTACCAGAGGGAGTATATAGCCTGGCCTTCGGCAGCTATTGCTAATTCTGGGCCTGGGTAATGAATTGGTTAAACTCTCCCCCACCCCCCCCATCAACTACCCCAATCACACACCCCCTCCCCACACACACAGTAATGGGCAATACTAGTCCTATTAGCCAAATGTGGCTAATAGGAATTTGCCCATTTAAAAGCATATTTCAATCAAATACAGTATAGCCTGGCCTTCGGGAACTATTGCTAATTCTGGGCCTTTCCTCTGTCAGTCCTGTTAGAACAGGCAGTGGAAAGGTTAATTCCTTCAGTTGGCCTGTTTTGCATTTCAGCTCTGAGTATGTAGCAATATTCAGGGGCGGGCCTAAGCAACATTTGAGCATGTTAATCCAAAGGGTGGATATGGGTTGGAACACCCCCTGATGCCAATCGGTATCCAGCTTTGAGTTGTAATGATTCAAAGCTGGAGACACTCCCTGAGGATATTCAAATTGAGACATATTCCCAAATTCAGTTAGTGATCAGTTAGTCTAGAGAGAGAGCAGAGAGAGATAAGAAGCTAAGTAGAGGTCTCCCCCTCTTGCCCCACCTGGGCAAGGAGGGGGGGAATTCAAGCTGCCATGAGCAGAGAGGCAGAGATTACACCATGCCTGTGCTATCATGCTGTCTGCTGTCTGCACACCTATGCGGAATAAAGATCCACAGAAAAGAAGCTGCTGTGTGTCTCCCTGTTCCTGTGTCTGGAGAATGGAGTGTCAGTGGGGGTCTCTCCTCTGGGGACCCCAGGGGATCCCTGCTGGCTGGAGGCGCTGTGCACCCTGAGAGAACAAGGTAACCTGTCCCACACCTCCTGTCCCTTTCCTGGGTTCTCCCCACAACACCGCGGAGCACTCAGCCCTCCTGTTTACCAGCAGGTCTCAGCACCAAGACCACTCAGAGTGACCAGAAGGATTGTACCCCCCAATAGCATGTCGGGTGGGGTACCATAGAAGGGTTACACAGTATACATGACAGTAACTAATAACATCATATAAACGAAGCCATTCAATACATTGATTGTTACTGTGGCTACTTAAGACCTCCGCGGGGGCATAGATTGCCAATGTGGCTAACAATGAACACCCTAAATCAGGGGTGCTCAACTCTAGTCCTCAAGCCCCCCCCCCCCCCCAACAGGTCAGCTTTTCAGGATATCCCTGCTTCAGCACAGGTGGCTCAGAGGCTCAGTCTCTGACTCTGAGCCTCTGATTGAGTCTGAGCCTCTGATTGAGCTACCTGTGCTAAAGCAGGGACTGATTGAGCCACCTGTGCTGAAGCAGGAAGAGGGGGGGGGAAGTTGAGGACTGGAGTTGAGCACCCCTGCCCTAAATAAATAAATGTGTTACTTCCCCTTGCCGGGACGAAGGGCCGTCCTTCTCATCCTCGGTGGTGCCACCCACGAGATGCATCTCTAGCAAAGGGCCGTTGCCCAACAATAAAAAATTAAAAAAACAATAACCAATCCCTTCCCGATGGCCCACGAAAATAAACAAAAAAATGGAAAATCGGGCCAAATGGCTCCAATCAGATGGCATCCTCGGTGAAGGTTAATGGATCTTCCACTTGACCTGAATCAATGGATGACCCACCCATTGAAGAGCCGTCGGTGGTGAGTAGCTCTTCTTGATTTCTTCTTCCAGATGTTGACTCGTCGTCGTTTTCCATGATGGCTCGCCGTTTGGACCCCAATGGGATCCGATACTTTTACCAGCTCCAATAAAAAGTGCTTTCTTTTTGGTGGTGCCATGTTAATGTATTGGAACGATGACAATAAGGCACTTTTTTGGGCGATAATACCGTGTTTTTATGTTACCGCCGCTGGTGGGTCATGGGGCTTTATTGAACGTCCGTCAACACTGCTTCACAGACGCAGACACACTTCACACTTGATTGATAACTCATGGCAAATAATACTATTTAAGACTTTAACCCCTTGGTGGCTCTTAGGGGAGGGGGAACACTGGGGAGGTTCTTGGTTTGTAAGGGTTAAGCTGGCAGTCTCTTGCCTAGAGTTAGTGATGCACCATGTTAAATGACCCTCTCTGAAATACACTTCAGCTGCTGAATGAGGAACCCGCTGCTGTGTACCGCATACTTCTTCCATACCTATCTGTTCAGGATTGCACCAGGGACCTTCCGATTTGGCCGATCCAAACATGCTCCAGAGTTACTAAAACAGTGTCCCGAGTGCTCACCACAAACAAGGCGGGGCCGCGAGGCTGAGGTGGGGATATTGATAGCCACCGACCAACAACCGGGCAGCCACGTCTGGAGTGCAGAGTGGTAGTTGTGTAGCCGGGTCAGGGTAAGAGAGGCAAGATTGGTTGAGGTACTTGCTGTGGTCAAGGAGTGGAGATATCGGATAGTCGTTGATGTGGTGCCGGGGTCCAAGGGTAGAGAGAGTAGAATAGTCGAGTCCGTAGCCGTGGTCCATGGGTCAGAGAAGTCAGGAGTCCAGGTGCAAGCTGAGGTCAAACAACAAGGATCAAACAAGACAAGACAGATCAGCAGGAAGTTGGAGGTAAGCACAAGTCACAAGAGTTTATGCTCAGCCAGTTTGCAGGAAGGCTGGCTGAGCATTTAAAGGACAGTTAGCCAATGCTGAGGCAGCACACAGGTGCAAGGTAAGTGATAGCAGGATAGGGCACAGCTGCAGGGTAATGCAATCACAGGTATGATGTGTACCGATAGGCATTGGCGGAGTCAGTAGCAGCTGTGGGATAATGGGCGCAGTTAACCCCTTGTTTGCCTGTGTCCGCACGGCATCCGCGCTGTGAGCTGCCCATGTAGTCACAGGGGCGGAGCTTGGAGACAGTCCCTGCAGTGTCTCTGGTACTAAGAGAGCGGCACGTGCGTGCAAGTTGCAGTTGACTTACGTCATCCGTGACGTTGTGGGATGAGTAGCGGAGGCGGGGCTTCATGGCGATCCTCACACACGGAGAGCTCTTCACTAAAAACATGCTTCCTCCTGGTCAATAGTGAGAACAATCTCACACCCATACTACTGGCACTTACTGAAAGGGACACGTTCCTTAACCAAAAACTACAAATGGAGACAGGACACATTAAGATGTACACACACTAACCTATATACAGGACTCACAGTGAGGCTCTCTGGGGAACCTGCTTCTAGAACATCGGGTGGGGTTACATGGGTAGACGGATGCGAACATGGGAATGAGTACATGGGGAGGGGGGATGGGTACATTGGGAGGGGTGGCAGGATGGGTACATGGGGAGGGGGGACAGGTACATGGGAACGGGTGGGGAATGGGTACATGGGGAGAGGTGGGGGGATGGGAACTTGGGGAGAGGTGGGGGGATGGGAACTTGGGGAGAGGTGGATGATGAGAACATGGGGAGGGGGGATGGGTACATGGGGAGGGGGTATGGGAACATGGGGAGGGGTGGGGGGATGGGTACATGGGGAGGGAATGGGAACATGGGGAGGGGACTGTAAGGAATCCACTCCTGGCTTTGATTATAGCTTTTGCAGACTTCTGCAGTTGCAAAAGCTTCCTCTGGCAATCAATGGCACATGTGCTGCTTCTCATTGCAGCTTCTGCCTGTGCTCCATCATTGGAGGAATGCTCACACACCCTCCTCCTGTGATTGGATCTCCGTCCTTTATACACTGGGCGTTGGCACTGAAACAGTGCCGAGCATAATTTCCTACCCTGGACGTTACTGTGTCTGCCACTAGCCACCCTGGCTTGTATCCTGTGTATTATCCTTTCTGGTTCTTGTCCCTGTTTCCTAAGGCCGCCTGCTAATTCCATGCAGGGGCCCGTTCCTGACTTCTCTGCTGAAGCGTTGTTTCCTGAGGCCGCCTGCTAGTTCCATGCAGGGGTCCATTCCTGAGTTCACTGCTGAAGCGTTGTTTCCTGTGGCCGCCTGCTAGTTCCATGCGGGGGCCCGTTCCTGATTTCTGTGCTGAAGCGTTGGTTTCCCGACGCTGCCCTGCGGTGTACTTCGGCCAGCCTGCTGTCTCCTCCTGCTGAGACCGGCGTCATGGGCCGAGGCCGCTCCTCACGAAGAGGCCACTCCCGCGCTCACGCTCCTAAGCTGAAGCGGGGATCTCCTGACTACCTGTTGCCGAACTCCTGCTTGAATAACGATGATGGTGCCTTCTCCAATCCTGACCCTGCTACGTACGACTACAAAATGCGCACTCCGGATCAGTCTGCGCGGACTAAGGTCGGTGATTCTATAACCCCACCTCAGCCCCGCGGTCCGGTCCCGGTTTGTGGCGAGCACAATCGTAACAGTATGCTCGGCCCCACAAAACCGGACCGCGCCATGGCGGGGGTTGGTAAGTTTTTTACTGTACCTATGTCCCAGGCTGCGGACCAGTCCCTGTTTGGAAGACCATACCTGTTTGAGAGACTGCCTCCGCCTGAGAGTGAGTTCTTATATAAAGGTTTAACCCCTCTGGAAAGACTGATCCGGAAAGAACTCCTTACTAGATCTCAGCAATTTAAAGAGGAAAGAAAGACTCAACAGGCCCTGTCCTCCCAGATGCACCTTGCTAATTCCATCGCAGATCGAAAGACTCTAGATCAGATTCTAGATGCCGCCCGTGTGTTATACCAAGATTTTGACCTAATCTTAAGTGAGCGGGACCCTTTTCTCGCTGCCTACGCACTTTCTAATCACAATTTCTATGCTGCCAGTCCTGTTACTAAACCTGTGGGGTTACCACCCTCTCCTAAGAAAGGCCAAACCATCTCCCTGTCACTCCCCGCTAAGGAAGAACCTGCCACGGTCCCTAGTCCTGAGTTAACCTCCCTGGGTTCTGTCCCCGAGGTTCTTTCTGTCTTAGCCCCTGCTAGACAGGCCTATGAGTCCCCCACTGTAAATCCCTGAATCCCCCAGGTCAGTGTGTCTTCCCTAGCACCAGAAAATGAATCCTGTTTGCCCTCTCGTTCTAAACCAGAATTTCTAAGCTCTGTTCCCGAGGTTATTTCTGTTTTAACCCCTGCTAGTCTGCTCTGTGAGGTCCCTATTGTTAACCCTTGTATCCCTCAGACTAAGCTGAGGTCTCTAGGGCAAGAAGCTGAAAACCCTATGTCCCCACTCTCTGAGATTAGTGTATCTTTTCCTGATTCTCAGCTACAGCCTAACTTTACCCTTGAGGTTTTTCCTATGTTAACCCCTGCAGGTCAGCCCTGTGAACCTCCCTTGGTAAATCCCTGTAGTCCGCCAGTCAAGGGCACCTCCTTAGTTTCAGAGGATGAACCCCTTATGTCCCCTGACTCAGCTAAAATTCTCGGGGCTATGCCCCCTGAACTTTCGGCAATAATACTGGCTCCAGTTAAAAGTATTCTGGAACCGTTTGTTTCCCTAAGCCTGTTAGCAGAATCCCCACTCCTAGGTATGTCGCTTACCCAGTCTGTCACTCAGCGACCTGAAATCCCTGCTTCTGAGCATAGACCCCTTTCCGTGGAATCTGTAGTCGTTTCTGATGTCCCAGACACTTTTTCACAAATACCCACTTCAGAGACCAGCACAGTTGTGGTTGCCCCCCTTGTACTGTCTGTGTTCTCCTCTTCTCAAATCCTAGGGTTAAAAGCGAACAGTACATATTATGCCCCTTTCCAAGTGACCCCTTCTGAGATCAGCGTATCTGCTGTGACTCCCTTAGTACAATTACAGTTAGGGCCCTCCTTTTTGAAGGATCAGGTTTTCAAATTTCAAACTCCCTTTTCCCCTGATTTTGTGAACCTGCAGTCCCTGCTCACTATAGTTAAAGGTTATCCAGCAGCCGCTGAGTTAAGCTCTGCCGCTGCTAAAACTTCTGTTGTGGAAGCA
Organism: Ascaphus truei; assembly: GCF_040206685.1. Lineage (NCBI taxonomy): Eukaryota > Metazoa > Chordata > Amphibia > Anura > Ascaphidae > Ascaphus > Ascaphus truei. Next base: position 29,976,041 of record NC_134500.1, read on the forward strand.
ACCTTCCCTAGTTCACCTCCTGTCCTTGACTCTAAGTCTGTCTCCTTGGGACTGGTGACAGCTATTAGCGTCCCTTCTACGGTCCCTCAGGCTATCACTTCAGAGATCAGCTTATCTGTCCCTGATCCCTTTCTACGCTCTGAGTCTCCCCTTATGGCTTCTAGGGTCTCCCCAGCACGCCCTGTGTTAACCCTTGGCTTCTCTCTGACTTCTGAGCTAGAGCCTGTCTGCCTGCTCTCCACCTCTGCGGTAGTCTGTGAGATGCCTATCACCTTTACTAAGATTCCTGTTTTGCAAGGTATTTCTCCTATTAAGGGCCTCATGCAGTAAGCGACGATTATGTGAAATCGGCAAGCTTATCGATTAGTCATGTTATTGGCGTTTTTCCCTCTCCGTATGCAGTAAGTGCCGAATACATTCAAAATCAACCAGAAAACAAATCCGCCCACTCTCACGATGATGAGCCGATCACACACAGGTGTATCGGCGTGCGTGGCGGGGTGCTGTTAGGTTGCACAATCACAAATCTTGCTGAATCAGGCGAAACAAGCATGTTTTTGATTGCGCGCCATATTTAAAGGCAACGTGTACTGCTAATCATTCTCTGTGTTGTTGGGAGTGAGAGAGAGAGAGAGACGCACAGAGCTGGACGATTGAAGATTTGCATATTGACTGAGAGACTTGTTGTGTATTGGGTGAGCTTTGTCCTTTGTTGTTTTGTTTACATCTTTGTCTTGTTTTATATGTGGAAGTGGGTCGTGTGATTGCCTGTACATTTCTTGTCTGTTTTTTGTGAGTGCTGGAAGTATGCCCGCAAAGCGTGGGAAGAGTGATGCTGGTGGGAGTGGGAGTGCTACTCGTGGGAGTACGCGTCGGAGTGAACGTTCTGTTCAGGGGAGTGATGTTGCTGGTGCACCGAGTGGTGTTGCTGGGAGTGGGAGTGCTGTTGTTGGGAGTGGGAGTGCTGGTGCTGCGAGTGGTGTTGCTGGGAGTGGGAGTGCTGTTGTTGGGAGTGGGAGTGCTGTTGTTGGGAGTGGGAGTGCTGTTGCTGTGAGTGGGAGTGCTGGTGCTGGGAGTGGGAGTGCTGTTGCTGTGAGTGGGAGTGCTGGTGCTGGGAGTGCTGGTGCTAGGAGTGTGAGTGCTGGTGCTAGGAGTGTGAGTGCTGGTGCTAGGAGTGTGAGTGCTGGTGCTAGGAGTGGGAGTGCTGGTGCTGGGAGTGCTGCTGGTGGCGCAGTTGCTGATGGGGTGTCTGGTGGTGGCGTGCTTGCTGGTGGCCAGCTTTTGGAGGCTCTTCCATTGGAAGAAGGAGAGTCCAGTCAGCACCAGCCAAGCTCTGACCCTAAACCTGCTCGGAAAAAACGTGTGGAGAAGCCACGTAATCCTCGCTTCAATGACCAGGAAAATAGGGCTCTTGTCACTGGCATTCTGGAGCACTATGACAGTCTCTATGGACATTTAGTAGGTAAGTGTAACTTTACATTTATTATTCAAATACATGTGATCCTAGGTCATCTGAGTTTTGTTCATATGCAAATATGGGTACACAATATCTTTCTATGTTCATTAGTGTGGAAACACAGCTTTTTATCATGCCTTACAAGGACAAATAAACACAGGCGGTCAATTTGCCAGAACTGCATACAAAATGAATGCAACCTTGCTTACATGTATAGGTTTAGTAGTGAATGCTCATGTGCTGCACATATTACACATAAAACAGCATGTTTGCTATCTCTTGGAACAGCTAGCAGTGTAGGAAACTGGTGCTTATATTATTATTAATTTACCTCATATCTTTTATATGTTTTTCAAGGGCGGACAAGTGCAGCAAGCAAAAAAGAAATGTGGGACACAATAGTCATTGGTGTCAATGCCTGTGGGAATAGTGTCAGGGACAAGTATCATTGTCGGAAAAGATTTGATGATATTAGGTCCAAATTGAAAAAGAAAATACAAGACCAACGCGTGCATGCTACTGGCACTGGAGGTGGGCCCACACCACAACGTCTCATATTGACTCCATTGGAGGAGCTGCTTCGGCCAAAATTACTTACCGTCGTCGTGGAAGGCTTGGCTGGTGACCGTGACATTGGAATTTATCCGTCACAATTTCCAGCAGGTGATAAATATTACTGTACTAGGCGTGTCGTTGCTTACAGTTATTTTGCATATTTACACTGCTTTTTATACTGTCTTCACAATATAAGCATACCTGCATCTATATATGTATATGTCTGATTCTGTATATATATATCTCAAAATAGACATATATGTAGTAGTCCTACTAAAAGCAGTAACTAATATAGCACGTGCCATTGCGTGCTCATTTACATGTGAATTCCCAAAATGCATAGCTGCAGTGGAAGCAATTGATGGTGGGCAAAGATGGGGAACAACAGGGTAGTACACATGTGTAACACATGTTCATGAGAAATTATTAGTAGCTACAGGTACAGAACAGAAATATGTATCATATTATTGTGTATTTTATTGATTTTACTCCGACAAACATGACATTACTGCCTATTTTAAGCATGCATCAAAGAAATTGCATGTAACGGCCTACAAACATCACTGGCACTAACACATCTATAGTTGCTTATGAAAAGGTCCATTTTTGCTTTATGTCATATACAGACAGCATAATGAGGCACACGTATCATATGTTATGTCATTGTTTTCATAACTTAAACACTGCAGATGACTACTTAGCTCATCTACCATTGTGTTAAAGCAGCTGCAATTAATATCTCATCACAGCATACACTTCAACAGAGGGGGTGGGGTTCAGCACACACACTAATTACAGCCTCATTTCACGGTCAACTTAGTTCACACCATTTGCACCTGTTTCAAGTCATTGAAAGGTGTGGCTGATTAGGCTTTTTGGGGAAGGGAATACCTTTCTTACAACCTGAATAGCACAACTGAAGTTAATCACACTCATTTGAAAGCTTAACTCTAGCTACTAAATGCCCCAACAACTCATTACTTATCAAAGCGTACGTCACACATTAGTTCACTCATATCTATAGTTGAACTACTATGAAAGACACATTATCACACACTGCATGTGTTGTCTTGTTGAGTCACAGCCACATTCAGGTGTGCCACATCTTCGATTAATGTACCACACATATCCTCTACCAAAAACAACACTTTTTGCAATATGACCACCTTCATGATAACCATTGTGAATGGTCATCTCATGATAGTTATGTACATTATGATACTGATATCACTACACAACATATGATTTTTATGTACTCATTTAATCTATTTATCCTCACGCATTACTGCAGAAACATAGTATGTTGTATGTTAGGGAACTCAAAAATTCTAAGTACACAGGCATGTACAGTGTTATTACAACTATTTATGTTCACTTTCACACACATTTTCGGTTAAGGAACTGATGTTGTTAGTTAATCATAAATACAGAACATACAATAAGTGTTTGTTCAATATTTACACATGTAAATGTAAAACTTATGTTATTGTTATATATAGTTGCCCCTGGAGGACATGTGTCACCTGAGATGGAACAAGTGTCTTCACCTGGGTCAGCCAGCTCAACACTACTAGAAGGTGAGTGTATCATTTGCTGGCCATATAATATGTGCTCTTCTATATGTTATGTTGTCATGTGCATTATTTGTTTTGCACATCTTCTTTAAATAGGATTACTTAGTGTCAGTGAAAATTAAGTGTAAGGCAACATGTATTGTGTTAGTGATGTTAATTATCATGTAGGACTTCTGAGTTTAGAGCAACTTTTCATTCATTCATATTTCATACTGAGTCCAAACATTATTCGTAAGTCAAGGTAGTTTTTAATGAGGTTATAAAACGTATGCTAACATGTTAGGTGTTACTTAGGACACAGTACAATTACATAGTAACACAGCATACATTAACATGCCATTTAATAATGTGTACATTTCTTTTTAGAACATCATGGTGATGAGGATGATGAGTATGATGAGGATGACGCCACAGAAGAGACTGAAATACAATCATGTGACCATGAAGAGGTGCCAATAGAAACTGTTGTACCGCCAAATCGTCCATCAACTTCCACATACGATGCAATTGTAGCTTCAGAGGGAAAAATAGTGGACGCAGAAAATCATCGCCATTCAGACATGATGACAGTGCTGGAAAGGATGATTGGACTGCAGGAAGAAACAGTATCACAATTGGCACATCTCCACAGAGTCTTCATTGAAGTGCCTAAACAGTTGCAAAAAATCAACACCTCATTCGAAGCATTAGTTGTTCAGCAAACACAAGCTAATTACTGGAGAATGACTAATGTACCACAATTCAACACCTCCCAGCCAGGATCTGTTCATGCAGGTCAGTTTTCACCACATTCATCTGATATTCATTCACCAGGCCCAAATGTTACCGGTCAAGTAGCAGACATTGCTGTGCAGGTTCCTGATGACATCCTACCGCTGCCATCTGTACAAATTCAGCAGCAGACACCTACAAAGGAGGCGACAAAAACAAAACAAGACACACATGAAACAGACCAACCATCACTTCTGCAGTGTCTACCAACTTGCTCACATGTGTCACTGGGCACAAGCCCTGTCCGTGAACAGTCACTACCCAAAAGCCCTGTAGGTGAGTCGCTGCCCAAAAGCCCTGTAGGTGAATCGCTGCCCAAAAGCCCTGTAGGTGAGTCGCTGCCCAAAAGCCCTGTAGGTGAATCGCTGCCCAAAAGCCCTGTAGGTGAATCGCTGCCCAAAAGCCCTGTAGGTGAATCACTGCCCAAAAGCCCTGTAGGTGAGTCACTGGCCACAAGCCCTGTAGGTGAGTCACTGGCCACAAGCCCCGTAGGTGAACAGTCACTGGCCACAAGCCCTGCCCGTGAAGTGCCAGAGGCCACTCAAAGTGGCTCTGTTGTGCCTAAAGTTGGTGGCAAAAGAAAAAGGAAAATTCAAGAGACAACAAGCAGGCCTGTTACTCGCTCGCAAAAGGAACAAAAAAAATAAATGTTATAATTCAGAAAATATGTCTTTGGCCTTGTTTTGTTGACTTCAGATTATCTAATTACTATTGTATGTATGCTGAAGACTGTGTTGTTTCCAAACTTTCAACTATGTTCTTGTACACGTGAAGTTTTGGAAATGTTAACACTCATAATTAATTGTGTTATAAATATTTATGTTGTAATCGTCTGTTCAGTAATGGTCCACCAGGAGCCAGTTGCTAAGTTTAGAGAAGCTGCCATTGACTTTGCAGCAAAACATTGCATTTGGGTGTGTTAATTGATGTAAGAATTGCATATGCATATTAGTCACATGCAATTATTAAAACACCTAAGTAAGTGCAAACATCTTTCTTGTACGTGTACAGCAGGATTATGTGTAAATTATTACTTACCTTTGCCTTGCTTGGCCATTGTAATTTTGTCCTTTAATCAGTTGTGTGTTCGTTTCTATAACATCTCAGAATGTATAATAATATATATACACACACACACACACACACACTGAGTGAGTGTGAGTGTGAGTGTGTGAGTGTGTATATATATATGTATATATATATATATATGTATATATATATATATATATATATATATATATATATATATATATATATATATATAGTACTATATAAACTGGTATACACAAACTAATACACTTCATGCTTCCTTGTGAAAACACTATTTTAATAATACAGGCCTAATGTTTGAGAAATATCCTAAGTATGAGACTCTAACAGTATTGTGCTTAAACAAATGTTTATTACTTAATTCAATCATGTTTCTCACCATTTAAATAGGTTTCATACAAGGTATACTTAATGCCATCAATGTTGTGTGTACTCCTGCAATATAAAAAAAAAAAAAATATAATATATAAATATATATATATTTTTATAAGAGATATATTTATATATATATATATATATATATATATACACACGTATTTAAACTCATGCAGACAGGGAGTTAACCAGACTTTCACATACACACAGAAATGTAAGCGGGGAAAAAACATTTCTTTTTGCAGGTGTGTTTTTACTGATATGCCTGGCTAAGAAATATTTTCACACACTGGTCTTTGTTAGTTTTCAAAAAAACACTATGTGAACGCATTCAAAGTCTAGGGATGTTTTTCACAAACGAGATAAAAGAAGGAGAAATGTTTCTCCCACAGTCCCATATCACGAACCACAACTGTTAACCCAATTAGACAAACAAATCCAATTGGCGTTTGAAATAAGGAGTCAAAGTAGTTAGTTTTGTTGACCTTGACAAGGAAAAACAGGAGTTTGTTAGCCATTCAGCACATTCATTTTGATGAGCAAATAACACAGACCTGCACACAGCTTTTGTGCTACTCAGACATGGCTGATGAATTCGTTAACAATATTAATCCCCTTTTAGGGTATAAGTACATGATCTGTGAAGCCATCTTGAACAGTCGCGGACAGAAAGCAAGCACACGCCAAATCGATGATTTCATTCGAGCAAAATATCCTTATTACCAAGACCGTAAGCATGCACGGAATTTTAATTCCTCAATAAGATTCACTTTATCAAGTAATGACTTTTTTGAACGTGACCAGGATAAGCTACAACACACCTATGGTTTCTGGAAGATTGCCCCGGAAAAACAATTTCTCCTGAAAGACGGCACTTATATTGTCGTGAAAGGCATATTTATTCCTAATGGCAATAGCAATGTATCCGCTACTACTGATCCGTTTGAATCGATACGTGCTGCAATATCTGCAGCCTCCATTCCTGAAACCCACATTGTACAAGAACAAAAGTACTATGATTATGTACCAAGCCTTTCAGCTGAAAATGCATTGGAATGGGAACCCGAAGAAATGAACCTACCTCCCGACCAATTATTTGAAGAAAGCAGTGGCGATTCCTATGAGCGCATCCTGGAGGAGATATGTGCCATACTGGATTCAGCGGTTGGGTTAAGCGTGGATGAAAATGCCTTGCATTTCTGGAGCGACCAGTTGCAGCCAGGCGAAGAGTTAATTCTAGAAGAATGGTAAATATAACAATCGTTATGCGTTGACTCTGCGTTTAAATTTTTTTTTTTTTGTAACCACCATTTTCACTTTCAATGCGTGGATACAGCGTAACATTGCAGACTGCATAACATGTAGCGATCACAAACAAATTGTTTCCTAATACAATATAGTAGGACCTGAAAGAGTAGTACACATTGCTGACGGAATAAATATACGTACTTTCCTATCCCTTTAAACATATTAGCAACATTTTACCATTACTCTAACACATACCTGTTTTGTTATCATGCAACATCTACAACATTGAAAACCGGGTCCACCACGTATGACGTGGGACCCTTGTCATGGGCCAAGGCGTCCTTAAAAAGGATTAGTGATGTAAGTCCCGCCCCCAAGCGACGTGCGCGCCTCAAAGCCTATTGGCTGTCATGTTTTGTTATAGTAACGGTAACTGCAGTGTGTGATGCGTGCGGCTCAGTGTTTGTAGGCGTACCCTGGGCGTTAGCCGAATGTTAATTGAGTGGGAGGAGTGTTAGCGTGCGTTTCACGCTGGCTTAACATGACGTCACACGTATTGCATTTGCGCATTGTGTTATCGGCCGTGCTTTCTGTTCAAACACGTCTGTTTAAAAAGAATACAGATGTACTCGTTTAGAACGAATGTAGTTTCGTCTTCATTGTATTTGAAATAAAGATGTTATGTTTACTGGTATTTTCAACATGTATTGAACGCACAACGTACGCTTTGTTTTGCGCATGCGCTAACAGTTAGTGGAGCCAAGCGTGAAGTGCGTGCGCACACAAAGATGTGCGCGCACATCTTTCAGTATACAGGCAACGTTCACTTCTTATACATAGTTATGCCTGCTACAAATTTAAAGAAACATTACATACTGATGAACAGTTTTACTTCTAACATATAAGTGACTGACGTGTGTATCTACACAATCATATAGAGCTGCGTAACGCGTTGTCACGGATGCATATCTAGTAAGGTGCCATCTTTGACCATCATGTGTTTGCTGTATTTCAGAGATGTCGGGGAAGATACAATCGGATCAATGTATGATTTCAGAAGAGTCTACCTTTATATGAGATGATTGTGAGGAGGAGCCACCGACTACTATACTACATATGGAACTAATTTTATATTGCTTGCAGCGCTTATTAACAAACAATTAAAAATGTGATACCCTTATGCCTATATTGCATAAGCACTTAATTAACATAATGATGTTGCAAAAGAGTGCCTCATGAATTTTTATTGAGTGTTCTTTAATGACTACTAACATTTTATGACATGGTGTGTTTTATATATAACAACCATTCCCACTCTGCTAACACATTTGTGTATTCTAATATGTAATGGAACGTATGACTGTCGAAACTATGTAACAATAATAATAATAATATGAGCATGTTCATGTATAGGGCTGCTAGTTGTACGCAGCGATTTACAGACACATGTTTCAGCCTGAGGTCCCTGGCCCGTGGAACGTACAAATGTTTTTTTGCCGCATGAGGCACAGGGAGATAAAGTGACTTGGCCAAGGTCACAAGGAGCCCACACCGGGAATTGAACCAGACTCCCCTGCTTCAAACTATCAGTGCCAGTGTGTGTCTTTACTCAGTGAGCCACTCCTTCTCCCAATGTAAAGGACACTTACAACCAAGTAGCCATTTATTTTTAAAATCTCTTGTTACATGGGTATGTAGATAAAATGGTTTGGGACTGTAGCAAATAATGTTACTGGCCAGATGTTATGGTCCCCTCCAATGCATGATGTTCTGAATATGACATCACCATCATGTTATGAAGTACGTTTCTGTGTACTGCACCGACACACTTTATTCGAGCAAATACCCAGTATGTACCTGGCATATACCTGGAATGCGCCGCTCCTCACCTCTGACAAGCCCCGTTGCGTTTGCCTTCCCAGCCTGGGTTCATGCCTGGCTGACGGGCGGCTGATCTATTAAATGATAATGATTAGGATTTAATAGGCTGCAATGCTTCGCGTGTCTACCAGATGGCATAAATTCATGAATTGTAATGCAGTATATATATATATACTGTGCAGTATTGCAGCCAGCGGGAATAAAATGCTTCAATCCCTGTATGGAAAATACCTCAATGCACTCGGGCAGAAAACAGTCACAAACCTCAATACACCCGGGTATACCCGAATTCGTGGGACTAGCCGAGCTCGAATAAAGTGTGTCGCCAGTGTATATTTCATTAACCTAACTAACTATAGTTTACTGTGTTTATTAATCGTTTAGAAATACATAGTATAGTCAATATGATGATATAAGCTACCATAATAAAGCTGGTGTTATCATTTGTCGGTGTTATACATGGATCCTACACCAATTGATAGAGACACAAACAGTTGTCTTAAAAAGTGTGTCTATGCTACTGATGAATGTGCTCCCGTAAGTAAACAAATAAGTACAGTTATCCCCTTTTCTCCAACCACCTCTATATTACATTAATGGAAATTATAAGGAAACATACATAAAATGTGATGAAATGTGAGTAATCATTTTGTAATACAATGCACATGAAAGCTCAAGAGTAGCTAAATGCATATACATGATACAGAAAGTACATATATGTAACATTTGTGTTTAAACCAATATGTTGGGTTTTTAGTTCCAATAATTATAGGAAGATTGAGGTAGCCACATCTTATGAGAGATGTCAGCAAATATACATACCATGATCAGTCATACTGGAGATATACCTATAATGCAAAGGAACAATATATAAATTGCAAACATTGACATGCCATCTTCAGTACCGTAAACAACACAGCAAAGTGTGTATTTGGTGTTAAATGTACAACACCATGTATATTTCATGACATTCAAAATGTAAATCAGCCTGGTGTACACATCATATGGATGTACATGTTACACTGCACCAATAACATTGTATGTAAGCATACTAGAAGCATGAATGATTATGGGCATAATATGTGTTTTGTCTTAGCATAAGGAATAACACAATGCTAAAATATTATTGCTTTGTTACCCAAGTTGTATTCACATACACACAACTAAAGTACAATTGAAGAGGGATTATATAACCTGTGCAACAATAACATACCGGTGCCACATCCCTTTGTGCACACAGCAGAGAAAAGAAAGGTGTGCAACCCATATTCATCTGTGTCCTAACAGAAGGTTATATAAAGAAACATTATTGTTAATATAACATAATTAAACTATAAAAGTAGTACTAGGAACATATGAGTTTGTACTTACAAGAAAAAAATGAATTGATGAGATTCTGTCGTGTCTGGCCACCACTGGCTGTTTGTTCATTTTCAGCAGCTACATGGGTGGGATGCTCGTCTACCAAAGCCTCAGCTAGGTCTGACTGTACATTGTAAGAGAAAAATAGGGTGCTCAAACCCAGGACGACTCCATCCAATTCAACAATGATAAACATTTAACCCTGGAGATACCAGTGGGAGTGGGTGGTAAATAAAGACTTGTAAGTCCTCAAAGACATCTGTCACACTAAACCATGAAAGTCTAGAGACCATAAAACCCTACTCACGTCATCTCCAGGGATGATGGACAGGCGTGCCAGCCATGAGGGATCCGGAATCCAGATAGAGACAGAAGGAAAAAACGAATGGCACAGCCAGGGAGCCAGGTGTGGAGTAAAACTGCTTCTTTATTGGTGCATGCAGCGAGACAAGTAATCCCCTTGGTGGGACAAAGACAGGAACCTCCTACGCGTTTCGGACCTGGGGGTCCTTTATCAAGGAGTGTGGGATGTGCTGGGATAAGGCACCTTATATACCTGGTTAATGATAGGTAAATTGAAGAAATCTGCGCAAGATTAGCACATTCGCCCCGTGCGCATGCGCGTGACGTCACTCATGGCGCCGCATCCACTACCCGAGGGATTGTGGGTAAGAAGCGCCCATAGTGAATGTCCGCGCATGCTCAGAATGGAGCGTGAGGCCAACAAGGCTTATCCGGTCTGTATGTCTACTCCTGCCCATAGTGACGTCACCGCGGGACTCTGATAGGCCGATACATGTCGCTGCATCACCAATGATAGTGCTGGACAGCCGACATTGCACCAATCACATCAGATCCCCTGCGCTCACACTAAAGGCTATCGTAGTATACAGGACCTGGAATGAAAAATATATAAAACGCTAACTAATACCCCACAGCAGGGACAAATCAATATAATCACATTATTAGATGTAGCTGCTGTAAGTGGTTATACTTATCCATGCCAATCCCACATATAAAAGACATACAGTTTGACATATATCACACCTTAAAAAAAACACAAACAATCCCCATTATGCATTGAATATGCATTTTGAAACATTGTTCGAAACAAGTATTTATAAAAGAATTAAATTAAAAACAAAATATACAATTAGCAAGACTTTTTTGTATGTCTTCTCTTCAATGTCCCCAAGGTTGAGGAAGAACAAATGTATGATACTTTTATACAAGCAATTATTCATTATAAAGCTCTAATTCACTATTAAACAATCTACATAATTGATATAGCATAAGCAAGTTGTATTTCCAACTGATGGCGACTTACAGTACTTAGTATTATAATTACAATTTTATAGTTGTGATTTATACCACTACCATATAGTTTATAAATTTTGAAAGGGTTCCCCAATTGTTTTGAGGTAAAGTGCAACCTAGTCAAAGCAAGACCACCATGAAATATCTCAAACAGAGGAAACAGTAGTATGCTTGGAAAATAATGCCATTATATTCTGTCTGAGACTATTTTAATACAGTTAATTAATGTTTTTGCAAAAAATGGGACAGGTTCCATTCTACATTTAGACCGCAGGGAGTTCTGGTCTGAAGCATGAATATCCAGTAAGCCTCCCTGCGGTCCAGGAGGTTGAGCAAATCACCTCCTCTTTCCTTAGAAAAGATTCTCTCAATTCCCTGAACTTTAAGCCCATTGATGTTACCTTTAGGGCAATGTGTAAAATGTTTGGAGACAGGGTGGGATATGTCCCCCTTTTTTATTAGTCTGATGTGTTCGAGTATTCTAATTTTTAGGGGTCTGATGGTCCTCCCTACGTAATTGATTCCGCAACCACAAGTCAGAAGATAGATTACGTATTGAGTGTTACAATTTATGAACGACTTGATCGGGAAGTCCTGGTTAGATCTACAACCTCTGAATTGTTGTGAGGGTGTCATAAAATGGCAAATTTTACATCTCCCACATCTGTATGATCCCTTTGTTATAAATTTACTGATGGGGGGAGGGGAGGATGCCACGTAACTGGGTGATATATAAGTAGCAATAGTTTTTGCCTTGCGGTAGACAAAACGGGGGCCCTTTTTCACACATTCTTTTAGGCTCCCATCCATTTGGAGGATGTTCCAATGATTCCGAATGATTTTCTGAATTTGACTACTACATCTATTGTATTGTGTAATCATCAGTGGAACATCCTCCTTCATGAAATTTGTGCCTCTATTGATTTTATTCTTACTTAAGGCCAATGGGTCCTTAGTTGGATCCTCCTGTCTATTATTTAATAGATCCTCTCTATTGGTTGATGCAACCTCATTACGTATATTATTTAGACGCTCTAGATTGTAGCCTCTCTGATGGAAGCGGTGGCATAATTCCTCAGACTGACGAGAAAAAGCCTCTTCTGTAGAGCAATTCCTCCTCAGTCTGAGGAACTGGCCCTTGGGGATACCTCTGATGACGGCAGGTGGATGACAGCTGTCGGCTCTTAATAGCATGTTTCTTGCATTAGGCTTTCTAAATGTCTCTGTTTGTATTTGGCCTTTAATGTCAATAAACAATCGGAGGTCCAGATAGTCAATGTGTTGTGTATTGAAATTGTGAGTGAAAACTAAATTTAAATCATTTGTATTCATATAGTGAAAAAAATTGTGCAAAGAGTCTGAATCCCCATCCCAAATCATAATCAGGTCATCAATGAACCTTCTGTAGAATATAATGTGTTTACGAAAAGGATTAGTGCTCGAGAAAATAAACAGTGATTCCCACCACCCCATAAACAAATTCGCATACACCGGTGCAAAGCTCGTGCCCATTGCAGTGCCCCTCTGTTGTAAATAAAATGTGCGGTCAAATAAAAAGTAATTGTGTGTCAATAAGAAATTAATAGCATCTAAAATGAATGCTGTGTGAAAGTGATTGCTGTCTGGACCCCCGATAAAGTGCTCAACAGCTGCCACCCCCTGATCGTGTCTTATCACTGAGTAGAGGGACGTAACGTCCATAGTTACCCAGATGAATTGTGGGTTCCATTTGACATTTTTCAATTTTCTAATGAGGTCCCCTGAGTCCAATAGAAATGAAGGTAAGTTTTTAACAAAGGGTTGAAGATATTGATCAATATATTTTGATAAACCATCTCCCAAAGATCCAATAGACGAAATGATTGGTCTCCCCGGGGGGTCGACCAATGTCTTGTGGACCTTTGGGAGATGGTAAAAGACCGGTATAATTGGGTTTGGGTTCCATAAAAATGTATTTTCAGTTTTGTTTAGTACTTGTGTGATTGCCCCCACCTCTAACAATTCTTTATATGACTTCAAGAACCTCTCTGTGGGGTCATCTGGTAGTGCAGAGTAGGTGGTGGCATCCCCAAGTTGCCGATAGGCCTCCTTGAGGTAGGCAGCCCTACTCTGCACTACCACCGCTCCACCCTTGTCAGCATTCTTTATGACAATTCTTGAGTTTTTTTGCAAAGACAATAAAGCCTGCTTCTCTTTATAATTCAAATTATGTTTACCCACATTTGTTAGGGAATAACCCTCTGCCAGGATACGCAAGTCCCTAATGACCAGATTCTCAAACGTCGTCAAGAATGGGCCCTTAGAGAATTGAGGATCAAATACAGAACCTTTTTTGAGGTTAGACCTCCAGTTACTAAACTCCGGAATCACAATCTGTTCAGATGAAACATCATTATCATACAATAATTCTTCAAGGTCCAACATATCTTGGAGGTCACAAGCCTCTCTGAATGAGGGAGTTGAAGGAGCTGGATCACCTATTGGTGCTTCAGAATCTTCCGGGTGTGGTGTAGGTGGGACTCCAGATAAATTGACACCCCCCACAGTGTCCAGTGAATTATCATCTGTGGGGCCCACAAACTGAGAACGTTTATGAAAAAATGATTTTAAAGTTAGTTTCCTCACAAATTTGTGGACATCTATAGCGGTGTTGAACAAGTCAAAATCCATTGTTGGAGCATATTTTAGTCCTTTTCTCAAAAGTGACAATTCTGCGGTGGTTAGATCCTCCCCTGATATGTTTATAACATCTATTTCTTGGTTGGTACTCACTTCTTCCTTTTGGCTGGCCATCTGCCGCCCTCTCTTCTTTCCTCTTCTGGTTCTTTTTGATTTTTCTGGAAGAGAGGGAAGTTTTTTTGCTGCTGTTGCTGTCTCGAGGAGGATTGTTGACCCATTCCGCTTTCATGATAACTTCTTGTATAGTCTGCTCCTGTTGATCTGGATCTGGAGGGTTCCACTGGACCATCAGAATGGTGCCCTGATTTTTCTGTCTGAAAAAAAGAAACTGAATGCGAGAGATTATCCACATCTGAGAAGTCAGAATCTCCACTTGTTTGGTCACTATTTTTTGATTTCAGTATAGATTTGCGCGGGGTGGACCGCATGACTTTATCCCTTTGCTGTTGATTTTTCTGAGAACCCTGATTCACCCTGTCTCTGATAGGGTTAACACGCTGCCAACTGTATACTTGCTTCTTTTCATAGTCGGTGCGGTCCCTATCGTATTTGACCTGTTTTTTTGCAGTAATATCTTCCTCTGCTTTTAACACTGTTTCAGATAATATTCTATCGTAGTTTTTAAAACCTTCCAAATCTTTAAATTTTTGTAACTGTGCTTGGAGTTCTTTGATTTGAGTTTGCAGATTTTTTCTCTCATTTACTTTTTGTTCAATGATAAGCTCCATTAATTTGAAACTGCACTGGTCTAGTGTAGAAACCCATTGTTGTTCAAACTGGGGGGTAGTAAACCCAAATGTTGGCACTTTTTTTACACGTAGACCCCTGGGGATCCTTTTGTTCAGTATATAATTTTCCATGGAAATGATATCCCACCAGGCTCTGATATTCAAAATCAAAAGTCTCTCCAGCCTTTGGAAATGTGTTTTTAAATCTGAAATGTCCTTAGTGTCAGCATCAACTACCCGATCAAACACTTGTTGTGCCCTTTTCTTTCTTATTGAGTCATCCCAACAGTTCAAGGCATACATTGTAGATTCCACTTCTATTATCTCATTGTCCTCCATTTCTGCCATAATGTTAAAAAAGGGGTGGGTATACCACTAGTTATAAGTAGTCTTTCAAAGACACAGGAGGATATCCATGCACTTGACAATAAGTTTTGTTTAAAAGTTCATTCCATACACCTGCTCCTAAAATAAGCTTGATTGTAGATTTACAGAGTCAACTGTAGTGAGCTAACCCCAGTGTAAGGAGTCAGATGAAAGAGAAAAATAGGGTGCTCAAACCCAGGACGACTCCATCCAATTCAACAATGATAAACATTTAACCCTGGAGATACCAGTGGGAGTGGGTGGTAAATAAAGACTTGTAAGTCCTCAAAGACATCTGTCACACTAAACCATGAAAGTCTAGAGACCATAAAACCCTACTCACGTCATCTCCAGGGATGATGGACAGGCGTGCCAGCCATGAGGGATCCGGAATCCAGATAGAGACAGAAGGAAAAAACGAATGGCGCACAGCCAGGGAGCCAGGTGTGGAGTAAAACTGCTTCTTTATTGGTGCATGCAGCGAGACAAGTAATCCCCTTGGTGGGACAAAGACAGGAACCTCCTACGCGTTTCGGACCTGGGGGTCCTTTATCAAGGAGTGTGGGATGTGCTGGGATAAGGCACCTTATATACCTGGTTAATGATAGGTAAATTGAAGAAATCTGCGCAAGATTAGCACATTCGCCCCGTGCGCATGCGCGTGACGTCACTCATGGCGCCGCATCCACTACCCGAGGGATTGTGGGTAAGAAGCGCCCATAGTGAATGTCCGTGCATGCTCAGAATGGAGCGTGAGGCCAACAAGGCTTATCCGGTCTGTATGTCTACTCCTGCCCATAGTGACGTCACCGCGGGACTCTGATAGGCCGATACATGTCGCTGCATCACCAATGATAGTGCTGGACAGCCGACATTGCACCAATCACATCAGATCCCCTGCGCTCACACTAAAGGCTATCGTAGTATACAGGACCTGGAATGAAAAATATATAAAACGCTAACTAATACCCCACAGCAGGGACAAATCAATATAATCACATTATTAGATGTAGCTGCTGTAAGTGGTTATACTTATCCATGCCAATCCCACATATAAAAGACATACAGTTTGACATATATCACACCTTAAAAAAAAAAACAAACAATCCCCATTATGCATTGAATATGCATTTTGAAACATTGTTCGAAACAAGTATTTATAAAAGAATTAAATTAAAAACAAAATATACAATTAGCAAGACTTTTTTGTATGTCTTCTCTTCAATGTCCCCAAGGTTGAGGAAGAACAAATGTATGATACTTTTATACAAGCAATTATTCATTATAAAGCTCTAATTCACTATTAAACAATCTACATAATTGATATAGCATAAGCAAGTTGTATTTCCAACTGATGGCGACTTACAGTACTTAGTATTATAATTACAATTTTATAGTTGTGATTTATACCACTACCATATAGTTTATAAATTTTGAAAGGGTTCCCCAATTGTTTTGAGGTAAAGTGCAACCTAGTCAAAGCAAGACCACCATGAAATATCTCAAACAGAGGAAACAGTAGTATGCTTGGAAAATAATGCCATTATATTCTGTCTGAGACTATTTTAATACAGTTAATTAATGTTTTTGCAAAAAATGGGACAGGTTCCATTCTACATTTAGACCGCAGGGAGTTCTGGTCTGAAGCATGAATATCCAGTAAGCCTCCCTGCGGTCCAGGAGGTTGAGCAAATCACCTCCTCTTTCCTTAGAAAAGATTCTCTCAATTCCCTGAACTTTAAGCCCATTGATGTTACCTTTAGGGCAATGTGTAAAATGTTTGGAGACAGGGTGGGATATGTCCCCCTTTTTTATTAGTCTGATGTGTTCGAGTATTCTAATTTTTAGGGGTCTGATGGTCCTCCCTACGTAATTGATTCCGCAACCACAAGTCAGAAGATAGATTACGTATTGAGTGTTACAATTTATGAACGACTTGATCGGGAAGTCCTGGTTAGATCTACAACCTCTGAATTGTTGTGAGGGTGTCATAAAATGGCAAATTTTACATCTCCCACATCTGTATGATCCCTTTGTTATAAATTTACTGATGGGGGGAGGGGAGGATGCCACGTAACTGGGTGATATATAAGTAGCAATAGTTTTTGCCTTGCGGTAGACAAAACGGGGGCCCTTTTTCACACATTCTTTTAGGCTCCCATCCATTTGGAGGATGTTCCAATGATTCCGAATGATTTTCTGAATTTGACTACTACATCTATTGTATTGTGTAATCATCAGTGGAACATCCTCCTTCATGAAATTTGTGCCTCTATTGATTTTATTCTTACTTAAGGCCAATGGGTCCTTAGTTGGATCCTCCTGTCTATTATTTAATAGATCCTCTCTATTGGTTGATGCAACCTCATTACGTATATTATTTAGACGCTCTAGATTGTAGCCTCTCTGATGGAAGCGGTGGCATAATTCCTCAGACTGACGAGAAAAAGCCTCTTCTGTAGAGCAATTCCTCCTCAGTCTGAGGAACTGGCCCTTGGGGATACCTCTGATGACGGCAGGTGGATGACAGCTGTCGGCTCTTAATAGCATGTTTCTTGCATTAGGCTTTCTAAATGTCTCTGTTTGTATTTGGCCTTTAATGTCAATAAACAATCGGAGGTCCAGATAGTCAATGTGTTGTGTATTGAAATTGTGAGTGAAAACTAAATTTAAATCATTTGTATTCATATAGTGAAAAAAATTGTGCAAAGAGTCTGAATCCCCATCCCAAATCATAATCAGGTCATCAATGAACCTTCTGTAGAATATAATGTGTTTACGAAAAGGATTAGTGCTCGAGAAAATAAACAGTGATTCCCACCACCCCATAAACAAATTCGCATACACCGGTGCAAAGCTCGTGCCCATTGCAGTGCCCCTCTGTTGTAAATAAAATGTGCGGTCAAATAAAAAGTAATTGTGTGTCAATAAGAAATTAATAGCATCTAAAATGAATGCTGTGTGAAAGTGATTGCTGTCTGGACCCCCGATAAAGTGCTCAACAGCTGCCACCCCCTGATCGTGTCTTATCACTGAGTAGAGGGACGTAACGTCCATAGTTACCCAGATGAATTGTGGGTTCCATTTGACATTTTTCAATTTTCTAATGAGGTCCCCTGAGTCCAATAGAAATGAAGGTAAGTTTTTAACAAAGGGTTGAAGATATTGATCAATATATTTTGATAAACCATCTCCCAAAGATCCAATAGACGAAATGATTGGTCTCCCCGGGGGGTCGACCAATGTCTTGTGGACCTTTGGGAGATGGTAAAAGACCGGTATAATTGGGTTTGGGTTCCATAAAAATGTATTTTCAGTTTTGTTTAGTACTTGTGTGATTGCCCCCACCTCTAACAATTCTTTATATGACTTCAAGAACCTCTCTGTGGGGTCATCTGGTAGTGCAGAGTAGGTGGTGGCATCCCCAAGTTGCCGATAGGCCTCCTTGAGGTAGGCAGCCCTACTCTGCACTACCACCGCTCCACCCTTGTCAGCATTCTTTATGACAATTCTTGAGTTTTTTTGCAAATACAACTTGCTTATGCTATATCAATTATGTAGATTGTTTAATAGTGAATTAGAGCTTTATAATGAATAATTGCTTGTATAAAAGTATCATACATTTGTTCTTCCTCAACCTTGGGGACATTGAAGAGAAGACATACAAAAAAGTCTTGCTAATTGTATATTTTGTTTTTAATTTAATTCTTTTATAAATACTTGTTTCGAACAATGTTTCAAAATGCATATTCAATGCATAATGGGGATTGTTTGTTTTTTTTTTTTAAGGTGTGATATATGTCAAACTGTATGTCTTTTATATGTGGGATTGGCATGGATAAGTATAACCACTTACAGCAGCTACATCTAATAATGTGATTATATTGATTTGTCCCTGCTGTGGGGTATTAGTTAGCGTTTTATATATTTTTCATTCCAGGTCCTGTATACTACGATAGCCTTTAGTGTGAGCGCAGGGGATCTGATGTGATTGGTGCAATGTCGGCTGTCCAGCACTATCATTGGTGATGCAGCGACATGTATCGGCCTATCAGAGTCCCGCGGTGACGTCACTATGGGCAGGAGTAGACATACAGACCGGATAAGCCTTGTTGGCCTCACGCTCCATTCTGAGCATGCGCGGACATTCACTATGGGCGCTTCTTACCCACAATCCCTCGGGTAGTGGATGCGGCGCCATGAGTGACGTCACGCGCATGCGCACGGGGCGAATGTGCTAATCTTGCGCAGATTTCTTCAATTTACCTATCATTAACCAGGTATATAAGGTGCCTTATCCCAGCACATCCCACACTCCTTGATAAAGGACCCCCAGGTCCGAAACGCGTAGGAGGTTCCTGTCTTTGTCCCACCAAGGGGATTACTTGTCTCGCTGCATGCACCAATAAAGAAGCAGTTTTACTCCACACCTGGCTCCCTGGCTGTGCGCCATTCGTTTTTTCCTTCTGACTGTACATTGTGCCTGAGTGCAACATTGTGCAAAATGCAACAGGCAAGGATAATATCAGACACTTTTTGAGGCTTGTATAGAAGAGCCCCACCAGTTCTGTCCAGACACCTAAACCTGGTCTTGAGTAGGCCAAATGTCCTCTCTATAACAGATCTTGTAGATATATGGGCTGCATTGTACCTGTCCTCTGCTTCAGTTTGAGGGTTTAGCACCGGAGTCAAGAGCCACGGCCTAATTCCGTATCCTGAGTCACCTATAATGAATGGAGCACACATAAGCTGACATTAGTGATCAAATTGTACAATGCCAACATTCCTAAATCAACATGTGTTTTGTGTTAGAACATGTAAATATGTACTCACCCAGCAGCCAACCAGGTTCAAAATGTCCCTCTTCGAACGCATGGAAGACTGAAGAGTTCCTCAGGATAGAGGAATCGTGACTGGAACCAGGGAACTTGGGTACCACATGCATTATCCTCATCGTGGCATCACATACCACCTGTACATTGAGTGAATGGTAGTGCTTCCGATTGCGGTACACATGCTCACTCTGACTAGGTGCAATCAAAGCAACATGTGTGCAATCGATTGCACCCAGCACAGATGGTATCCCTGCTATATTATAAAAGCCAGTCCTGACTTCCAGCCACTCTGTTGCCTCTGTAGGAAAATGAATATAATTCCTAGCGCGTCTATTGAGTGCATAGAGAAACTGGGTCAAGGCCCGCGAGAATGTAGATTGCGAGACCCCGCCCACTATGCCCACAGTTGTCTGGTATGACGCGGAAGCAAGATAATGTAATGAGCACAGCATTTTAACAAGCCCAGGGACTGCACGACCTCTGGCTGTGAAAAAATCTAAATCCCCCCTTATCTCCTCATAAAGAGCTAAGATTGCTGCTGAACTCAAACGATAGCGACTTACAATCTCCTCCTCACTCATCCCATCTAACAGGGTTCTCTCCCTGTACAGACGCGGACGAGGCACAAGTTGTCTCCTCTGTCTTCTCCTCTGATCTCCTGTCCCTCTACCTGTCCCTCGGCCTGTCCCTCTCCCTGTCCCTGTCGTATACGCGTCACTGTCACTGTCCCTCGGTGTGTCCCTACCTTGCCCTATATCATTCTCTTGATCAGCAAGCATGTCATAGAAAAGAATGTTCCTGCGTCTCCTAAACATTCGCAACATTTTGAAATGAGTAGCTGTGAATGAGCAGGTAATGTGCGTCCTTTAAATAGGTATGTGATGATGTCAGGTGACAGTAAAATGCAAGGTGTTACATTAACATAATAAAGTACTTCTGTGGCAAGCTGTGTGCACTTGTTGTTCTAAGTATTTGTTGTGTGTATTCTGCAGGGAATGATGATATTTGGCAATGATGTGACGTGAAGCTTTGTACAAAGATTGCTTGCAAATAAATAGTTGCATGTGCAATGCATGTAACACTTGTGAACGCAAGAGTCAGTCATGTAATGAGACAAAAAGGCTGAGATTGACGTGGGAAAAGTTTTGTGTAACATGTGTAATTATCCATGTTATTGTGACATGTTGGCAACAATGAATAGTCGTGTGCATATGCATGCATTTGTGTAAGGAGGATAGTTGGTATAGAATGAGTTTACAAGGTGTCCCAATGATGAATTACTGTACATGTGTGTATAAGTTAGGTTGAAGTGCTTGTAATGCAACGGTTACAATGTAAACATGCAATGTGATTGAGCGTCCAATAAGTGACGTCATGAAAATAGGGAGGACCCAAAAGTATATGTAAACATGAGAAGACAGATGTACATGAACGTTTAAAGATGCGTGTCACATTACAAGCATTGTGTAATGTAAAGGAAGATGAATATACTGTGTATGTGTGACATGTGTGACATGTGTAACATCATGTAAATAATTGTCGCTGAGTTGAGTAAAATGTGTGATATGATGTGAGGTTCTCCTTTAAGAGTGTAGTATAGTATTTTCCCTTGCCACATCATCACATGATGAGTAATGTGACCCGCAAATGCTGAAAACATGTAAAAGTCGAATGTTATGCAAATAAGACACATCAGCTGTGACACAATGCAGGGAATGCCCCCACACTGTAATGCAAATCCCCCTTGTATTGTGAGCAATGAAACGTAAACAGTACTATACTGTTATACGTCCCCGCTCCATTGACTTCCATTGATGTACAGAAGATTTTTTTTTTCTAAGTGCCGTTCCGGCAGCCTTAGCGATCGTTCTCCCGTCCAAAATGCCAACTTTAGTTGGCGGGAGAAATCGGCCATAACATCTCAATTTCGTAGTGCCGATCAGCCCCGATAAGCTGGTTTTTTTTGTTGAATCCAGCCGATTTAAAAAAGTGGCGATCAGTGTCGAAAACAGGCTTATCGGCAGGCGACTGGCCATAACCAAATTATCGGCTCCGAAACCTGGCGATATGAAGCACTTATCGGCGCTTACTGAATCTCAAACCCAATTTTGGCTATAACATGGCCATATTTCCCTTATCAACGCTTACTGCATGAGGCCCTAAGTCTGTGATACCTGCAATTCCTTTAATTGGTTCTAAAACCCCTGTCACTGAGTCTCCTATGGAGTCTGATGCTCTCACTAGGGATTCTCAGGGACCCAATTCAGAAACAAGCACAATGTTCTCTGATCTTATTACAGCAGCTAGTTCAGTTCCTGCTGGTTTCCAATCACCCACTTCAGTGACAAGCAAGATGTCCTTTGTTTCTATTGGAAAGTCTACCCCAGTTTCTTTCATGGATCATGCCACAGCCTCCGGGATGATTAAAGATGACTTTAAGTCTGGGATACCCACTCCTTTAATAATACTGTTACACGCTGATTCGCCCACAGTATTCGGGGTATCCACTGCTGACTGTATGTCTACTACCACGAACTCAGGGGTATCGCATTTGGAACTTTCAGTAATACCCGCTGTGTCTCTTTTTTCAAAAGACCCCGTCTTTAAAATGGACTTATATTTCCCTGTGTCTCCCACAATACTTGGGGTACTTACTATTGACTGTCCTGTTACAAAACTCAGGAAGGTGCCTGGAGCTACCGATGTTAAGAACCCTATGTTTAAAGCAGTAATATCTCGCATTCCTTCTCCCACAGTATCAGGCGAGACCTGGGTACCTGGGACCTCCACTCCTAAGCCAAGCTCTAGTTCTCTGTTTTCCTTCTCTGTGTTGGAGGTACCCAGTGTTAACCCCAAGACTTCTATTCCTAAGCCGGTTGCACCGCTTACCTGGATTCCTGCTTTCTCAGAAAAGATTTGTTTTCTCACCTTTCAAACAGAGTCTTTAATTGCAGGTTTCTGTGCGGTGTCTGAAGTGTCCTTTCTGGATTGCATGTCTTCATTCTCTAGGACGAAGATACTCATGCTTGACCTATTTGCTTTGCCTGAGGCGTCCATCCCTGTTCTTGATGGCCCCACTATGGGTTTGGACGTGCTGTCCCCTACTGTCTCCGTGATGCTTTCTATGCCCTTCGCCAGGGCCATAACTTCGGATTTCATTCCCCCAAAATTTCTGAGGCCAAAGGAGGCGGATCCTGCAACTGCATGTACCACAACCAACAATTACGTAAACACTACTACCAGCTTTCTCGAATTGCTTGGGATTACAAGCCTGGTTCGTATCAAGACTACTGCTCCAATATCTTGCAGTGAACCCGCCCGCCCAATACCCTCGCTAACCACCGCCCTGAATTCCTTGGGAGCTACAGACTCTCGCAACTTCTTTCATGCTGTTTCCACCAAAGCCATTGTCTGCATCGAATTCCCCAATGTCATTTTTGTCCGACAACCAGTGTCCTGTGTTCCGTATTCTTGGACTATTACTATGCACCGGACACCTGGCTGCTGCCCTTCTGATGTCCCTATTCCGGAGTCCCCTGGTCCCATTGCCCATGTACCAAAAACCACAGTACCACCATTGTCCTTTGCGGCACTCGCCAATGTACACCTGGATTTTGGACCTAAATCTCACCTGAGACACTTCAGGAACAACTCGATGTCTCCCAGACCTATGAATGGTCCTGTCCACCCAGGCTTCTCACCCAGTGGTGGGGGTACTGTAAGGAATCCCAACAAACCATGGGCTTTCAACGCCACCTCTCGCCTAAGGAGGTTTAGAAACAACTCCATGTCCCCCTAATCTGTGATGGATTCTGTTCGTCCGGAGTTCTCACCTGAAGGGGGGGGTACTGTAAGGAATCCACTCCTGGCTTTGATTACAGCTTTTGCAGACTTCTGCAGTTGCAAAAGCTTCCTCTGGCAATCATTGGCACATGTGCTGCTTCTCATTGCAGCTTCTGCCCTGTGCTCCATTATTGGAGGAATGCTCACACACCCTCCTCCTGTGATTGGATCTCCGTCCTTTATACACTGGGCGTTGGCACTGAAACAGTGCCGAGCATAATTTCCTACCCTGGACGTTACTGTGTCTGCCACTAGCCACCCTGGCTTGTATCCTGTGTATTTTCCTTTCTGGTTCTTGTCCCTGTTTCCTGAGGCCGCCTGCTAGTTCCATGCAGGGGCCCGTTCCTGACTTCTCTGCTGAAGCGTTGTTTCCTGAGGCCGCCTGCTAGTACCATGCAGGGGTCCGTTCCTGAGTTCACTGCTGAAGCGTTGTTTCCTGTGGCCACCTGCTAGTTCCATGCGGGGGCCCGTTCCTGATTTCTGTGCTGAAGCGTTGGTTTCCCGACGCTGCCCTGCGGTGTACTTCGGCCAGCCTGCTGTCTCCTCCTGCTGAGACCGGCATCATGGGCCAAGGCTGCTCCTCACGAAGAGGCCACTCCCGCGCTCACGCTCCTAAGCTGAAGCGGGGATCTCCTGACTACCTGTTGCCGAACTCCTGCTTGAATAACGACGATGCTGCCTTCTCCAATCCTGACCCTGCTACGTACGACTACGAAATGCGCACTCCGGATCAGTCTGCGCGGACTAAGGTCGGTGATTCTATAACCTCACCTCAGCCCCGCGGTCCGGTCCCGGTTTGTGGCGAGCACAATCGTAACAGGGACCTAGGGTGAGCAGATTACGTAGCTATTCTCCCGGTGGTGGTCGAGAGTGTCTCTCCCGGTGGATGGTAGATTAGGGCGGTTGGAGAAGGGCTCCCGCCGGAAGATACCAAGAATAGGGATGACAAAGGACTGAGATTATGGCTGACAGTTGTTTTATAGTATTGTTAAAACAATAAAGCCGTGACCAATTTTACTTCCACAAAACTGTCGTCTCAGTTTGTTAGGGGGGTGTAAGTAACCACGCAGTAGGCACACTAAGTCTTTAAGAAAGGGAGAGGTCCCAAAATGGGGACATCACCGACATAAGGGCTGCTGTGCCTCTAGGGGGTACATGCGGTTGCTTGCTTTCCTTCCTCCCTCCCCCCACCATGAGGTTTGTTAGATTCGCGCGCCAATGGGGGGAGGGGGGATACTCGAGCGGGCTATTTAAACCTGGCGCTGGCTAGTAGCTCCTCATTGATTTGGTTTTCCCAAATGAGAATGTAATGTTGTGTTGTGTCTAACCATATCTTATGAATCTGTTATCAGATCCATCGTCACAGCTTCGGCGGAACTGTCCGGCCAGTCATCGTAGGGACACCATAAATACCCGAAACGGGGCTCCACCTGATGCGGATGGGCTGCCAGGTAACGGTCCCCCTGTAAAGATCATGCGGGCTGGAGGCGCCGACGCAGGCGGTCAGGCGCTGTACCCCTGGCACCAATCGTAGGTAGCTGGGCTCTATCCTATGCGGGTAGGCCCAGGCGGCCATGATAGGGGGACCTGGGGTGAGCGGATGACGTGGCGGTTGAGAATATTCTCCCGGTGGTGGTCGAGAGTGTCTCTCCCGGTGGACGGTAGATTAGGGCGGTTGGAGAAGGGCTCCCGCCGGAAGGTACCGAGAATCGGGATGACAAAGGACTGAGATTATGGCTGACAGTTATTTTCAAGTATTGTTAAAACAATAAAGCTGTGACCAATTTTACTTCCTTAAACTGTGTCGTATCACTTTGTTAGGTGGGGTAAGTAACCACACGGTAGGCACACTAAGCCTTTGTAGACACTAGCATTGCAATGCAGCCAAACATTTGACAAGGAAAAGGCACACCCCTGCTGTTTAGTCTGTACACACACACTTGGCTCACTACAGCTCCATGCAGCACTACCTACCTCTGGCATCATGAACCTGGTATGTACCTCAACTTTTTTCTTTCTCCTGGCCTCATGGAAATGTTACTCCCTCTATCCACTACAAACTCCTCCATCCTGGCCCACACCAAATATCACCATACACCCTGGACTACTCAAAAGCCTTGTACTATCTACTGAATGTTGGCGGAGAACTCTAAAAACCAGCACACCCACCACTGCACACTCTAATGGCAAACACCACAAATTTACAGATTGCAAACAACTACTCAAATTTCTACTCGTACTATTACTCTCTTTAGCAGGTGATATTGAACCTAACCCAGGTCCTCCCATTTCAGCTCTGTCCAGTGCCCCTGAGAATTCCACCTTTAAATTCCAAAAAGGGCTATCTGTCGCCCATATAAACATCCGGAGCCTGCTGCCCAAACTGGATGAACTAAGGGCATGGTGCCTTATGCATAAACCCAAAGCCATTGTTCTCACAGAAACATGGCTAACCCCTAAAACCTTTGATGCAAATATTGCGATTAAGGGATACTCCATTTTTAGGAGAGATAGGTCAAAGAGAGGAGGAGGGGTGTTATTTTATATTGCAGACACCTTACAATTTAAAAACAGAAAAGACACAGCGCTGTGTCTTTTCTGTTTTTATCTGTTAGCCTAGGGGGTCCCTGAGCCCCCCCTCCATCGCAGCTGCAGACGCTCTGTTCAAGGTCACGTAATTTTATTTAATCACCAATTATCACGTCACTCAATTAGTAGTTGCGCACTGTATTTTCTTCTCACCTTACAATTTACACTGTTAAATTGCCCCCCAAGCCCACCCTCTTTTGAAATCCTAGTTGGCAGAATCTGCCTCCCCTTTTCTAAGCCCATCGTGCTCGCTGGCATCTACCGCCCCCCTGAAGCCCCTTTACAGCCCCTGACTGATATCACCCAGTTTCTTGGCTCCATTTCCTCTCTAAATGAGAAGAGTGAGCTGCTAGTTCTTGGGGATTTCAACTTCAATTGGCTTGGCCCTAAAAACCACAAAATCCAGATACAACTAAAGTCACTTAAACTATTGCAACTCATTTCCCAACCCACACGGACAAACCTGAAATCGCACACAACCATTCCTTGCTAGACTGGATTCTCGGATGCTATGGTGGATGGAGCCTCGCTCTTATACCCCTTGTTGGACAGGGCGTGCTGCCTAGGGATGGTTTAGAGTAGCTGGAGAAGTGTATCAAAGAGGATACACCAAAGAAATCCCTTTCGTAGGCGCACCGCAGACCTTTATAATATATACGGTCAGGGGTGAATGTAGTGGGTGAAGTTAACTTTATTTCATACTGATGTGTCAAACGTGTAGTTAAAACAGTATATAGTGTGAATCTATATACTCGAAATAAAAGATAGACACCTATAGTCTATTTGGTCTCTGCCATACCTCTCCTTTTATGTCTATGTATTGCTCTATAGAGAATAGATACACCCTTTTGTTATGTATATTTGTGTTTTCTTTCTAGCTTCTACAACCCGTGTATTTTATTGGGGTTTTAAGATAACCTTGGTATATATAGATGGATGGATATATATCCTTCAGTTATTTGTGATTTGGGTATTGTCATCTGACCCCTTATTTGGTGGTATTGTGTTCTTTATTTTATATTTTTACCAAAGTTACACTGTAGACATTTATTCCCTGTATCCCTGTTAAGTATATGTTGCTGTATTTTAGCTCTAGTTTGCTGATAGGTACAAAGTCTAGTTTGCTGATAGTACCCTATTTTGCTGATGGTACAAAGTCGCAGGGAGTTGTTTATAGAGCACCTACAGTATAGAACAGGTTATGGGAACAATGGTGTGTACTTTTTTAGCACGTATGTTTATCAAGAGCTGTGTGTTAACACTCTTTTGGTATATGTAGGTGGTGGTTGCTAAGGTGACAAAGGAACACTTATATATGATAGAGAGGCCTCATGTATATTTTTTATCCCTTATGTACAGGAAAAAACGCTTCTGTGCTGGCTAGTGCAGTCTGTTGCCACACGTTTTTGTCTATCACGCACCGCGCATGCGCTCCTAAATGGGGCCGTTCATAGCCCTCAGCCTGTTGTGTAGACTCCGTCCGCGCATGCGTCAAAACGGGCCTCTATTGATGCTAATCTGCGTGATCCGCGTGCAGTACAAGGCATGTTTCGTCACTTCCGGGATGAAGTCACACGGAAGTGACGAAACATGCGCCATGTCGGGTCTTTTGCCGATTCTGTAATTAAATTCTGCCAGCTGCCTCCAGCAACAGCTCAAATAGAGAATGTTTAAATACTAATAACTATATGATACACCCATTTAAAGAGGTGATAGTTCTGCCACAGGGCAGCACTTGCTTTGAACTGCACTACACTACATAAAAGATCCTTTCTAACAAGAACATCTGCACTACTACGTGAACCATCCACATCTCAGCCTACCATGCATTGCATATGCAGCTGCCATAACTATTCTCTATAGAGCAATACATAGACATAAAAGGAGAGGTATGGCAGAGACCAAATAGACTATAGGTGTCTATCTTTTATTTCGAGTATATAGATTCACACTATATACTGTTTTAACTACACGTTTGACACATCAGTATGAAATAAAGTTAACTTCACCCACTACATTCACCCCTGACCGTATATATTATAAAGGTCTGCGGTGCGCCTACGAAAGGGATTTCTTTGGTGTATCCTCTTTGATACACTTCTCCAGCTAGACTGGATTCTCTCCTCAAATCCGAGCAGAATCCAATCCTCTGGCATCCTTGAAGAACTAAAGAAAGGAAGGAAAAATAGGAAGCGCAGAAATACGGGTAAAAGGCAAACAAGCCACTTTATAATGAATATAAAACACAAATAATATGTAATGTTCAACCAATATAATAATAAAAGTCAATACAAAATAATGTCCATGTGATCTTGGATAAACTGGTATATAGCAATCGAGGCCCGTTGCTGCAAACGGAGAATCAAGCAAATGAGGGCAAATTAGTGCAAAAGCAAAGTTCCAGAACCAGGGTGGGAGCCCCAGCTAATGCAATGTCCATAGGTTGATAAAACAGTTAGTGAGGTGGGAGTAAATACTGGCCGCCAGTGAGCCACTGTAAGATAAGCTCACCCAAACTCCAGATGATGATGTGGGGACGGCACTTGAATTCCTCCTTGCAAATTCCTCTAACCGCAAAATCCTCAAGGTCTCAGATAACGGAGACTGGTGATCTTCAGCCTACCGGGTTTCCGGGTAGGGTGTCACGGCCGGACGTGACGCACCAACCCTTCCCGGCTACAGCAGAGACCGCTCGATCCTCCTCCGCAATGCAAATTACGAGCAGGCACGCCAACACTGGAGGTGACGTCGCTTCCTCCAGGCACTCCACAGCTAACAACAGCGCTGGAATCGATCAACAGGACAGCAGGACAACAGGACAAAAGGAAGCACAGACCCCTGGCTCCTCCTCCTACGCGTTTCACCACTCACGTGGCTTCATCAGGGATACCATAAAGATGAATGCATACAGTATATATACCCTTGGATGGTGGTTGGACTGATTGAGATAATTAACAATTAAATATACTAACACAATCAATCACAAGGGTAAATGGACGCATAATCACAGTATGGAGAATGGTTCATGTCACAAAAAACAAAAAAATCACAACAGTTAGAACACACAATATAAAATAACAATAAATTCTTAATCAATTTCAATAAATACCTCAAATGTGACTAAGTTAATGCTAAAACAATCCACCGTGGATACCAACAAAATATAACACTCAATGTAAAACAACAATAAATTCTTAATCAATTACAATGAATACATAAAATATATCTGAGTAAATGCTAAAACAATCCTCCATGGATACCAACATAGTTAAATATATTATATAAAAGATCTCATCATCATGTTATTGAAATGCTAAAAGATCAATGTCCTCATTTAGACCTCTTGGGCTCAGTGTCTGTAATTTAAAAATCCGATAGGTCTCTTGTTTTCTGAGTCTTAGGAGTCTATCTCCTCTCATATTTGTTTTTTCAATATGTTCTATACCCGTGATAGAAAGTCCTTCAGTACACATATTGTGTTTTGCGAGAAAATGTCGTGAAACTCCATGGCCAACAAAACCTTTTCAAATATTTCTTCTCTGTTCTGTAAATCGTTCTTTAAGACTTCTTTTCGTTCTTCCTATGTAGTAAAGGCCACAAGAGACTTACAAAAAGAAGGAAACACCTAAAGGGTGCAAAATTAAGTAATAATACTACTCTAATAGTAGAAGAGGATATTTGTGATCTATCCTCTGAATTTTCCAAACTAGAGAATTTTCTCAAATTAGAGGCACGCCACTGGTGGGATGTCTATTTTTTTTAAAAATACTTAAATGAGGGAAGAATACCACGAGGTCTAAGACTTTCAAAGAAATCTGCGTTTGACGATATAGAATTCACTAAATCGTGGAATGACATTTTGGATGTCTCCTCATTTGCTCTCATTAGATTACTTATCACGTATAGAGAAAAAATCCTAGAAAACCTAGCAGAAAAAAATGATAAGTTACAGGGAGAATTAAAACTCTTTTGTGACACTGATGAATTTTGTGATCTAGTAGCAACTACAGATTCAAAATTAGAGAAGTTTGAAGCAGAATTGATATCCTCTAAAGAGAAGAAATTTGTTAGAGATTATACAGACTATGCTACGAATAAACAAAGAAACTGGGCACAAAAACGTGAAGGAAAAGAGTATTTTAAATCTCAAAAATATAGGCCACATGTAGGGGGGGCCAAAACCCTAATTCAAATAGTGGGGAAAGTCAAAGAGTAGACCAACCGAGGCGTACCTCTATAGACCAACATAGGGTGCCTTCGGCACCCACTGAGACTAGAAGGAGCTTTGAGGAAAATAAAAACTATAAAGCGTCCAGCTTTAAATTGTTACCCCAAAACAGGGGAGGTTTAAACCTTTCAACACCAAAGGATCTAGGACCAGATTCCTCAAGACCCATCTCAGACACATTTAGAATCACTGAAGTTTCCCAGATTGAGGCCAATCTGGGAGCCAAACCAAAGATTAGGTCTGGTTTTATAGATAGCTTCACAAACACATCAGCAGTGTCTTTTTTAGAGAGTGATCCAAAAGGAAAAAAGGTAAAACCTCTAGACACGAAATATGGGAGAAATCTAGAACTGAAAGAATTACAGGAGAAAGAGAGATTACTCCAGGAAAAACGGAAGAACCAATTAATACAAATTCAAAAAGACCTAAAAAAAACTAGAAAGAGAGGTAGCAGAGGGGGCAAGGAAGTTCAAAGAAAGGACAGTGTAAAATAGATAGGTTGAGTAAGCAAGGAAGCATATTCAATTTATCTAAATGTCCACTTACTGAAGAACAAAGCAGGGTCCTGGAGAGGGGTCTATCTTTTGCACCAACTAGCGGACCGGTTTTGTTTGATTTGTTTATTGACCTCCATAGGTTTACTAGAAAATTAACCTTAAAACGTAATTGCTTAAAAAATAGAACACAAAGTGTTCCGATTTATGATAGTATAGCACAGACAAAAGAACAGGAATGTATTAAATCTATGGTTGCACTTTTAGAGGAGAACGAAGGGTCTACAGAAGCAGGTTTCCTTTTGGATTCCTTTGTTAATTCAAATGAACTCACTCATTCACATTTTAAGCCCAGATCTAACTTTTACCCATCACACTCTAAAGGACACAATATCGAGGTTTTTTATGACCTTGCATTGAAAGACCTTGAGATACTATGTGAACATCCACCTAGGAAAAAGTCCAATTTAACGTTTAATGAATTAAAGGCTTTGGATGACCTGAAAAATAATAAAGATATCATTATCCGCCAGGCAGACAAAGGGGGTGGGATTGTGATCCAGGATAGAACAGAGTATGTTGCGGAGGCCCTTAGGATTTTAGGGGATAGAGAGTCTTACTCTATGCTGACTGAGGACCCTCTAAGTAAATTTCAAATAAAACTTTTAAAACACCCGAAAGAGGGGTTGGAAAAGGGTGTTTTAAACAAAGGAGAATTTAACTTTTTAAATGTTGAACACCCCAGGACCCCGGTAATGTATAATCTACCTAAAATACATAAAAGTCTAAATAACCCCCCCGGAAGCCCAATTATTTCTGGGATAAACTCTGTAACATCTAATCTATCAGAGTTTGTTGATTCATTTCTCCAGAATTATGTGAAACAGCTGGAATCTTATACAAGGGATACGCAACATATTCTAGAGATCCTGCGTAACATCCCATGGGTGGATGATCTTTTATGGGTGACGTGTGATGTAACAGCACTATATACGAGTATTATACACGAGAAAGGAGTGGATGCTGTTGATTATTTTTTAGAACAGGACCCTTTTATGAAAACCGAACAGAGAGCTTTTATCATAAAAAGTATAGACTTCATTTTAAAGAATAACTATTTTTTATTTGAAGGGAAATTTTATATACAAAACATTGGAACAGCTATGGGGATGAAATTTGCCCCTAGCTTCGCTAATTTGTTCATGGGGAAATGGGAGATTGATAATATTTGGCATAATAATCCCTTTCTTAAAAATATATGTTTTTATAAACGGTTTATAGATGACCTTTTAAAATTTTATGATTATTTAAATGAAAATTATATCACTCTGCATTTCACCCATGAACATAATCCAACATTGATAAACTTTTTAGATCTAGTTTTATTCAATGAGGGGGAAAAGATTTTAACTAAAACCTTTTTTAAGAAAGTTGACTCAAACAGTTATCTTGACCAAAAAAGCAATCACTCAAGGGCTTGGATCAATAATATTCCCTATGGTCAGCTCCTGAGAGTCCGTAGAAACTGTACGAAGGATTCAGACTTTGAGGAACAAGCTGAAATTTTATATAAAAAGTTTTTAGCGAAAGGTTATAATAAAGAGAAATTAGATGTAGTGTTATCAAAGGTAAGGGAGCATAACCAACAATCACTAATTACAGGAAAGTGCCAGGAATTTGGAGAGGGGAATAATGATCCCAGCAATGGAAATAACTGTTTGTTTATTACTAAGTTCAATGGGGCCTCTAATGAAATAAAGAAAATTTTAATGAACCATTGGGGAATCCTTCAGAATGATCCCATTTTAGGAAAGGTCCTCAGAAAGAAACCAGAGATTGTTTTTAAATGTGCCAAAAATCTAAAAAATGTCTTAGCACCAACAGTATTGAGAAAATGTGGAAACAATATAATAAAAGATTTGGACTCAAAAAATAATATGTGGCTACCATCATGTCCGAAAGGCTGTTACAAGTGTGGACGTAACAATTGTTTGACTTGTAAACATATTATTAATAAAAGCACTGAATTTAAATCCAAGATTACAGGAGAAGTATTTAAAATCAAACAATTTATTAATTGTAACACTAAATATATCATTTATCTACTTACCTGCCCTTGTGGCCTTTACTACATAGGAAGAACGAAAAGAAGTCTTAAAGAACGATTTACAGAACATAGAAGAAATATTTGAAAAGGTTTTGTTGGCCATGGAGTTTCCAGACATTTTCTCGCAAAACACAATATGTGTACTGAAGGACTTTCTATCACGGGTATAGAACATATTGAAAAAACAAATATGAGAGGAGATAGACTCCTAAGACTCAGAAAACAAGAGACCTATTGGATTTTTAAATTACAGACACGGAGCCCAAGAGGTCTAAATGAGGACATTGATCTTTTAGCATTTCAATAACATGATGATGAGATCTTTTATATAATATATTTAACTATGTTGGTATCCATGGAGGATTGTTTTAGCATTTACTCAGATATATTTTATGTATTCATTGTAATTGATTAAGAATTTATTGTTGTTTTACATTGAGTGTTATATTTTGTTGGTATCCACGGTGGATTGTTTTAGCATTAACTTAGTCACATTTGAGGTATTTATTGAAATTGATTAAGAATTTATTGTTATTTTATATTGTGTGTTCTAACTGTTGTGATTTTTTTGTTTTTTGTGACATGAACCATTCTCCATACTGTGATTATGCGT
>NC_134500.1:30010311-30032366 GCF_040206685.1 Ascaphus truei
GCTCTCCTTCACCCCCGCTCTCCTTCCCCCCTGCTCTCCTTCACCCCCGCTCTCCTTCCCCCCCGCTCTCCTTCCCCCCCCCGCTCTCCTTCCCCCCCCGCTCTCCTTCCCCCCCCGCTCTCCTTCCCCCCCCGCTCTCCTTCCCCCCCCGCTCTCCTTCCCCCCCCGCTCTCCTTCCCCCCCCCGCTCTCCATCCCCCCCCGCTCTCCTTCCCCCCCGCTCTCCTTCCCCCCCCGCTCTCCTTCCCCCCCCCGCTCTCCTTCCCCCCCCGCTCTCCTTCCCCCCCCCGCTCTCCTTCCCCCCCCGCTCTCCTTCCCCCCCCCGCTCTCCTTCCCCCCCCCGCTCTCCTTCCCCCCCCGCTCTCCTTCCCCCCCCCGCTCTCCTTTCCCCCCCCGCTCTCCATCCCCCCCCCGCTCTCCTTCCCCCCCCCGCTCTCCTTCCCCCCCCGCTCTCCTTCCCCCCCCCGCTCTCCTTCCCCCCCCGCTCTCCTTCCCCCCCCCGCTCTCCTTCCCCCCCGCTCTCCTTCCCCCCCCGCTCTCCTTCCCCCCCCGCTCTCCTTCCCCCCCCGCTCTCCTTCCCCCCCCGCTCTCCTTCCCCCCCGCTCTCCTTCCCCCCCGCTCTCCTTCCCCCCCGCTCTCCTTCCCCCCCCCGCTCTCCTTCCCCCCCGCTCTCCTTCCCGCCCCCGCTCTCCTTCCCCCCCCGCTCTCCTTCCCCCCCGCTCTCCTTCCCCCCCGCTCTCCTTTCCCCCCCGCTCTCCTTCCCCCCCGCTCTCCTTCCCCCCGCTCTCCTTCCCCCCCCCCCCCGCTCTCCTTCCCCCCCCCCCCGCTCTCCTTCCCCCCCGCTCTCCTTCCCCCCCGCTCTCCTTCCCCCCCCGCTCTCCTTCCCCCCCCCCGCTCTCCTTTCCCCCCCGCTCTCCTTCCCCCCCCCCCGCTCTCCTTCCCCCCCCTTGCTCTCCTTCCCCCCCCGCTCTCCTTCCCACCCGCTCTCCTTCCCCCCGCTCTCCTTCCCCCCCGCCCCTCTCCTTTCCCCCCCCGCCCCTCTCCTTTCCCCGCCCCCCGCCCCTCTCCTTTCCCACTCCCCGCCCCTCTCCTTTCCCCCCCCGCGCCCCTCTCCTTTCCCTCCCCCCTCCTCTCCTTTCCCCCCAGCCCCTCTCCTCCCCCCCCAGCCCCTGTCCTTCCCCCCCCAGCCCCTCTCCTTCCCCCCCAGCCCCTCTCCTCCCCCCCCAGCCCCTCTCCTTCCCCCCCCAGCCCCTCTCCTTCCCCCCCAGCCCCTCTCCTCCCCCCCCCTGCCCCTCTCCTCCCCCCCTGTCCCTCTCCTTTCCCCCCCCGCCGCTCTCCTTTCCCCCCCCGCCGCTCTCCTTTCCCCCCCCGCCGCTCTCCTTTCCCCTCCCCGCCGCTCGCCTTTCCCCCCCGCCGCTCTCCTTCCCCCCACCGCTTTCCTTCCCCCCCCCCACCGCTCTCCTTCCCCCCCGCTCTCCTTCCCCCCCTCCCCCGCTCTCCTTTCCCCCCCCGCTCTCCTTCCCCCCCTCCCCCGCTCTCCTTTCCCCCCCGCTCTCCTTCCCCCCGCTCTAATTCCCCCCCCGCTCTCCTTCCCCCCGCTCTCCTTCACCCCCGCTCTCCTTCCCCCCCCGCTCTCCTTCCCCCCCGCTCTCCTTCCCCCCCGCTCTCCTTCCCCCCCCGCTCTCCTTCCCCCCCCTCTCCTTCCCCCCCCCGCTCTCCTTCCCCCCCCCACTCTCCTTCCTCCCCCCGCTCTCCTTCCCCCCCGCTCTCCTTCCCCCCCCGCTCTCCTTCCCCCCCCGCTCTCCTTCCCCCCCCCCCGCTCTCCTTCCCCCCCGCTCTCCTTCCCCCCCCGCTCTCCTTCCCCCCCCCCGCTCTCCTTCCCCCCCCCCCCCCGCTCTCCTTCCCCCCCGCTCTCCTTCCCCCCCCCCGCTCTCCTTCCCCCCCCCGCTCTCCTTCCCCCCCCCGCTCTCCTTCCCCCCCGCTCTCCTTCCCCCCGCTCTCCTTCCCCCCCCCTGCTCTCCTTCCCCCCCGCTCTCCTTCCCCCCCCGCTCTCCTTCCCCCCCGCTCTCCTTCCCCCCCCGCTCTCCTTCCCCCCCGCTCTCCTTCCCCCCGCTCTCCTTCCCCCCGCTCTCCTTCCCCCCCACGCTCTCCTTCCCCCCCCCCGCTCTCCTTCCCCCCCGCTCTCCTTCTCCCCCCCGCTCTCCTTCCCCGCCACCGCTCTCCTTTCCCCCCCCGCCGCTCTCCTTCCCCCCCCCCCGCCACTCCCCTTTCCCCCCGCCGCTCTCCTTTCCCCCCCCGCTCTCCTTCCCCTCCCGCTCTCCTTCCCCTCCCGCTCTCCTTCCCCTCCCGCTCTCCTTCCCCCCGCTCTCCTTCCCCCCCGCTCTACTTCCCCCCCCGCTCTCCTCCCCCCCCCGCTCTCCTTCCCCCCCTGCTCTCCTTCCCCCCCCGCTCTCCTCCCCCCCCGCTCTCCTTCCCCCCCTGCTCTCCTTCCCCCCCACTCTCCTTCCCTCCCAACCCCGCTCTCCTTCCCTCCCCCCCCCGCTCTCCTTCCACCCCGCTCTCCTTCCCCCCGCCGCTCTCCTTTCCCCCCCCCGCTCTCCTTCCCCTCCCGCTCTCCTTCCCCCCCGCTCTCCTTCCCCTCCCGCTCTCCTTCCCCCCCGCTCTCCTTCCCCCCCGCTCTCCTTCCCTCCCGCTCTCCTTCCCCCCCGCTCTCCTTCCCCCCCGCTCTCCTTCCCCCCCGCTCTCCTCCCCCCCCGCTCTACTTCCCCCCCTGCTCTCCTTCCCCCCCCGCTCTCCTTCCCCCCCCCGCTCTCCTTCCCCCCCGCTCTCCTTCCCCCCCCCCGCTCTCCTTCCCCCCCTGCTCTCCTTCCCCCCCGCTCTCCTTCCTCCCAACCCCGCTCTCCTTCCCTCCCCCCCCCGCTCTCCTTCCACCCCGCTCTCCTTCCCCCCCCCCGCTCTCCTTCCCTCCCAACCCCGCTCTCCTTCCCCCCCCCCCGCCGCTCTCCTTCCCCCCCCCCCCCGCCGCTCTCCTTCCCCCCCCCCGCCGCTCTCCTTCCCCCCCCCGCCGCTCTCCTTTTTCCCCGCCGCTCTCCTTGCCCCCGCCGCTCTCCTTTCCCCCCCCGCCGCTCTCCTTTCCCCCCCCGCTCTCCTCTTTCCCCCCCCGCCGCTCTCCTCTTTCCCCCCCCGCCGCTCTCCTCTTTCCCCACCCCCCGCTCTCCTTTCCCCCCCGCCGCTCTCCTCTTTCCCCCCCGCCGCTCTCCTCTTTCCCCCCCCGCCGCTCTCCTCTTCCCCCCCCCGCCGCTCTCCTCTTCCCCCCCCCGCCCCTCTCCTTTCCCCCCCGCCCCTCTCCTATCCCCCCCCGCCGCTCTCCTTTCCCCCCCCACCCCTCTCCTTTCCCCCCCCACCCCTCTCCTTTCCCCCCGCCCCTCTCCTTTCCCCCCCGCCCCTCTCCTTTCCCCCCCCGCCCCTCTCCTTTCCCCCCCCGCCCCTCTCCTTTCCCCCCCCGCCCCTCTCCTTTCCCCCCCCCGCCCCTCTCCTTTCCCCCCCGCCCTTCTCCTTTCCCCCCCCGCCCCTCTCCTTTCCCCCCCCGCCCCTCTCCTTTCCCCCCGCCCCTCTCCTTTCCCCCCCCGCCCCTCTCCTTTCCCCCCCCGCCCCTCTCCTTTCCCCCCCACCCCTCTCCTTTCCCCCCCGCCCCTCTCCTTCCCCCCCCGCCCCTCTCCTTCCCCCCCCGCCCCTCTCCTTTCCCCCCCTCCTTTCCCCCCGCCCCTCTCCTTTCCCACCCGCCCCCCTCTCCTTTTTCCCCCCGCCCCTTTCCTTTCCCCCCCCGCCCCTTTCCTTTCCCCCCCCGCCCCTTTCCTTTCCCCCGCCCCTCTCCTTTCTCCCCCCCGTGCCCCTCTCCTTTCTCTCCCTCCGTGCCCCTCTCCTTTCTCCCCCCCGCACCCCTCTCCTTTCCCTCCCCCCCTCTCCTTCCCCCCCCCCCAGCCCCTCTCCTTCCACCCCCCAGCCCCTCTCCTTCCCCCCCCCAGCCCCTCTCCTCCCCCCCCCAACCCCTCTCCTCCCCCCCCCCGGCCCCTCTCCTCCCCCCCCCTGCCCCTCTCCTCCCCCCCGTCCCTCTCCTTCCCCCCCCCGCCCCTCTCCTTTCCCCCCCCGCCCTTCTCCTTTCCCCCCGCCCTTCTCCTTTCCCCCCCCGCCCCTCTCCTTTCCCCCCCCGCCCCTCTTCCTTTCCCCCCCCGCCCCTCTCCTTTCCCCCCCCGCCCCTCTCCTTTCCCCCCCCGCCCCTCTCCTTTCCCCCCACCCCTCTCCTTTCCCCCCCCGCCCCTCTCCTTCCCCCCCCGCCCCTCTCCTTCCCCCCCGCCCCTCTCCTTTCCCCCCCTCCTTTCCCCCCCGCCCCTCTCCTTTCCCACCCGCCCCCCTCTCCTTTTTCCCCCCCGCCCCTTTCCTTTCCCCCCCCGCCCCTTTCCTTTCCCCCCCGCCCCTCTCCTTTCTCCCCCCCGTGCCCCTCTCCTTTCTCTCCCCCCGTGCCCCTCTCCTTTCTCCCCCCCGCACCCCTCTCCTTTCCCTCCCCCCCTCTCCTTCCCCCCCCAGCCCCTCTCCTTCCACCCCCCAGCCCCTCTCCTTCCCCCCCCCAGCCCCTCTCCTCCCCCCCCCAACCCCTCTCCTCCCCCCCCCCCGGCCCCTCTCCTCCCCCCCCCCTGCCCCTCTCCTCCCCCCCTGTCCCTCTCCTTCCCCCCCCGCCCCTCTCCTTTCCCCCCCCCGCCGCTTTCCCCCCCCTCCCGCCGCTCGCTCTCTGTCTCACAATCCCTCCCCCTTGCACCCCAGATGCCATTGTCCTGCACGTCCCTGACATCCCTGTGATCGGCCTGCTGGATCAGGATGTCGCCCTGCCCTGCTCGTTCTCCCCCCCTGCCGACTTCACCCTGCAGAATCTCAGCGTGATCTGGCAGCTGACAGACACCCAGCAGCAGGTGTATAGATTCTCCGAGGGACGGGAGCAGCTGGAGAGCCAGGGCCCCGACTTCAGGAACCGCACCCGGCTCTTCCAGAGCGAACTGCCCTGGGGCAACATCTCCCTGCTTCTCCGGGGGGTTCGCCTGTCTGACGAGGGCACCTACACCTGCTTTGTGAGCATGGGGAACTACAGCCGGGCAGCTATCAGCCTGCAGGTGGCAGGTGAGCCCAGGAGCTGACAATCTAATTCTGTATTTATCTATACCATTGAGCCCGGCAGCTGACTATTGTGTATCTATCTATCTCTATCATCCACCATCAGCCCTGGTCTCCCCACTGCTGGATGAAGCCTCCCCAATGATCTCCCAGGTACTACGGTTACAGCCGCTCTTCTCCACGTCGCTCCAACACATTTTCTCATCTCATCCTCCCATCTCTCTTTTTGGTCGTCATCTTGATCTTTCAATCTCTCTTGAATCCAGTCGAGTGCCGTCTCTGTCCAACGACGGTCATTTCTTCTTGCGATATGTCCGGCCCACCGCCATTTTAATTTCTTCCCTCTTGTGAGCATGTCACAGACTTTTGTTTGGTTTTGAACCCATTCATTCTTTTTCCTGTCTCTTTGGGTAGTACCCAGCATGCATCTCTCCATACTTGGAGTTGTCTGCAGCTTCTGAATTCGCATTTAGGGCAGTTATATACTGTCTGCGGCCGTGCGCATGCGCGTGCACACGCCACACACGTTTTGTGTGTATACTGTGCGCGAGTGAGGTAGTGTGTGTGTTTAAATACATTTTCAAATAAATAAATGAATCCTTTAATCATTTTTTTTAATAACATTGTACACACACACACACACACACACACACACACTCACACTTACATTTTCAGCGGCGGTAGCGGAACAAATTCTTTCTTTTCTTCATCCTCTCCCCTGTCGGCCGGTTCCACTCTCCCTGCCGTGCGCGCGCGGCACCATTATAGAATGGCTGACTAACCTCAGCCAACTAAAAGTGCCGGCCACGCGCTGGCGTAGCGCACGCACTATAGAAACGGCCTTAGGGACCAAGTTTCCCATCCATACGTGAGCACAAGCAGAACACAAGTTTCTTCTTGAGGCGCAGTGGGACTTGGGATTGCTGCACTGCTCTGCATATTCAGTCTTGGGACTTGGGACTTGGATTGCTGCACTGCTTGTCGTCTCCTCAGTAACGGGGGTTCTCTCTCTTTTTCCGGTCATGTTGTTGTTAGCGATTCCTCTATTTTGTTTATTTCTGCGTTTCAACCTCAATCTTCAGAAACGTTTGTTCAAGTGTCCCCATGAATTTCGAGCATGCCGATTTGTACGTTCTAGTTAATTTCTCTGCGGTTATTCTCAAGGTTATTGATGTAGATTTTTTTTTCTTTTTAATCCGTTTGCTTCTGTCCATCTTTGCATTCAGACGATCGGATGATCTTGAGGTGACAATTTCCTTAGTTCAGTTGGTTGATTTCATGGTAGACGTCCGCTCTTCATTGTCTGTGTGACTTGATGTTGGAGCGCACAGTTGGATTATTTGTTTAACCTCCGGGGGTCCTTAGCACCCTCTGCCATAATGCCTTCATCCTGAATCCTGTCACGCCCAGGGACCGTCCAGCCCCCTGGAGAATGAGGGCCATGGATTTTTGGTGCGTTCCATATTTGGGGGCTGAGACCTTACTTGCCATACCGGCCTTATTTGCACGTTGGCACGTATCTGTCCCACGGTAGCAGGGTATATAGCTCAATCTTTCATAGCATGGTTACATTTACCAGCACAGGCGCCGCTATACATCTTCCTGAACAAGCAGTGCCACCTTCCTGCCACTGAGACGGGCACTCTAGGTCTTTAGAAAAACATACAAAAAGTGTATTTCGAACAGGTCAATGTTTCGGCTCCCAGCATCTCGAAGTGCCTCTTCTCACCAACTTGGATTACCATTATTTTTGCACCTTGCATTGAGGCAGCTCTCTTTCTATTTCAGTGGTGTGCCGCTGTACTTGGCGCGCGTATATTTCATATTTGTGGGGTTAGTGGGCTGGCCATATCGCAAGAAGAAATAACCATTGTTGGACAAAGATGGAACTCGACTGGATTCCAAGAGAGATTAAAAGACCAAGATGCCGTCCCAAAGTAAGATGGGAAGATGGGATGAGGGAATATGTGGGAGAAGAGAGGCTGTAACCACAGGACTTGGGGGATCATTGGGGAGGCTTCATCCAGCAGTGGGGAGACACAGGCCGAAGATGATACAGTATATATCATTACAGCCCAAGAGCTGATAATTTAATGTGTGTGTGTGTGTGTGTGTGTGTATATTTCACACACCACTGAGCATAGGAGCTGACACTCCAATGTGTGTATAGATACATAAAGTGAAATGCAGAACCAACATGGATTTCCTCTGTGTGACCTCCAGCTCCCTTCTCCAAACCCACCCTACACCTGGAGCCCAGCGAGGGTCTGAAGCCGGGCGACCGGGTGACAGTGACGTGTCACACCTTCCGGGGTTACCCCGAGGCGGAGTTGCTGTGGCAGGATGGGGAGGGACGCAACCTGACGCAGAACGTCACCACGTCACTGGTGGCCAGCGAGGAGGGGCTGTACCATGTGCAGAGCGCCATCAGCGTCATCCTCGAGACCAGCAACACGTACACCTGTCTGGTGCACAATCCCGTGCTGCAGGAGGTGACACACGCGTCCCTCACCATCACAGGTCAGTGTGTGTGTGTGTGTGACACGCGCGTCACAGGTCAGTGTGTGTGTCTGACACACGCGTCCCTCACCATCACAAGTCAGTGTGTGTGTGTGTGTCTGACACGCGTCCCTCACCATCACAGGTCAGTATGTGTGTGTGTGTCTGACACACACGTCCCTCACCTCACAGGTCAGTGTGTGTGTGTGTGTGTGTGACACGCGCGTCACAGGTCAGTGTGTGTGTCTGACACACGCGTCCCTCACCATCACAGGTCAGTATGTAATACAAGAAATTCCAAAAAGCACTACTAATGTATAAAATATCCAGTAGTATAATTATTTCACCAATTAATAGAGAAGCCTAATTAGTCCAAATCAGCGTGGGTGCTTCATCCTCTAGAGTACTCCCAAACGCTCATGTGAATCGAAGACACGAAAACTGCAGAAATGAGAAGAACACAAACACACACCCCTCTATGGTGGAGATTATCTTAATAAGGCAAAAAAACACAAATAAAACCTGGGGATAAATGCCACTCGCGTTCTGTGGGGCTGCATTCGGGACTCGCGCGCACTTGTCCTGGTACTTCCGGATCGTACTCCGTTCTCACCTGAGTGCAGGAGGAGGGACTACAGGGGTTTCGGGCTGACCACAGGCTAACTACAGAGCAAACCACTGACCCAAACGCCTGTCCTCTATTCGCCCTACGCGTTTCAAAAGCTCTGTACTTCATCAGGGATGGGTGCCATTCACCCATTAACCCAGAGGTGTCCTTTATATAGCAGCTCATATTAAATACCTCATTTATAATAACTCATTAAATATACATCAATAAAGGGATCAACATCAGAGAATACAATACATATACTGAAGGTAATAACATTCTAAGTGATCATATTAAAATGTAATACATATATCAATCCATTAATTGCCTATAAGAGGCAGCTGACTGATGTATTACTAAATGCCGAGTCTGAGTGCTGAATGCACCACAGAGTGTGAGTGCTGAATGTACCACAGAGTGTGAGTGCTGAATGCACCACAGAGTGTGAGTGCTGAATGCACCACAGAGTGTGAGTGCTGAATGCACCACAGAGTGTGAGTGCTGAATGCACCACAGAGTGTGAGTGCTGAATGCACCACAGAGTGTGAGTGCTGAATGCACCACAGAGTGTGAGTGCTGAATGCACCACAGAGTGTGAGTGCTGAATGCACCACAGAGTGTGAGTGCTGAATGCACCACAGAGTGTGAGTGCTGAATGCACCACAGTGTGTGAGTGGGATTTATCCCAAGTATTTTTTGTGTTTTTTTTGCCTTTTAAAATCTGCTCCATAGAGGGGTGTGTGTTTGTGCTCTTCTCATTTCTGCAGGTTTTTTTTCTACAGGTCAGGATGTGTGTGACACGCGTGTACCTCACCATCACAGGTCAGGATGTGTGTGACACGCATGTACCTCACCATCACAGGTCGGGATGTGTGTGACACGCATGTACCTCACCATCACAGGTCAGGATGTCTGTGACACGCGTGTACCTCACCATCACAGGTCGGTGTGTGTGTGTGTGTGACACGCGCGTCCCTCACGATCACAGGTCGGTGTGTGTGCGACGCGCGTCCCTCATCACAGGTCGATGTGTGTGTGACACGCACGTCCCTCACCATCACAGGTCTGTGTGTGTAACACGCGCGTCCCTCACGATCACAGGTCTGTGTGTGTGACACGCGCGTCCCTAACGATCACAGGTCGGTGTGTGTGTGACACGCACGTCCCTCTCCATCACAGGTCTGTGTGTGTAACACTCGCGTCCCTCACCATCACAGGTCGGTGTGTGTGAGTGTGTGTGTGAGACATACCCGTCCCTCATCATCACAGGTCGGTGTGTGTGTGACATGCGCATCCCTCACCATCACAGGTTAGTATGTGACACGTGTGTCCCTCACCATCACAGGTCGGTGTGTGTGACACGCACGTCCCTCACCATCACAGGTCGGTGTGTGTGACACGTGCGTCCCTCACCATCACAGGTCGGTGTGTGTGTGTGACACGCGCGTCCCTCACCGTCACAGGTCAGTGTGTGTGTCTGACACGTGCGTCCCTCACAGTCACGTGTGTGTGTGTGTGTGTCTATCATGCACGACCCTCACAGGTCAGTGTGTGTGTGCAAAAGGAAGAAAGTGCACAGCAAAAATGTAAATTCTAGGGATTTAAGTAAAAATCAAATGGTGCAATGTAACAAACGAAATAATGAGATCCCAAATACCTAAATCAGAAAGTCAATGTGAAATATACACATTAAACAAGTGCGCAGTGACATGTACAAAACCTTATACGTGAAAGGAGAACGTCTGCAGCTGTTAGTTAGAGATGGGTCAACATCTCTCAAATGCTCGAGGAAAGTGACGACAAAAAAACGCACACAACGCTCATAGCGAAGTAAAATTAGGTGTAATACAAGTGATCATAGAAAGGGTAAGTATTATGCAATCATGAGTAGTTCTTTTACACATTTCATGTTACAAGACATGGGTTACCACACTGGAAAAAGCGGGATTCGCCGCCTGGTCTCTCCTGGAGCGTGTTGGAATAAGGCTGGTTTCCTCACGTTAGGTGGCACCACACAAGAGGGCACGATGAATCCTCCGTGACGTATACAGGAACCAGTCTCCTTGGCGGTGTGTTCCGCGGGTGGGTCTTGGTATT
Source organism: Ascaphus truei (assembly GCF_040206685.1). Taxonomy (NCBI): domain Eukaryota; kingdom Metazoa; phylum Chordata; class Amphibia; order Anura; family Ascaphidae; genus Ascaphus; species Ascaphus truei. The sequence continues at coordinate 30,020,677 of NC_134500.1, forward strand.
ATAATAGAAACAGCTTTCCAGGATCGAGCCCCATGCACAGCAGTGTTATTTGCAGAGATACACGGCGTCACCAGGGATCGTGACCATGAGGTTTCTGTCGGGAGATCGCAGTAAACCAGCTGCAGTCATGTATATCGCCACACAATTGCGGCTATACAGGATATGTCAAAAAGCCAATAATGAGCCGCACGTCGGTACTTGGGGCTAAAGGAGTCAGAAGCATATAATATATTATAATCTGTAAAAATCCTACGCGTTTCGTAGTTCACCAACTACTTCATCAGGGAACAATATTATACAGAGCGCTCAAAGGGAATTTAAAACCACCAGTCTGCGGATTGGTCGAACAGAGGGTGTGTGCGGCCAATCCGGACTGAGAAGGGGGTTTGGCACAGCTACTGTGGTGATTATAGCCGGCCCACTTAAAAATAACGTTTCATGAAAAAAATACAAACATAAAAGCAACGCAACATAATGCAGAAATATGAGCTGCAATGAGAAAAATAAACATATGATATGAGATATATATATTTCTCTAACGCCCACACCACGTTGTAGTCTCTTCTAGTCCCAATTTAAGGCAGGAAACACTATTTCTCTATTGGGTTTATTTACAGGGATTAAATCATAAACCAACAGGCTCGCCGTCCCTTTAAGACAAGATGAAACATAAAAAGAACACCTATTCCCTTTTGGGAAAACTAACTACACCGTTTTTTTCGCCCTCACTAACTGGATGGCCAGCTAAGCTGTTTCCCACCCCAAAAACATGCCCTGTCATATGCAACAATCTACACAGTCTCTGCGCACATCAATAAAGGTTTTTTTCCTGATCTGTTTGTAGCAGATGTCCCCGCCTCAGCATCGCCTTGCGTCCTTTCCTTCTAGGAGAACTCGGCCCCACGTGAGCTCCGAGAAACTCTCCTCTGTAGGTCCACTGTCAAGGGCTGTGCCAGCCTTCCTTCTTTAGCTGGGGAGCACTTCTCTGTGCCCGCTTCTCTGGGGAAAACAGTCTCACGCTCTGTGACTCTCAGCATTGTCTCTCTGGCAGCATGGCAGCTCTGTGTTTTCCTTAAACACTTCCTTGTGTATAAACACTCAAGGAGTCCATTCTGATTAATTGCCGCAAGAGCACCTGGAGGCTGGGACTGCTGAGGACCGTGTGATCTGTGCTGCGTCACACGCCGGAGCGCACGGCAAGGAGGATGATAACACAGGACTTCCAATGCACAGCTCCTGCAACCCACAAACAGCACTAAAGACCCAGCTACCAAGAGCTTAACCTTTTTAAAACTGCCTGTAACAACCTTACAAAGTGTGTGTAGTATGTGTTTATGTTAACAATAACATTCTTTGACAATTTTTGGTCTGCACTATGTCTTTTTACATTGAGGTACATACACGTCAACATCCTGGAGCACACCAGTGTCGTCGCCGGTATAGCCTGGGGATCCAACAGCCATTACTGCATTAAAGAGGCACACAACAGCCAGTGGTTGTAATTGCTTTATTACTTCCTATCTCTTGTAAGTGAGCATACATACATATGAGCCAAGCTTCTGTATACAGGGTACACTATTACTGGTTTTTCTTTCTGGGTTGATCCTGCTCCTGGATTTTGGAGGAGATTTGCTGTATTAAAGTCCTCACCGGAGGTTTTTGAGCAACTTTCACCCAGCATCTATCATTCACATACAGTTGCTTTTATTCCACTTTATTCACGTATATAGATTAGTGTGGGAGCACCGTCCAATCTTTTTGGTGTGAGGGATCAGAGAAAGACAAAGCAGAAAACACCAAGAATGATCTAAATGGCTGGCTGTATACTATTGATATAGACACAATATGATGGTGTATTGTGAGAATAATAGTGTGTGTGTGTGTGTGTGTGTGTGTGTGTGTGTACATATTTTATACACACACACTCAATCCATAACAAATATGAACGATGACTACTAAAAGTTCCGCTAGGGAACCTAGGATAGGGCGAGGCAAAAAAAAAGACTAGATCTCAAAATGATGCTAAGATTGAACACAAAGGTGTGATTCAACATACAGTATCACTTGACCAATAAACAGAAAAATCGCAAAAAGATGGGGTACCACATAAACCCACAAGATTCCATATGGAGAGATACTGAGATGGCCAAACCATGAGGATACGAGATAAAAAGGACTCGAGGAAAGGGACTCATATACATGAGAAAGATACAGAGGTAATAGACCAAACTGTATTACAGAACACTGATACACCACCATATTGTGTCTATATCAATCTAGATGTGACACGCGCCCCTCACCATCACAGGTCAGTATGTGTGTGACACGCGTCCCTCACCATCGCAGGTCAGTATGTGTGACACGCGTATCCCTCACCATCACAGGTCAGTATGTGTGTGACACGCGTCCCTCACCATCACGTCAGTGTGTGTGACACGCGTATCCCTCACCATCACAGGTCAGTATGTGTGTGACGCGCCCCTCACCATCACAGGTCAGTATGTGTGTGACACGCGTCCCTCACCATCACGTCAGTGTGTGTGACACGCGTATCCCTCACCATCACAGGTCAGTATGTGTGTGACGCGCCCCTCACCATCACAGGTCAGTATGTGTGTGACACGCGTCCCTCACCATCACGTCAGTGTGTGTGACACGCGTATCCCTCACCATCGCAGGTCAGTATGTGTGTGACACGCGCCCCTCACCATCACAGGTCAGTATGTGTGTGACGCGCGTCTCTCACCATCGCAGGTCAGTATGTGTGCGACACGCGTATCCCTCACCATCGCAGGTCAGTATGTGTGTGACACGCGTATCCCTCACCATCGCAGGTCAGTATGTGTGTGACACGCGTATCCCTCACCATCGCAGGTCAGTATGTGTGTGACACGCGTATCCCTCACCATCGCAGGTCAGTATGTGTGTGACACGCGTATCCCTCACCATCGCAGGTCAGTATGTGTGTGACCCGCGCCCCTCACCATCGCAGGTCAGTATGTGTGTGACCCGCGCCCCTCACCATCGCAGGTCAGTATGTGTGTGACCCGCGCCCCTCACCATCATATGTCAGTATGTGTGACACACGCGTCCCTCACCATCACAGGTCAGTATGTGTGTGACACGCGTGTCCCTCACCATCACAGGTTTGTGTGTGTGACGCGCGTCCCTCGTTGTGTGTCATGCACGTACCTCGCCGTCAGTGTGTGTGTGACACTCCCTATCCCCTGTCTCTCAGGCCAGCACCTCTCCTTCCCGCCGGTGGCCTTGTGGGTGACCGTGGGACTTTCTGTGTGTCTCGTGGGCCTCCTCGTGGCTTTCGCCTGCGTGTGCAGAAAGAAACTCAAACAGACGTGTGAGGAGGAGCAGGAGGAAGCAGGTACCTGGGGGGGAGCCTGGCACTGCTGCTGGGCACGAGGGGTTACCAATGCCCGGAGGGGAGCCTGGCACTGCTGCTGGGCATGAGGGGTTACCGGTTCCCGGGGGGGGGAGCCTGGCACTGCTGCTGGGCACGAGGGGTTACCAATGCCCGGAGGGGAGCCTGGCACTGCTGCTGGGCACGAGGGGTTACCAGTGCACAGTGGGGGGGGGAGCCTGGCACTGCTGCTGGGCACGAGGGGTTACCAATGCCCGGAGGGGAGCCTGGCACTGCTGCTGGGCACGAGGGGTTACCAGTGCACAGTGGGGGGGGGAGCCTGGCACTGCTGCTGGGTACGAGGGGTTACCGGTGCCCGGGGGGGAGCCTGGCACTGCTGCTGGGCACGAGGGGTTACCAGTGCACAGTGGGGGGGGGGAGCCTGGCACTGCTGCTGGGTACGAGGGGTTACCGGTGCCCGGGGGGGGGGAGCCTGGCACTGCTGCTGGGAACAAGGGGTTACCAGTGCACAGTGGGGGGGAGCCTGGCACTGCTGCTGGGCACGAGGGGTTACCAGTGCACAGTGGGGGGGAGCCTGGCACTGCTGCTGGGCACGAGGGGTTACCAGTGCACAGTGGGGGGGGGGGAGCCTGGCACTGCTGCTGGGTACGAGGGGTTACCGGTGCCCGGGGGGGAGCCTGGCACTGCTGCTGGGAACGAGGGGTTACCAGTGCACAGTGGGGGGGAGCCTGGCACTGCTTGCTGCTGGGTACGAGGGGTTACTGGTGCCCGGGGGGGAGCCTGGCACTGCTGCTGGGCATGAGGGGTTACCAGTGCCTGCGGGGGGGGGGGGGGGCAGCCTGGCACTTGCTGGGCACGAGGGGTTAAAGAGTAATTGGCACCTCATGGTTACTTTCTTCCCCCAGGGAATGAAGAACAGGAAGAGAATGGAGATTTAAAGACAGGTAATCACACTCAGATACTGCTCTCCCACTTCAGAGGACAGCCTTAACCACCAAACTGCTGCTCCCTGGTATGAACGTGAGATATAAAGAGATCCGTCACACGGGGGATGTGGAGCGACCCTCACTCGCTCTCACTCACTGCCCTCGCCCTCACACTCTTGCAGTCACCCTCATTCACACTCTCTCAAGCGCTCTCTCTCCAACACTTGCGTTCGCTCTCCCAAACGCTCGCTCTCTCTCAAACGCTCTCTCCCAAACGCTCTCTCTCTCTCAAACGCTCTCTCCCAAACGCTCGCTCTCTTTCAAACGCTCGCTCTTCTTTTTTTGTAACTTATTTTTTATTTACATAGGGAAAGGGATACAGAAATAGAAAGGGGGGGGGGAGGGGGATAGGTACCACAAATATAACACAGGTATCAAAAACCAAGAATATAACGACGCTAGACAACCATAACTCCACACAGTACACAGAGTAACCAACGCTCTGAGAGAAAATACAGCCCTCGGTCCTCAGTAACTCAAACTTTCACATATTCCCCCTATAGTACCAGGGACCCCAAACTTTTTGAAATGTTCTTGAGTGTCACGATGGACCCGGCTTATTACGCCTTTTAATTACCGGGATCATTGATTGAGCAAGCAGAGAGAGATAAAAATAAATTGCGTTTATTCACCTAATGAACGCACACAACTATGTTACACAAAAATACATTAAAAAGACACATTTACTTTGGAAACTGGGATAAAAAAAACTAATCTTTCCTAATTGCAAACACACAGCAAAATATTCCAGGCCACTTTTCATTCCTGTGGCCTCTTGCTGGTGAATTCCGGTCACTTATCCTCTGAGAAATGTAGACGATTTACTCAAGAGGTGGAACTTCTCCAATGGGACTGAATCTCAGGTGAATCGCACAAGATGGAACTGATGGACACATGAAATACTTAGATGGATCTCTTAGAACTGATGCATCTTGAGCGGGGTTCAAATCTGTGATGGTGATAAAACTCCTCTTCACCCCCACCCCGTCCTTCTTGATGTTACAGCAGAGAACAACTTCCCCATGGCCTGCACCAGCTTATAATACCACCTGGCCAAACCCCCTTTGCTCAGTGACAGAATATCTGGTTCTAGTCAAAGAATCCCCTTTGAAGCTCTAACTTTTGTATACATCCTGGAGGGCCTCTCCCCAGGGTCCCTTATAAGCCAGGCCTTCGTTTATGCTTAATTGCCCCCTGGAATGGTGGGTCATAAATTAGCCTCATTCCTGGCACACATTAGAAAAATACTTTTAAACATTGAAAAAACACTGAAAACCCTGCTCAGCTTCATAACCTTAGCGTGAGCACCTTCCTGAACCCCTACTCTAGGCTCAGGATACTTGGGCATGTACAGTATGTGGGTACCACTGCTATACTGGGGAGCCCCTTGCTATACTAAGGACTCCGTGTATACCTGCAGATATCCTTTAACCCCTTCATACCCATTTTTACCTTTTCCTGCTCTGTGCTGAAGCAGGACGTCCCAGCACCTCTGGAAACGGTAAAACACAACGGCAATTGTCTCATATTTTGCACACAGTCACAGTAATGCATACACAATGCCCGGGCCCAAGAGCTGACACTCTAAGACCCCAAAACACGGGTCAGGGGTAACCAAGTGGGCTTGACCTTTATTATAAGACTGGCTCTCCCTTCCCCCGCCACATTGAGTAATGTCTCACATAAGATATTAGTCTTTCCATAGATTGCACCTCATTTACTCTCGAGATAATCTCTCTCCTGGAGGGGGGGTTGGGACTTTTCCCAGGCCCCTGCGATTGCACGTCTCGCCGCGGTCAGAATGTGTAACATTAATTTAGATATATTTTGGTCTAAATTATCTAGCGGCTTACCCAGGACCATTATAAGCGTGTCTAGGGGGATTCTTATCCCAATAGATTCTCGTAACAAATTCTGCACTATTCCCCCCAAATCTCTGTATTTTGAGACAAAACCACCATATGGGCCATATCCCCGACGCCACCGCAACCTCCAGCAAAGAGTCGTCATCCCTGGATAAATCTGCCTCAACCTCTGAGGCGTCAGATACCACCTGAACATAACTTTATAGATATCTAAAGAGAATATTGTGCATAATGATGTATTCGTTGCATTGACCCAAATATCTTGCCAATCTTCCCAAGAAATCTCTACCTGAAAATCATGGGCCCATTGGTCCATATAACGGTGTGTGCAGGCAGCCTTAAATTCCCGAGGAATAAAAACTTGGTACAATGTTGAGATAAGACCCCACTGATAGTTTCTTTTTCTACATAATTCTTCCAATACAGAACACTCTGGGAAAGACCCAGCCGGAGACAGCTGCCTAAGATAACGGGAAAGTTGTAAAAATCTGAACACCTCAGCGCCCGTGAAAGAGTATTTCTGACAAAAATCGCTGAAATGGAACAATTTACCTTTCAATAGCATATCCCCCACATCTCTAACATTTGTAGTCTTCCATAAATCAAAAGTACCAGTAAACCAACCCGGACCAAAGTCAGCGTTGTCAAAAATAGGTCTACATCTCGAGGGAGCTGAAAATAGTTGATAATAAATTTTGACCATATGCCTAATTTTAAGAGAGAATTTTATTACCGCCGAATCCAAAATGTCTAGTCTAGAACATTTTGGTGGCTTATTGTTTCACAGAAGGGCCGGGAGAGCCACGGAGCTATTAAATATATTTCCTAAATCTACCCACCTATATTGATTTTCCTGAGAATGCCAAAAAAATTATCTGTTTCAAATTGGAAGCTAAATAACGGGACACTCCGAACTCCGTTGAAGTACTCCTCCATGCTGATTCCTCCAAACCTCTTAACCTCGAAACTCCAACCTATTTTTATAAACAGCATTTGGGAAACAGGAAAATGCCTTCGGTTCAAATAACAGCGTAAACCTCTTACTGTACATTAAATATTTCCGCTCTGCCTATAGGGTTCACAGCTTGAAACAATAATAACGGGGAGTATAGTTTAAGACCTTAGAAAAATTAGTAATATCGAAAGGATCAGATTGTCACGGTTGTGCTCGCCACAAACTCGGGTCGGACCGCGTGGCTGAGGTAGGGTTGTAAAAGCACCGACCTTAAACCTCGCAGGCTGATCCGGATTGCGCAGTTCATAGTCGTACGTAGCAAGATCAGGAGAGGAGAAGACAGCATCGTCGTTGGGCAAGCCAAGGTCAGGACAGGAGACATCAGGGTAAACGTTGTTCAAGCAGGAGTTCGGCAACAGGTAGTCAGGGGGGCCCCGTTTCAGCTTATGAGCGCGGGGTATGACTCTGCGCGTGCGGCGACCATGACCCATGGTACTGGTCTCAGGAGGTGATAGGCAGACCAGAGTAGCACACCGCCTAGCTGCACGGTTAAACCAATGCGACGGCGCAAGAGTCCTGAGCGGGCTAGGGAATCCTATGTAGCAGCGCAGGAACCAGGACACGGCCTCTCTAGATTAGGGAAAGAGTAGGCCCCAGGAACCAGGAAGCTGTAGATACACAGGGAAACCTCCGCTTCAGTGCAGGAATCCAGGAGACTGAAGGACGCAGGGGCGAAACCTCCGCTTCAGTGCAGGAATCCAGGAGGCTGAAGGACGCAGGGACGAAACCTCTGCTTCAGCACAGGAGAACAGGAAGCTGACGGACGCAGGGACGAAACCTCTGCTTCAGCACAGGAGAACAGGAAGCTGAAGGACGCAAGGGAAACCTCCGCTTCAGCACAAGAGAACAAGCAAGAGCTTGTGGCAGAACAGTTGGTGACATCCGGTAAGGGCTATGCTCGGCAAGGAGCATTATGGGGAAGCAGTACTTAAAGGCCAGCGGGCCAATCCCCAGCGGGGGTGTGAAGGTACTGCTCCAATGAGTGAATGCAAGTCTAGGTTGCAATGATAACAGTAGGAAGGATCCGAAGATTCCAGCGGTGCACAGCTTGTAGAGATGAGAGACCAGCAAGGTGTAGATTAAAAATGAAATTTTATTGAAAAAACATATGGTATGGGGGACACACTCTGACGCGTTTCGGACCTGCGTGGTCCTTAATCATAGAGCTCTATGATTAAGGACCACGCAGGTCCGAAACGCGTCAGAGTGTGTCCCCCATACCATATGTTTTTTCAATAAAATTTCATTTTTAATCTACACCTTGCGGGTCTCTCATCTCTACAAGCTGTGCACCGCTGGAATCTTCGGATCCTTCCTACTGTTATATTGCACACCGAGCGTGGATGCACGCACAGGAGAACAGCCATATGTGAGTATTGTATGTCTCCCTTCATTGAGACTGGATGACCGGTAACAGTGCGGCAACACAAGGGTCATGTAGGGCGCAATCCTACAAAGTAACGGTACGTTAACCCTCATTCATGTTATTTGTCATATGTGATAGATTCATGTACTAAGCACTGGGTCCAATACCTAAAAAGTTATGGTTATAGGCTGACTCCACAACAAAATAAGGATTTTTATTATCTACTGAAGTTCTGAACGAGATTGAGCACTGTTTTTGGGACTCTTGCCCCATAACTACATAGGTTGCAATGATAGGCTGCACAGCTGCAGTAGATACCAGAGGGAGTGTGTATAGCTTTGGTGAGTGAATCCAGGCTACAGCAAACATCAGGAGAGCTGTTCCAGAACTGCACCGGTCTGCAAGGTAAGGCAACCAGTAAACCGCGGAGCGGATTCCTGACACAGATTAACCACAAAAATTTTACAAAAATAACTTTTGAGTCTGAAGGAAAGTCATCTTTCTCTTAGGTTTCTTGGTCTCCAACTTGATCCAAGGGGACATCAGGAGGACAGCGAGAATATCAAACACCGCCGGGGAAAAAAGTTCGCCGCAGATCATAAACTCTGAGCCGCCAACCTCGTCCACCATCTAATCCGACTTTAGCCGTAGTGACAGACCCGTTGCTCCGTCAGGTCGGGTGGGCGATATCGGGAGCTTCTGGATGATCCCCTTTTTCACTCCTCTGTGAAGCTTCCGGTGGTCTCTCGGGCCTCGGGGAACGCTGCGGTTTCGCGGACTGCTGGCCGTGTATACCACGGGCTCCTAGGAAATTCTCCGCCTCTTCCGGGAATCTTAACGAAAATTGCTTCCCATCTTTGTTTACGACTAATCGGCATAGGAAAGCCCATCTATAGCGGATCTCGTTATCTCTGAGGACCGCTGTGACTGGACGGAGGCTTCATCTTCTTGAGATTGTAGATCTGGAAAGATCTTGGAAAATCTGGATCCTAGAGTCTTCAAAGTCCACATTCTTGATTCCTGCAGCCTCTCATTATTTTCTCCTTAGTGGTACTATAGTGTAGTTTGGCTATTGCGTCCCTACATTTCCAAAGGTCCGCAAATCATGGACCTAAGGCTCGGTGTGCTCTCTCCATATCCAGGTCATTTGTTAGAAGCGACGGAACTATTTGGGTAAATAGTTTTGTTAGATAGAGTTGTAACTCACCCGGATTAACTGCTTCCGGGATATTTCTTAGTTTTTGCCTCCTTTCCCGATTTTCCAAATTGTCGACGGTGTCATTCAGGTTCCTGATTTTGTCGTTAAGTCTGAATAGCTCGTCTTCCATTGAGCCCTGACTCTGCAGGGATTCTTTGAGTTTATTTTCCAGCTGCACTGTTCGTTCTGTCAGGGAAGTCAGAGCTGCCTTACGTTCAGCAACAGCCTTATCAAGAGCCACTTGAAAGACACCCTGCATCTCTTTAAGCAAGTCTTTTAAAGCCTTTGGGGTGATTTGGGAATTTTCTTCTGTCTCTTGTTCTGTGTCAATAAAGTTTCCCCCTTGTTGTTGTGGCTGATCCTGTTGTTCCAGTGCACTCGCGTGCACCATCTTGGATTTCGGGAACCGGAGAGGCTCTTTTCAAGAGGTCACGGGACACTGTGTGGTTCGGTGGCTTCTTATCTTTTTTAGGGGGAGGCATCCCTTTAGGTTCCGCTGGCGGGGGTGGTCTTTTCAAGAAATCTCAGCCAATTTGGAGGGCTAAATCATCTGCGATCGTAGCGGAGTCCATGGAGCTGCTTCAGAGTGCTCCCCCCCCCCCACCCTCTCTCTTAAACCCTCGCTCTCTCTCTAGTGCTCGCTCTATCAAGAGCACGCTCTCTCAAGCACTCTCTCAAGCGCTCGCTCTCTCAAGTGCTCGCTCGCTCTCAAACGTTCCGCTCTCTCAAGCGCTTTCTCTCAAGCGCGCTCTCTCACACTAACACTAACACCCTTTGTTTTTGCAGCCATGCAGCCTCTGAAAACCAGTTCTCCTGAAGAAGGTGAGACCTCCCTGCCTGTCCTGTCTGCAGCTGCACTACTTCCTGTCTGCAGCTGCACTACTTCCTGTCTGCAGCTGCACTACTTCCTGTCTGCAGCTGCACTACTTCCTGTCCCTGCTGTCCTGTCTCGAGCTGCACTACTTGCTGTCTGCAGCTACACTACTTCCTGTCCTGTCTCGAGCTGCACTACTTTCTGTCTTTACCCTTCCTGTCTGCATAGGGTGACCAGATTACAAAAGTAAAAACCGGGACACATTAAAAAAAAATTTTATAAAACAAATGATATCACCAACTGCGCCCCTTCTCCTTTATGTCTCTCTGCCCCGCTCTGTCCCCCCTTCTCTCACACACACCCCTTTCTCTCTCCCTCCCCCCATATCCCTCTATTCTCGTTCTCCCCACCCCTACATTCTCATTCCACCATTCCCAGTCTCTCTCTCCCCCCATTCGCTCTTTCCCCCCATTCTCTCTCTCCCCCTCCCCCCATTCTCTCTTTCTCCCCCTCCCCCCATTCTCTCTCTTTCCCCCTCCCCCATTCTCTCTCTTTCCCCCTCCATTCTCTCTCCCTCCCCTCATTCTCTTTCTCTCTCCCCCCATTCTCTCTCCCAATTCTCTCTCCCCTCCCTCTCCTCTCCCTCTACCCTCCCCTCCCTCTCCCATTCTGTGTCTCTCCTAGATTTTCTGTCTCTCTCCCCCCATTCTCTGTCTCTCTCTCTCTCTCTCTCCCCCCCATTCTCTGTGCCTTTCCCCCCCATTCTCTGTCTCTCTCCCCTCCATTCTGTCTCTCTTTCTCCCCCAATTCTTTGTCTCTCTCTCTCCCCCCATTCTTTCTCTCTCTCTCCCCCATTCTCTGTCTATCTCTCCTCTCCCCCATTCTCTGTGTCTCTCCTCCATTTTCTGTTTCTCTCTCCCCCATTCTCTGTCTCTCTCTCTCTCCCCTCCATTCTCTATCTCTCTCCTCCATTCTCTGTCTCAATCCCCCCATTCTCTGTGTCTTCCCCAATTCTCTGTGTCTTCCCCCATTCTCTGTGTCTCCCCCCCATTCTCTCTCCCCCCCATTCT
>NC_134500.1:30032566-30274670 GCF_040206685.1 Ascaphus truei
GGGGGGAAGGAGAGCGGGGGGGAAGGAGAGCGGGGGGGAAGGAGAGCGGGGGGGGAAAGGAGAGCGGGGGAGGGGGGGGAAGGAGAGCGGGGGGGAAAGAGAGCGGGGGGGGTGAAGGAGAGCGGGAGGGGAAGGAGAGCGGGGGGGGGAGGAGAGCGGGGGGGGGAAAGGAGAGCGGGGGAGGGGGGGAAGGAGAGCAGGGGGGAAGCAGAGCGGGGGGGGGAAGGAGAGCGGGAGGGGAAGGAGAGCGGGGGGGGGGGAGGAGAGCGGGGGGGGGGGGAAGGAGAGCGGGGGGGGGGAAGGAGAGCGGGGAGAAAGGAGAGCGGCAGGGCGGGGGGGGGGGAGAGCGGCGAGGGGGGGAGAGCGGCGGGGGGGGGAAAGGAGAGCGGGGGGAAAGAGAGCGGTGGGGAAGGAGAGCGGTGGGGGGGAAGGAGAGCGGGGAGAAAGGAGAGCGGCGGGGCGGGGGGGGGGAGAGCGGCGAGGGGGGGAGAGCGGCGGGGGGGGGAAAGGAGAGCGGCGGGGGGGGGAAAGGAGAGCGGCGGGGAGGAAAAGGAGAGCGGCGGGGGGGGGGGAAAGGAGAGCGGCGGGGGGGGGAAAGGAGAGCGGCGGGGGGGGGAAAGGAGAGCGGGGGGGGGGAAAGGAGAGCGGGGGGGGGGGGAAAGGAGAGCGGGGGGGGGGAAAGGAGAGCGGGGGGGGGGAAAGGAGAGCGGGGGGGGGGGAAAGGAGAGCGGGGGGGGAGGAGAGCGGGGGGGAAGGAGAGCGGGGGGGGAAGGAGAGCGGGGGGGAAGGAGAGCGGGGGGGGAAGGAGAGCGGGGGGGGGGGAAGGAGAGCGGGGGGGGAAGGAGAGCGGGGGGGAAGGAGAGCGGGGGGGAAGGAGAGCGGGGAGAAAGGAGAGCGGCGGGGCGGGGGGGGGGGGAGAGCGGCGAGGGGGGGAGAGCGGCGGGGGGGGAAAGGAGAGCGGCGGGGGGGGGAAAGGAGAGCGGCGGGGGGGGGGGAAGAGGAGAGCGGGGAGGGGGAAGGAGAGCGGGGAGGGGGGGAAGGAGAGCGGGGGGGGGGAAGGAGAGCGGTGGGGGGGGAAGGACAGCGGGGGGGAAGGAGAGCGGTGGGGGAAGGAGAGCGGTGGGGGGAAGGAGAGCGGTGGGGGGGAAGGACAGCGGGGGGGAAGGAGAGCGGGGGAGGGGGGGAAGGAGAGCGGGGGGGAAGGAGAGCGGGGGGGGAAGGAGAGCGGTGCGGGGGAAGGAGAGCGGGGGGGAAGGAGAGCGGGGGGGAAGGAGAGCGGCGGGAGGGGTAAAGGAGGGCGGCGGGGGGGGGAAAGGAGAGCGGCGGGGGGGGGAAAGGAGAGCGGCGGGGGGGGGGAAAGGAGAGCGTCGTGGGGGGGAAGAGGAGAGCGTCGGGGGGGGAAGAGGAGAGCGGCGGTGGGGAAGAGGAGAGCGGCGGGGGGGGAAAGGAGAGCGGCGGGGGGGGAAAGGAGAGCGGCGGGGGGGGAAAGGAGAGCGGCGGGGGGGGAAAGGAGAGCGGCGGGGGGGGAAGAGGAGAGCGGCGGGGGGGGGTGAAGAGGAGAGCGGCGGGGGGGGGTGAAGAGGAGAGCGGCGGGGGGGGGAAGAGGAGAGCGGCGGGGGGGGGAAGAGGAGAGCGGCGGGGGGGAAAGGAGAGCGGCGGGGGGGGAAAGGAGAGCGGCGGGGGGGGAAAGGAAAGCGGCAGGGGGGGAAGGAGAGCGGCTGGGGGGGGAAAGGAGAGCGGCGGGGGGGAAAGGAGAGCGGCGGGGGGGGAAAGGAGAGCGGCGGGGGGGGAAAGGAGAGCGGCGGGGGGGAAAAGGAGAGCGGCAGGGGGGAAAGGAGAGCGGCAGGGGGGGAAAGGAGAGCGGCGGGGGGGGAAAGGAGAGCGGCGGGGGGGGAAAGGAGAGCGGCGGGGGGGAAAAGGAGAGCGGCGGGGGGGGGAAAAGGAGAGCGGTGGGGGAAGGAGAGCGGGGAGGAAGGAGAGCGGGGGGGGGGAAGGAGAGCGGGGGGGAAGGAGAGCGGGGGGGAAGGAGAGCGGGGGGGAAGGAGAGCGGGGGGGGAAGGAGAGCAGGGGGGGGAAGGAGAGCGGGGGGGGAAGGAGAGCGGGGGGGGAAGGAGAGCGGGGGGGGGGAAGGAGAGCGGGGGGGGGAAGGAGAGCGGGGGGGGAAGGAGAGCGGGGGGGGAAGGAGAGCGGTGGGGGGAAGGAGAGCGGGGGGAAGGAGAGCGGGGGGGAAGGAGAGCGGGGGGGAAGGAGAGCGGGGGGGGGGAAAAGAGAGCGGCGGGGGGGGGGGAAAAGGAGAGCGGCGGGGGGGGAAAGGAGAGCGGCGGGGGGGAAAGGAGAGCGGCAGGGAGGGGGGAAGGAGAGCGGCGGGGGGGGGGGAAAGGAGAGCGGCGGGGGGGGGGAAAGGAGAGCAGCCGGGGGGAAGGAGAGCGGGGGTGGTAGGAGAGCGGGGGGGAAGGAGAGTGGGGGGGGGAAGGAGAGCGGGGGGGGGGAGGAAGGAGAGCGGGGGGGACGGAGAGCGGGGGGGAAGGAGAGCGGGGGGGGAAGGAGATCAGGGGGGGGGAAGGAGAGCAGGGGGGGAAGGAGAGCGGGGGGGGAGGAGAGCGGGGGGGAAGGAGAGCGGGGGGGGAAGGAGAGCGGGGGGGGAAGGAGAGCGGGGGGGGAAGGAGAGCGGCGGGGGGAAAGGAGAGCGGCGAGGGGGGGAAGGAGAGCGGCGGGGGGGGAAAGGAGAGCGGCGGGGGGGGGGAAAGGAGAGCGGCGGGGGGGGGGAAAGGAGAGCGGCGGGGGGGGGAAAGGAGAGCGGCCGGGGGGGAAGGAGAGCGGGGGTGGAAGGAGAGCGGGGGGGGGAAGGAGAGCGGGGGGGGGGAAGGAGAGCGGGGGGGGGAGGGAAGATGAGCGGGGTTGGGAGGGAAGGAGAGCGGGGAGGGAAGGAGAGCGGGGGGGGGAAGGAGAGCGGGGGGGAGGAGAGCAGGGTGGGGAAGGAGAGCGGGGGGGGAAGGAGAGCGGGGGGGGAAGGAGAGCGGGGGGGAAGGAGAGCGGGGGGGAAGGAGAGCGGGGGGGGAAGGAGAGCGGGGGGGAAGGAGAGCGGGGGGGAAGGAGAGCGGGGGGGAAGGAGAGCGGGGGGGGGAAGGAGAGCGGGGGGGACGGAGAGCGGGGGGGAAGGAGAGCGGGGGGGAAGGAGAGCGGGGGGGAAGGAGAGCGGGGGGGGAAGGAGAGCAGGGGGGGAAGGAGAGCGGGGGGGGGAAGGAGAGCGGGGGGGGGGGAAGGAGAGCGGGGGGGAAGGAGAGCGGGGGGGAAGGAGAGCGGGGGGGAAGGAGAGCGGGGGGGAAGGAGAGCGTGGGGGGAAGGAGAGCGGGGGGGGGAAGGAGAGCGGGGGGGGGAAGGAGAGCGGGGGGGGGGAAGGAGAGCGGGGGGGAAGGAGAGCGGGGGGGGAAGGAGAGCGGGGGGAAGGAGAGCGGGGGGGAAGGAGAGCGGGGGGGGAAGGAGAGCGGGGGGGGAAGGAGAGCGGGGGGGGAAGGAGAGCGGGGGGGGAAGGAGAGCGGGGGGGAAGGAGAGCGGGGGGGAAGGAGAGCGGGGGGGAAGGAGAGCGGGGGGGAAGGAGAGCGGCGGGGAAGGAGAGCGGGGGGAAGGAGAGCAGGGGGGGAAGGAGAGCGGGGGGGGAAGGAGAGCGGGGGGGGGGGGAAGGAGAGCGGGGGGAGGGGAAGGAGAGGGGGGGAAAGGAGAGCGGGGGGGGGAAGGAGAGAGCGGAGGGGTGAAGGAGAGCGGGGGGGGGGAAGGAGAGCGGGGGGGGAAGGAGAGCGGGGGGGAAGGAGAGCGGGGGGGAAGGAGAGCGGGGGGGGGAAGGAGAGCGGGGGGGAAGGAGAGCGGGGGGGAAGGAGAGCGGGGGGGAAGGAGAGCAGGGGGGGAAGGAGAGCGGGGGGGAAGGAGAGCGGGGGGGAAGGAGAGCGGGGGGGGGGAAGGAGAGCGGGGGGAGGGGAAGGAGAGCGGGGGGGAAGTAGAGCGGGGGGGAAGGAGAGCGGGGGGGAAGGAGAGTGGGGGGGGAAGGAGAGCAGGGGGGAAGGAGAGTGGGGGGGGAAGGAGAGCGGTGGGGGGGGAAGGAGAGCGGTGGGGGGGGAAGGAGAGCGGGGGGGGGGGAAGGAGAGCGGGGGGGAAGGAGAGCGGGTTGGGGGAAGGAGAGCGGGGGGGAAGGAGAGCGGGGGGGAAGGAGAGCGGTGGGGGGAAGGAGAGCGGTGGGGGAAAGGAGAGCGGTGGGGGAAAGGAGAGCGGGGGGGAAGGAGAGTGGGGGGGAAGGAGAGCGGGGGGGAAGGGGAGCGGCGGGGGGGGGGAAAGGAGAGCGGCGGGGTGGGGGAAAGGAGAGCGGCGGGGAGGAAGAGGAGAGCGGCGGGGAGGAAGGGGAGAGCAGCGGGGGGGGAAAGGAGAGCTGGGGGGGAAAGGAGAGCGGCGGGGGGGAAAGGAGAGCGGCGGGGGGGGGAAAGGAGAGCGGCGGGGGGGGAAAGGAGAGCGGCGGGGGGGGGAAGGAGAGCGGGGGGAGGGGAAGGAGAGGGGGGGAAAGGAGAGCGGGGGGGAAGGAGAGCGGCGGGGAAGGAGAGCGGGGGGGGAAGGAGAGCAGGGGGGGAAGGAGAGCGGGGGGGGAAGGAGAGCGGGGGGGGGGGGAAGGAGAGCGGGGGGAGGGGAAGGAGAGGGGGGGAAAGGAGAGCGGGGGGGGGAAGGAGAGAGCGGAGGGGTGAAGGAGAGCGGGGGGGGGGAAGGAGAGCGGGGGGGGAAGGAGAGCGGGGGGGAAGGAGAGCGGGGGGGAAGGAGAGCGGGGGGGGAAGGAGAGCGGGGGGGAAGGAGAGCGGGGGGGAAGGAGAGCAGGGGGGGAAGGAGAGCGGGGGGGGAAGGAGAGCGGGGGGGGAAGGAGAGCGGGGGGGGGGAAGGAGAGCGGGGGGAGGGGAAGGAGAGCGGGGGGGAAGTAGAGCGGGGGAAGGAGAGCGGGGGGGGAAGGAGAGTGGGGGGGGAAGGAGAGTGGGGGGGGAAGGAGAGCGGGGGGGGAAGGAGAGCGGTGGGGGGGGAAGGAGAGCGGGGGGGGGGAAGGAGAGCGGGGGGGAAGGAGAGCGGGTTGGGGGAAGGAGAGCGGGGGGGAAGGAGAGCGGGGGGGAAGGAGAGCGGTGGGGGGAAGGAGAGCGGCAGGGAGGGGGGAAGGAGAGTGGCGGGGGGGGGGGAAAGGAGAGCGGGGGTGGAAGGAGAGCGGGGGGGGAAGGAGAGCGGGGGGGGAAGGAGAGCGGGGGGGGAAGGAGAGCGGGGGGGGGAAGGAGAGCGGGGGGGGAAGGAGAGCGGGGGGGGAGGGAAGATGAGCGGGGTTGGGAGGGAAGGAGAGCGGGGGGGGAAGGAGAGCGGGGGGGGGAGGAGAGCGGGGGGGAAGGAGAGCGGTGGGGGGAAGGAGAGCGGTGGGGGGAAGGAGAGCGGTGGGGGGAAGGAGAGCGGGGGGGAAGGAGAGCGGGGGGGGGAAGGAGAGCGGGGGGGGAAGGAGAGCGGCGGGAGGGGTAAAGGAGGGCGGCGGGGGGGGGGAAAGGAGAGCGGCGGGGGGGGGAAAGGAGAGCGGCGGGGGGGAAAGGAGAGCGGCGGGGGGGGGAAAGGAGAGCGGCGGGGGGGGGAAAGGAGAGCGGCGGGGGGGAAAGGAGAGCGGCGGGGGGGGGGAAAGGAGAGCGGCGGGGGGGGGGGAAGGAGAGCGGCGGAGGTGAAAGGAGAGTGGCGGGGTGGGGGAAAGGAGAGCGTCGGGGGGGAAGAGGAGAGCGTCGGGGGGGGGGGAGAGGAGAGCGGCGGTGGGGAAGAGGAGAGCGGCAGGGGGGGAAAGTAGAGCGGCGGGGGGGGAAAGGAGAGCGGCGGGGGGGGAAAGGAGAGCGGCGGGGGGGAAAGGAGAGCGGCGGGGGGGGAAAGGAGAGCGGCGGGGGGGGAAAGGAGAGCGGCGGGGGGGGAAGAGGAGAGCGGGGAGGGGGAAGGAGAGCGGGGAGGGGGGGAAGGAGAGCGGGGGGGGGGAAGGAGAGCGGGGGGGGGAAGGAGAGCGGGGGGGAAGGAGAGCGGCGGGAGGGGTAAAGGAGGGCGGCGGGGGGGGGAAAGGAGAGCGGCGGGGGGGGGGGAAAGGAGAGCGGCAGGGGGGGGAAAGGAGAGCGTCGGGGGGGAAGAGGAGAGCGTCGGGGGGGGGGAAGAGGAGAGCGGCGGTGGGGAAGAGGAGAGCGGCGGGGGGGGAAAGGAGAGCGGCGGGGGGGGAAAGGAGAGCGGCGGGGGGGGAAAGGAGAGCGGCTGGGGGGGAAAGGAGAGCGGCGGGGGGGAAAGGAGAGCGGCGGGGGGGGAAAGGAGAGCGGCGGGGGGGGGAAAGGAGAGCGGCGGGGGGGGAAAGGAGAGCGGCGGGGGGGGAAAGGAGAGCGGCGGGGGGGAAAGGAGAGCGCGGGGGGGGAAAAGGAGAGCGGTGGGGGAAGGAGAGCGGGGAAGGAAGGAGAGCGGGGGGGGAAGGAGAGCGGGGGGGGAAGGAGAGCGGGGGGGGAAGGAGAGCAGGGGAGGGAAGGAGAGCGGTGGGGGGAAGGAGAGCGGGGGGAAGGAGAGCGGGGGGGAAGGAGAGCGGGGGGGGAAGGAGAGCGGGGGGGAAGGAGAGCGGGGGGGAAGGAGAGCGGGGGGGGAAAGGAGAGCGGCGGGGGGGGAAAGGAGAGCGGCGGGGGGGAAAGGAGAGCGGCAGGGAGGGGGGAAGGAGAGCGGCGGGGGGGGGGGGGGAAGGAGAGCGGCGGGGGGGGGGGGAAAGGAGAGCGGCGGGGGGGGGGAAAGGAGAGCGGCCGGGGGGAAGGAGAGCGGCCGGGGGGAAGGAGAGCGGGGGGGGAAGGAGAGCGGGGGGAAGGAGAGCGGGGGGGAAGGAGAGCGGGGGGGGGGAAAGGAGAGCGGCGGGGGGGGAAAGGAGAGCGGCGGGGGGGAAAGGAGAGCGGCAGGGAGGGGGGAAGGAAAGCGGCGGGGGGCGGGGAAAGGAGAGCGGCGGGGGGGGGGGGAAAGGAGAGCGGCCGGGGGGAAGGAGAGCGGCCGGGGGGAAGGAGAGCGGGGGGGGGGAAGGAGAGTGGGGGGGGGGGGGAAGATGAGCGGGGTTGGGAGGGAAGGAGAGGGGGGGGGGGAAGGAGAGCGGGGGAGGAGAGCGGGGGGGAAGGAGAGTGGGGGGGAAGGAGAGCGGGGGGGAAGGAGAGCGGGGGGGAAGGAGAGCGGGGGGGAAGGAGAGCGGGGGGGGAAGGAGAGCGGGGGGGAAGGAGAGCGGGGGGGGAAGGAGAGCGGGGGAGGGGGGAAGGAGAGCGGGGGGGACGGAGAGCGGGGGGGGAAGGAGAACGGGGGGGGAAGGAGAGCAGGGGGGGGAAGGAGAGCAGGGGGGGGAAGGAGAGCGGCCGGGGGGGAAGGAGAGCGGGGGTGGAAGGAGAGCGGGGGTGCAAGGAGAGCGGGGGGGGAAGGAGAGCGGGGTTGGGAGGGAAGATGAGCGGGGTTGGGAGGGAAGGAGAGGGGGGGGGGAAGGAGAGCGGGGGGGAGGAGAGCGGGGGGGGAAGGAGAGCGGGGGGGGGAAGGAGAGCGGGGGGGGAAGGAGAGCGGCGGGGGGGAAAGGAGAGCGGCGAGGGGGGAAGGAGAGCGGCGGGGGGGGGGGGAAAGGAGAGCGGCGGGGGGGGGGAAGGAGAGCGGGGGGGAAGGAGAGTGGGGGGGGGAAGGAGAGCGGGGGGGGAAGGAGAGCGGGGGGGGGAAGGAGAGCGGGGGGAAGGAGAGCGGGGGGGAAGGAGAGCGGGGGGGGAAGGAGAGCGGGGGGGAAGGAGAGCGGGGGGGAAGGAGAGCGGGGGGGAAGGAGAGCGGGGGGGGAAGGAGAGCGGGGGGGGGAAGGAGAGCGGGGGGGGGGGAAGGCGAGCGGGGTAGAAGGAGAGCGAGAGATTTTGGGGAGCCCTTGATAGAAAGCCATACCCCAAGGATTCTTAACTCCTTTAGGGCCAGAGGGTCCAGCTCTGACCAAAGAAAAAACTTACCAGCCAGAGAGAGAAGCAGCAGCTGCAACCATTTGGCAGCCATGTCCAGGGCAAGGTCAGAGGTCACCGGGAGCTGTGTCAAGAGAATGGGGGTGAGACAGGAAGTGAGAGGTGATGTCACATCAAGAGCGATGACAGCACAGGAAGGGAGAGGCGTAGAGCGCGCTGGAGTACACCATTTCCTGGCTAGTTATGACATCACTTCCTGTCTTATTTTACCCTAGCGATGGCGAAGGGGCATCTGATGCACTGTAAACTGATGCTAAGTGCCATAACTGCTCCCTATAACTCCTCCTATTGCCCCGTATAACCCCTCCTATAACCCCTCCCTATTGGAGGTATTTGGGGTATATTACGCCCTCCGGGGACTCCCTGGGTTCCCAAGAGACAGGTGGTTTTTCCTTATACAATATGGCCGCCAGGGTCAGCCTTGCTCTGACAGCCAATAAAAAGCTGCGACATAATCGGGCAGCAACAGTGCGACTTTCTATTGGTGCCGAGCGGTACACAGGTGCCATTCTATGAGGACACACAGCATCACATATACACATGATGTATCACTGCTGTTGTGGGGTTATTTAGTTTGAGAAAGGGTTTCCTGTGTCTGTCTCCTCCCTGTCTGAGCCTCTCCCTAATCACATGTCCTGCACCACAACAAAGGCAGGCGCGGTATGACGGGCACAGTACACACACCAAGGCTGCACGCTGTATCATTACAAATATTTACTTTGTGCACCCGATGTGATCTCACACCACACACACACACACACATATATACATCCACTGTGTGATCACACACACACACATATACATCCACTGTGTGATCATCAGACACACACATATACATCCACTGTGTGATTATCATCAGACACATATACCCACTGTGTGATCATCAGACACACACATATACATCCACTGTGTGATCATCAGACACACATATACATCCACTGTGTGATCATCAGACACACACATATACATCCACTGTGTGGTCACACACACACATATACATCCACTGTGTGATCACACACACACACATCCACTGTGTGATCACACACACACACATATACATCCACTGTGTGATCACACACACACATATACATCCACTGTGTGATCATCATCAGACACACACATATACATCCACTGTGTGATCATCATCAGACACACACATATACATCCACTGTGTGATCATCATCAGACACACACACATACATCCACTGTGTGATCATCATCAGACACACACATATACCCGCTGTGTGATCATCATCAGACACACACATATACCCGCTGTGTGATCATCAGACACACACATATACCCGCTGTGTGATCATCATCAGACACACACATATACCCGCTGTGTGATCATCAAACACACACATATACATCCACTGTGTGATCATCATCAGACACACACATATAACCGCTGTGTGATCATCAGACACATATACCCACTGTGTGATCATCAGACGCACATATACACCCGCTGTGTGATCAGACACATATACCCACTGTGTGATCATCAGACACATATACCCACTGTGTGATCATCAGACACATATACCCACTGTGTGATCATCAGACACACACATATACCCTCTGTGTGATCATCAGACACACACATTTACCCGCTGTGTGATCATCAGACACACACATTTACCCACTGTGTGATCATCAGACACATATACCCACTGTGTGATCATCAGACACATATACCCACTGTGTGATCATCAGACACATATACCCACTGTGTGATCATCAGACACATATACCCACTGTGTGATCATCAGACACATATACCCACTGTGTGATCATCAGACACATATACCCACTGTGTGATCATCAGACACATATACCCACTGTGTGATCATCAGACACATATACCCACTGTGTGATCATCAGACACATATACCCACTGTGTGATCATCAGACACATATACCTACTGTGTGATCATCAGACACATATACCCACTGTGTGATCATCAGACACATATACCCACTGTGTGATCATCAGACACATATACCCACTGTGTGATCATCAGACACATATACCCACTGTGTGATCATCAGACACATATACCCACTGTGTGATCATCAGACACATATACCCACTGTGTGATCATCAGACACATATACCCACTGTGTGATCATCAGACACATATACCCACTGTGTGATCATCAGACACATATACACACTGTGTGATCATCAGACACATATACCCACTGTGTGATCATCAGACACATATACCCACTGTGTGATCATCAGACACATATACCCACTGTGTGATCATCAGACACATATACCCACTGTGTGATCATCAGACACATATACCCACTGTGTGATCATCAGACACATATACCCACTGTGTGATCATCAGACACATATACCTACTGTGTGATCATACACAAATGCCCATTGTGTGATCATACACATACAGTATACCCACTGTGTGATCAGACATATATAACCACAGTGTGACCATACACATATGCACATTGTATACACACTGTGACAATAACCCCCATCCTGGTAACAAAACACAGACACTCCCTGGGGATGCAGAACAGCACCAGATTCCCTTAAAAGTAACGGTAACCACGGGGCGCCCCTTTAATCCCCCGCGAAGCACCGTGTCCAGGCAGCGGAGGTGTTAATAACCGGTGACAAAGCAGGGCAAGGAGATGTCACATACACAAAGCCCCCCCACCCCTGTCCCCCTCTCCCTCCCACAGAGGGACACAACCAGCACTTACCCTGCACGCTCACACGGTGTCTGTCACCTCTTGTCTCTATCCACCCACTCACCACAGGAAGCACTCACTCACCCACTCACCACAGGAAGCACTCACTCACCCACTCACTCACTCACATGGGACACCATGCTTATCCTGCCCTCCAGCCTGGGCTAGTGATGACATCACCGGGTGGAGGGGCCAGGGAGGAGAACCCTGCCTTCTGATTGGCTGATACCCTCTGACAAGTCCCCCCTCTCTCTTCCAGGCTAGGAGAGGTGGCATGTTAACTCTTTCCCTGCCATGACATATTCCCATCGCCTGGCTTCCGCAGGAGTTCCCCCTATTACAAATCCCTTTTACTTCCCTTTTTAAATTTCCAATACATACACACACACACACAGAGAGACAGAGAGACAGAGAGACAGTGTGTTCACTTGTGAGCACATTCACATGTCTTAGACGGGGCTACAACCCTGCCTTTCAACCATTATCACCTAGCATAGTGCTCCCACTGCAGCAAGGGATTTTGGGAAATGACATGCAAATGAGCACCTTTTGCCTGGAATATCCATTCACATGGAGCCCATTTAAGCTAATGCACCGCCGTTCACACAGCTTTTAAGCACAGCATGAGACTAGCAAAGCAATCACACCACTCACAGACATGTTTCAACCTTGATGGGTATCATCAGTCTGAGGTTGGTTTATACTTGCTTTGAAATATTTCTAGGCTGGGTAGGTTTACCATATCACATTTTAAGTTATGGTGGGTGAAAAAGGCAACAAAAAACCTCCACTGTTAGCATATAGCCAATAAAGAATATCACTTGTGAGCACATTCACATGTCTTAGACAGATCTGCAACCCTGCCTTTCAACCATTATCACCTAGCATAAAGTGCTCCCACTGCAGCAAGGGATTCTGGGAAATGACATGCAAATGAGCACACAATGTGTCACCTTTTGCATGGAATATCCATTCACATGTAGCCCATCATGGTTGAAACATGTCTGAGTGGTTTGTACTTGCTTTGCTAGTCCCATGCTGTGCTTAAAAGCTGTGTGAACGGCGGTGGATCATCTTAAATGGGCTCCATGTGAATAGATATTCCAGGCAAAATGTACTCATTTGCATGTCATTTCCACATTGTGTGCTCATTGGTATGTCATTTCCCAGAATCCCTTGCTGCAGTGGGAGCACTGTATGCGAGGTGATAATGGTTTAAAGGCAGGGTTGCAGACCTGTCTAGACGTGAATGTGCTCACAAGTGATATATATATGTATGTATGTATGTATGTATGAATGTATGTATGTATGTATGTATGTAGAGGTATCTGTACTGTGATAGCCGAGCTTATTAATCAAAAACAAATAGACGATACCGTTCTGTGGCTAATGAAATGCTTTTTAGGCTGCGCTTATATTGCCGGCGACGGCGCGTCAAAACAAATGCATTGTCGCCGTCGTCGGCGCGTATAGTGCATGTGGCAGCGCAACAGCGCTACCAAAAATCTGGTAGTCACTGTTATTTGATTTTTCGGCGACGGTCTCCCCTTGTGGCCAATCAGAGAGCTTCTCCGTCCCTCTGCCGTCCCCCTTTCTGACGTCACTCGCCTAGTAGCCAGCGACGTCGCCTAAACTTTAAATGCAACTATCGCAATGGCGACGGGTGATGTCATCGGTCGCGTCACCGGCAGTATAAGCGTAGCCTAATTGTCCGAGCTTTCGAGATACAGTGATCTCTAACATCGCCCGAAGAAGAGATCAGTGTATCTCGAAAGCTCACACAATTAAAAGCATTTTGTTAGCCACCGAACGGTATCGTCTACTCGTTTTTGATTTTACATATATATATCTATATATACATATATATATATTCATAGTTACATAGTAGATGAGGTTGAGAAAAGACATGCGTCAATCAAGTTCAATTAGGGTTGCCAGGTGTCCAGTATTGAACTGGACTGTCCTGTATTTGGACACTGTCCAGTAAAGAATTAGGGGTAATACTTGACATGTATGTGTTCGGTATTATCTCTCTGGGCGTGTACGTGTATACCGGTATTACCTCTCTGGGCGTGTACGTGTATACCGGTATTACCTCTCTGGGCGTGTACGTGTATACAGGTATTACCTCTCTGGGCGTGTACGTGTATACCGTTATTACCTCTCTGGGCGTGTACGTGTATACCGGTATTACCTCTCTGGGCGTGTACGTGTATACCGGTATTACCTCTCTGGGCGTGTACGTGTATACCGGTATTACCTCTCTGGGCGTGTACGTGTATACAGGTATTACCTCTCTGGACATAGTGACCTGACCTGCTGGGGGGGCCGTGGGATTACCCTGAACAGGAAGAGAGCAGGGATGTTGCTAAGGGGCTGGGCAGCTTCCTCCATTCTGATTGGCTTCATTACCCAGCAGCAGCCAATCCGGAGAATGTGTCAGGAGCCTCTGGGTTGGGCCAAGGAGAGGAGGAAACAGCATGTTGAGGCGTGAGGGGGTGTGTGTTTGTCTCGAGCGCGTCACACCTTTCACCATTGTGTCCAATATTTCTGGAGAAGCTGCTGGCAACCCTAAGTTCATCCTATGCTAAATTTAGACAACAGATACTTTATCCTATATCTATACTTACTCATTGATCCAGAGGAAGGCAAACAAAAAACCCCAGTGACATATCATCCAATGATATCTCATAAGGGGAAAAATACATTCCTTCCTGACTCCAAGAATTGGCAATCGGATTAATCCCTGGATCAACATCCTTCCCATGTATACTTATTTGGTATATCCCTGTATACCTTTCCTTTCTAAAAAGATGCCCAACCTTTTTTTGAACAAATCTATTGTATCTGCCATCACAGTCTTACTGGAAAGAGTACAAAGAAAATAAAAGTGCGCAACCCCAAAAACAACTCAATCGTGTAAAAGACAATGTCTATTGGTGATAGTGATACATAAATTCCTAATATAAACAGTGAATATTAAACCAAGTGAAAATATTAGGCACAGCCGTACTGTGGAAGTATAAAATGAATAAATATACCATACAGGAACGTTGGTGTGTGTGAATGCAGCTCTTAAAGAGAGAGTGACTCAGCACTCTCACAAACTAGAGATAAAGACAAGAAGAAAGCGCAAACACAAACCGTGAAGTATATCAAAACAGTGTTTAAAATAAATTTGGTAAGTATTCTGCGTACATTTAAAATAAAGGTCATAAGCATATACGTGTAACAACACGCGATGTTACCACACAGCAGAGTGGGAGACTTGGAGGTTGTCACTCAGGTAACTGGATTCCTGCTGGGCCTCAGATCCGTCCACATCTGGCGTGATGTCAGCACCCTGCAGCTGGTTCGTCCAAGGTTTGGAGAGAGAGATCAGCCCGGGTCGTCTGGCTCTACACCCCACGTTTGGCACAGGAAGCCAGTGTATTCCACGTGGTTGTAGTCCCGATCACGAGGGTACACAGAACGCAAGTCCCGAACACAGTCTACTCCAATGGCACTCGGCAAAGGGAATCAGTCCTAGTGAGCGCGCAATAATGACGCACTCGTAGGGCGCAGCTAAACACAAGGCGGGCCCAACCGGAACACCTAGGGGCTGCGTGAGCACACGGAAATGCTCAAAAATGTCCCAAACTCACAAACAGGCTAAATAGAACCATTAAAAAGTACCAAACATGGATATAGATTGAAAAATTAAAATCCAACGCGTTTCGAAGGTAAACACTGCTTCTTCATCAGGGATAAATTCAATGTGCCTACCCCAGGGTATTAAATATACACCCAACTGCTGCTATTGGTCCATTAATTAGATTCCAGGCCAATCAGAACATGTAATTCAGCAGTTAGGGGCGGGACATTGGATTCGCATTGATAATGACATTTAAAAACAATTCTTTAATACACATAAATTCCTCTGCAAAAGAAAAAAAGAAGGAAAAGAAAAAATCAGATTAAAAGTGTATACTTTATTGCATTTTAAAATTATATTATATATTAAAATTAAACACAGCACTAAGTGATAGCTACAATTGTATATTACTAACATTGCTTGTTCAATGAGACCGATGGGTCATCTAGGTGTCGAGTCATACGGACTCTATAGTCATAAGGAAAAAGATAACCATTAACCCTTTAATAAAGGCCCATACATCTAAATCTTCATTCAGCCCCTTAGAAGACATATAATCTAATTTGTGAATCCAAAAAGATTCCTGAGCTGATAGAGCTTTCAGTCTGCCCCCCCCCCCCCCCTTCTATCACCTGGCACATGTTTGATGCCTATAAATGTAAGAGAGGAAGGGTCTTTTTGATGTTTAATCAGGAAATGTTTGGAGACACTGTGCTTCTCAAAGCCATTCTTGATATTGCGTATGTGTTCTTGTATCCTAATCTTTAGGTTACGTTTTGTTCTGCCTACGTAGTGCAACCCACAGGCACACTCCAGAAGGTACACTATGAAGGTTGAGTCACATGTAATAAAATCATCTATACTGAAGATTTCTTTGGTTCAGGGATCCAGTCATTAACAGCAAATGTATCCCAATACGTTGATTTATTTCCTGCAGTCTTATGTGGTTCAACTACCATCATACCTCAAAGACTCTACTGCAGTTTTGAACCTATTCCAAACTTTCGAATGGAAGAGCAGCTATAGATGGCTGACATGCGATATTAAAGCTCTGTACACCCACATTCCACACACCAAGGGTCTAGAAACAATAGAAATCTGTATGCTACGAGATCCCTTGCTACATCCCCAGAATAGGGAATTTATTTTAAGGTCCATTGACTTCATATTGAAGCATAATTATTTCATGTTTCTCTCAGATTTCTACATACAGGTTTGCGGAATAGCAATGGGTACTCGCTTTGCCCCGAGTTTCGCGAACCTGTATGTGGGGGACTGGGAGAGCAACTGTATTTGGGCCAATACCCTTTTTCAAGTAACATCATCAGGTGGCGGCGCTACATTGATGATGTCCTTGTGGTGTGGGATGGAGATTTAGAGTCAGTCAATCAGTTTATGTCCTTCATCAATGTCAATGAATATAACTTAAGTTTTACACACCAAACAGACAAGGAAGTGACAAATTATCTAGATCTTAGACTGACTTCCACTTGTGATGGAAAGGTATTATCAGAGACATTCTTCAAAGAAAAGGATACCAATAATTTGCTAATGGCAACGAGTAATCATAAAGACACCTGGATTAAAAACATTCCAGCCGGTCAGTTCATGAGGTTGAAGAGAAATTGTACGAATAACGACACCTTTATGAAGCAAGCTGAAATACTTTTTAGTCGCTTCATTGAAAGGGGCTACAAACCTGATCACTTCAATAAGGAGCTAGAAAGGGTCCAACTTATGGACCGTGATGAACTGCTAGTGCAAAAAAGTAAAAAATCCAGTAAGTTGAACCCTAACAAAATAGATGTGGCATTTGTGACTAATTTTAATAGAGCTCACAAGAATATTGAGAAAGTGTTCATTAAACATTGGGCAATTTTAGAGAATGATCCGGTTCTGTGTGACCATCTGGTCAAGAAACCTAGATTTATTTATAGGAAAGCAACCAATTTGAAAAGCTTTTTAGCTCCAAGTGACATTGGACAAATGGTGTGCCAGAGAACAGAAAACAGTTGGCTTGGGACAAAACCTGTAGGTAATGTCAATTGTGCTAAATGTTCGGTTTGTAAATATATGCATCCCAACCGTAAAACCTTCACTTCCAAAAAAAACATAGAAATCTTCAGTATAGATGATTTTATTACATGTGACTCAACCTTCATAGTGTACCTTCTGGAGTGTGCCTGTGGGTTGCACTACGTAGGCAGAACAAAACGTAACCTAAAGATTAGGATACAAGAACACATACGCAATATCAAGAATGGCTTTGAGAAGCACAGTGTCTCCAAACATTTCCTGATTAAACATCAAAAAGACCCTTCCTCTCTTACATTTATAGGCATCAAACATGTGCCAGGTGATAGAAGGGGGGGGGGGGCAGACTGAAAGCTCTATCAGCTCAGGAATCTTTTTGGATTCACAAATTAAATTGTATGTCTCCTAAGGGGCTGAATGAAGATTTAGACGTATGGGCCTTTTATGAAAGGGTTAATGGTTATCCTTTTTCCTTATGACTATAGAGTCCGTATGACTCGACACCTAGATGACCCATCGGTCTCATTGAACAAGCAATGTTAGTAATATACAATTGTAGCTATCACTTAGTGCTGTGTTTAATTTTAATATATAATATAATTTTAAAATGCAATAAAGTATACACTTTTAATCTGATTTTTTCTTTTTTCTTTTCCTTCTTTTTTTCTTTTGCAGAGGAATTTATGTGTATTAAAGAATTGTTTTTAAATGTCATTATCAATGCGAATCCAATGTCCCGCCCCTAACTGCTGAATTACATGTTCTGATTGGCCTGGAATCTAATTAATGGACCAATAGCAGCAGTTGGGTGTATATTTAATACCTTGGGGTAGGCACATTGAATTTATCCCTGATGAAGAAGCAGTGTTTAGCTTCGAAACGCGTTGGATTTTAATTTTTCAATCTATATCCATGTTTGGTACTTTTTAATGGTTCTATTTAGCCTGTTTGTGAGTTTGGGACATTTTTGAGCATTTCCGTGTGCTCACGCAGCCCCTAGGTGTTCCGGTTGGGCCCGCCTTGTGTTTAGCTGCGCCCTACGAGTGACGTCATTATTGCGCGCTCACTAGGACTGATTCCCTTTGCCGAGTGCCATTGGAGTAGACTGTGTTCGGGACTTGCGTTCTGTGTACCCTCGTGATCGGGACTACAACCACGTGGAATACACTGGCTTCCTGTGCCAAACGTGGGGTGTAGAGCCAGACGACCCGGGCTGATCTCTCTCTCCAAACCTTGGACGAACCGGCTGCAGGGTGCTGACATCACGCCAGATGCGGAC
The DNA here is from genome assembly GCF_040206685.1 of Ascaphus truei. NCBI lineage: Eukaryota > Metazoa > Chordata > Amphibia > Anura > Ascaphidae > Ascaphus > Ascaphus truei. Next base: position 30,050,256 of record NC_134500.1, read on the forward strand.
GGATCTGAGGCCCAGCAGGAATCCAGTTACCTGAGTGACAACCTCCAAGTCTCCCACTCTGCTGTGTGGTAACATCGCGTGTTGTTACACGTATATGCTTATGACCTTTATTTTAAATGTACGCAGAATACTTACCAAATTTATTTTAAACACTGTTTTGATATACTTCACGATTTGTGTTTGCGCTTTCTTCTTGTCTTTATCTTACTGGAAAGAGCCTTTTCCTTTGTTGCTGGTGATATTTCCTTTCCTCCAACCTTAAGGGATGGCCCTGAGTCCTTTGTACTGCCCTTGGGATAAATAGTTCTTTTGAAAGCTCCTTGTACTGTCCCCAAATATATTTGTATATAGTTATCATATCCACTCTTAGACGCCTCTTTTCTAATGTAAATAAATCTAATTTAGCTAGCCTCTCCTCATAAGTTAGATTGTCCATCCCCTTTATTAATTTGATGGTTCTTCTCTGCACTCTCTCTAGTTCCATAATGTATTTTCTAAGGAGTGGTGCCCAAAATTGTACTTCATATTCAAGATGTGGTCTTACTAATGCTTTGTAAAGGGGCATAATTATGTTTACTTCCCTTCCATCCATTGCCCGTTTAATGCAAGATAAGATCTTGTTTGCCTTTGCAGCTACTGCATGACATTGGGCACTATTGCTAAGCCTGCTGTCTACAAGCACTCCTAAATCCTTCTCCATCAAGGATTCCCCCAATGTATCCCCATTTAATTTGTAAGTCGCCTGTTTATTCTTGCTTCCCAAATGCATAACCTTACATTTATCTGTCTTGGCAAATAGAGTCCTCATTGGCGCTGGGACTTTCACTCGTGCTCAATACAATGCATGACAAATATAAATATTTTTTTTTAAAATATTTTTCATGCATTGTATTGAGCACGAGTGAAAATTCCAGTGCCAATGAGGACTCAATTTGCAATGACTGTTTCTATGGGATTTGGATAATCCCTGAGGACTCACGGCTACAGGACTTTACCATCTAAGTGGATACGCTTAATCATTTTTCTTGATATATTACTTGGTTTTATGTTTATGTTACATTAGATTGTTTGTAAACATTTTGTATATTTGATTTGTTTTGGGGTATAGCGCTATAGTTGTGTAATTGCCATCTTACATTTATCTGTATTAAACCTCATTTGCCATTTACCTGCCCACGTTTCCAGTCTCTCCAAGTCCTTCTGGAGAGAAATTACATCCTGCTCCGATTCTACTACCTTACACAATTTAGTATCATCAGCAAAGATGGAGACTTTGCTCTCTATGCTAACCTCAAGGTCATTAATAAACAAGTTAAAAAGCAGGGGTCCCAGTACAGATCCCTGAGGTACTCCATTCACAACCTTAGCCCAACCTACAAATGTTCCATTTATGACAACCCTCTGTTGTCTGTCCTTCAACCAGTTTTCAATCCAGGTGCATATATTTTTACGGAGTCCAATTTGCTTTATTTTGTACACCAACGTCTTGTGTGGAACCGTATCAAAAGCCTTTGCAAAATCTAAGTAGACCACATCAACTGCATTACCCTGGTCTAAATTCCTACTTCCCTCCTCAAAGAAACAAATAAGGTTAGTTTGGCATGATCTATCCTTCATCAATCCATGCTGACTATTACTAATAATTTTGTTTCCATTAGATATTCCTGAATATTATCCCGTATTAAACCTTCAAGTAGTTTCCCCACTATTGAAGTCAAGCTTACAGGTCTGTAATTCCCCGGTTGTGATTTAGCTCCCTTTTTAAATATAGGCACCACATCTGCTTTACGCCAATCTTGTGGTACTGAGCCTGTGGAAATGGAGTCCTTGAATATTAAATATATTGGTTTGGCTATTACTGAACTTAACTCCTTGAGAACTCTTGGATGTATGCCATCGGGGCCAGGTGCCTTATTTACTTTCATTTTTTCAAGCCGCCTAAGAACTTCTTCCTAAGTTGTGGCTTCCTCCTGCGGCACTACTATTGAAATTGATTTTTCCCTGGTAAACACAGAGGCAAAGAAATTGTTTAATACCTCTGCTTTTTCCTTATATCCAATAATCTGCCTGCCCATCTCACACTGAAAGGGTCCTATATTTTCTTTTCTCATTTTTTTGTTATTAAGGTACTTAAAGAACTTTTTAGGGTTGATCTTACTTTCTATTGCAATCCTTTTTTAATTATCCATTTTTGCTAATTTGATTGCCCTTTTGCAATTTTTGTTACATTCCTTATAATTCTGATACGATGCCTCATGCTCCGTTAAGGAGGTGGGTTTTAAGATGGCTCTTAAAGGTGGATAGAGATGGTGCTTGTCGGGTATTTGCGGGAGAGGGCTTTGGACCCAAAAGGGGTAGAGAGAAGACATCCTTGAGCAGAACGCAAGAGTCAGGATGGTATATAGCGAGACGTTAGGGCTGAGATGTAAGGAGGGGCAGAAGAGTGTATAGTGAGATATTAATGTGAGATGTAAGGAGAGGCAGATGAGGGTATAGTGAGATATTAGGGTGAGATGTAAGGAGAGGCAGAGGAGCGTATAGTGAGATATGAATGTGAAATGTAAGGATGGGCAGAGGAGTGTATAGTGATATATTAGGGTGAGATTTAAGGAGCGGCAGAGGAGTTTATAGTGAGATATTAGGGTGAGATGTAAGGAGGGCAGAGGAGGGTATAGTGAGATATTAGGGTGAGATGTAAGGAGGGCAGAGGAGGGTATAGCCTTAAAAGTGAGGATGAGAATTTTGTAAGTAATACGGATTTGATAGGAAGCCAGGAGAGTGATTTCAGCAGGGAAGACACTGAGACAGATTTAGGAGAGAGAGAAAAGTGATTCTAGCAGCAGAGTTTAGGATAGATTGTAGGGGAGACAGGTGAGAGGCAGGAAGGCCGGACAGCAGAAGGTTACAATAGTCGAGACGGGAGAGAATGAGGGTCTGCGTTAGAGATTTACCAGTAGAGGGACAGAGGAAAGGGCGAATCTTTGAAATGTTACAGAAGTAAAAACGACAGGTTTTAGCTACATTGTAAGAGGAGAATGTGAGGAAGGAGTCAAATGTGACCCCTAGACAGTGTGCTTGTGACACTGGGTCTATAATAGTGCTGCCAACAGTAATGTAGAAGGGTGCAGTAGGGCCAGGCTTGGGAGGCAGTATGAGGAGCTCCGTCTTTGACATGTTAAGGTTGAATCGGCAGAGGGCCATCCAGGATGATATAGTGGAGAGACATTCAGAGACTTTAGTCTGTACAGCAGGTGTAAGGTCAGGGGTTGAAAAGTACATTTGTGTGTCGTCAGCATAGAGGGAATATTTCAACCCAAGAGATGTGACAAGGTCATCTGGAGAGACAGTGTAAAGAGAATAGAGAAGAGATTCCAAAACAGAGCCCTGGGGTACCCCCACAGAGAGATCGACAGAGGAGGAGGAAATGTTAGCAAAAGAGACACTGAAAGTACAATGGGAGAGGTAAGAGGAAATCCAGGATAGAGCTTTGTTATGGATTCCAAAAGTATGGAGAATGTGAAGGAGAAGAGGGTGGTCCACAGTATCAAAGGCTGCAGTGAGGTCGAGTAATATGAGAAGACTGTAGTGACCTTTGTCTTTGGCAGCATGGAAGTCATTAATTATTTTAGTGAGGACTGTTTCAGTGGAGTGAGCAGTGCGGAAGCAGATTGTAGAGGGTCTAGGAGACAGTAGGTGGTGAGAAAATGGAACACAAGGTGTTCAAGGAGTTTAGAGGCAAAAGGTAGGAGGGAGACAGGACGATAGTTAGAGAGACAGATAGGGTCAAGCTTGCTATTTTTGAGTAAGGGTATAACTGTTGTGTGCTTCAAAGGAGGAGGGAAAGGTACCAGAGTGGAGGGAAGAGTTGAAAATATGTGTGAGCTTAGGGATTAGAGTAGGAGCAAGAGGTTTGAAGAGATGGGAGGGGATCAAGAGGGCAAGTGGTGGAGGGAGAAGAGGAGATCAGCAGTGACATGTCCTCTGTGACAGAGGAAAAAGAGTCAAGGAAGGCAGAAGAAGAGTTAGAAAGAGGTGTAGGATGAGAGGATACAAAGGAGATGTCTTGACAAATGGAATCCACCTTTGTCTTGAAATAGTCAACAAAGTCCTGAGGTGAAATAGAGGAAGAGAAACAGGTAACAGAAGGTAGTCTGAATCGAGAGTCACAGACAGAGAAGAGGCGGTGTGGGCTAGACTTGTGAGTGTTGATTAGTGAAGAAAAGTAGGTTTGTTTAGCCTATAAGAACATTTCCTCACCGCCCCCGATGTGCGCCGTCCTATGGGGGAACCCCTGTTATAAGAATACCCCCTTATAAGAACATCTCCTCAAAGCGCTGACAAGTCCCTTCCTTCGGGAGGAACCCTAGTTATAAGAGCACCCCCTTATAAGAACATCTCCTCAGAGCCTTGACAAGTCGTTTCCTAAGGGAGAAACCCCTGTTATAGGAACACCCCCCATGTAAGAACATCAGGCCGCCTCTCGGGGCACAGGAGGTAAGAGAGTGAGCATGTCTCTCTGAGTCACAGGAAGAAGTTGCTGCCAGATGAGTCCTGTGTATAGTGGAGTCAGCAACAGGGAAATCTATACACGCCCTGAATAACTCTTTCACTGCCTGAATAGTCTGCTCTGTGTGTGTCAGTGTGTGTGTGTGTGTGTGTGTGTGTATCAGTACCTGTGTATCAGTGTGTATGTTAGTATGTGTAACTGTGTACCAGTGTCCATGTATCACTGTGTATGTTAGTGTATTTATCAGTGTGTATGTGTGTTTGGCAGTGTGTATCAGTGTGTGTATGTGTCAGTATGTGTATGTGTGTTTGGCAGTGTGTATTGTATCAGTGTGTGTATGTGTCAGTATGTGTATGTGTGTTTGGCAGTGTGTATTGTATCAGTGTGTGTATGTGTCAGTATGTGTATGTGTATTTGGCAGTGTGTATTGTATCAGTGTGTGTATGTGTCAGTATGTATGTATGTTAGTGTATATTGGTGTATGTGTGTTTAGCAGTGTGTGTGTATGTGTCAGTATGTGTATATGTGTTTGGCAATGTGTATCAGTGTGTGTATGTGTCAGTATGTGTATATGTTAGTGTGTATCTGTGTATGTGTATTTGGCAGTCTGTAGCATTGTGTGTATATGTATGAAAAAGGTGTATGTGCTACAGCGCTAATGCTTAATAAAAAAGTAGTGTACTATAAACCCTACCAGTAATAACCACAGTGCCTAAAAATTAGACTGTATACACAACAATTCCAAAAAAATATGCCGGCGCCTCAAAAAGTCAATGATACAGTGAAAGTCCTGACCATATGGCATGAACCAGTCCTGTTGACCTAGAAATCCTCTGATGATTCTTGATAGTTGTCTCACCACGTGGGAAAAGAAAACCAAAACCCGATCATAGTATATAACTGTATAGGATATTATCGGCCGGCGCACAGGACGACACGTGGAGGTGGAGTTGCAGCGGTGTGTTCCGCATCAGCGGTGGTCCACACAGCCGGGGGACGGTCCTTCACCGGTGAGGACTTCAGCCCCGGAGAGCGGACATTACCTGTGGAGTTACTACTTGCTGTGCCTACCTTTATCTGGCTTCTTGTGAGTAGGGTTTCAATTTTGCCCATCTGGAGCAGCATTCATGGGTTACCTTTATGTGTATGTCACAATTTGTATTAAACCAGCCTATTTTAGTTGGTTAATTGCAGGTTTTTTTTAGTCTCGGTATGTTTGTCTATTAATGTGTGTCTGTTTGTAAATCATAGTTTGTATACCAGTAGATTTTGAGTTTGTTTTAAGGTTTATTTTTATGAGTTAGTATTTAGATAATATCCTATACAGTTATATACTATGATCGGTTTTTGTTTTTCTTTTCCCATGTGGTGAGGCAACTATCAAGAATCATCAGAGGATTTTTAGGTCAACAGGACTGGTTCATGCCATATGGTCAGGACTTTCACTGTATTATTGACTTTTTGAGGCGCCGGCATATTTTTTTGTATTGTGTGTATATGTGTTTGGCAGTATGTATTTGTGTGTGTATGTGTCAGTATGTGTACAGTATGTGTGTTTGGAAGTGTGCATCAGTGTGTGTGTCTATCGGTGTATGTGTGTTTAGCAGTGGATGTGCCAGTATATGTCCTCTAGAGTGTAAGCTCCCATGATCAGGGCCCTCATCACCTTCTGTATCTATTTGCATTTTCTGTCCTTACTTGTAGGACATTGAGTTTATGTCATTGCTGCCACTCTGTCCCCTCTTTGTACCGCGCTGCGGATTATGTTGGAGCTTTAAAAAAAACAAAACATAACAATAATACATGTGTATGTGTTATTGTGTGTATTAGTGTGTCTGTGTGTATGTGTCAGTATGTGTGTATTAGTATGTTTTTGTGTCACGGTGTGTGTGTCAGTATGTGTATGTGTGTTAATATGTGTGTATGTGTCAGTATGTGTGTGTTTGTGTAACACTTTATTAACAAAATGGTTTAAACCTTTCAAAATAATGCTGTATATGTGCACCCGGCATTGATCTCAGCACGGCTCTTTTTGAAAAACAAAGGTCTCTTAACCGTATGGGCGATTGCGCCGGCCGTTACTAGGTTAGCCGAGCTTTACAATCGAGATACACATTTGATCCAGTTTTTGATTTTGAGTGAAAACACAAATGCACCACTACTACTATAGTGGCCTTTTATCTACAGGCATTTATCTGCAATACCAGCCTTTTGATGTCACTTCATCCAACGTACATATTCTTGTATATATATATATCTATATATATATATAAAACTGAAAATGTTGTTTGTGAGTCCCTGCAGACCATTTGATTGGTCCGTCGGTCCGCCCGCCCTCCCACGGCTCTCACTGGCTGGTGTGTCTCGCCCCCCGCCGTGTCCCGCCCCCCACGGCTCTCATTGGCCAGTGTGCTCTAACCCAGGGCTCCCCAACCCCTGGGCACACTGCTGATGCTGCCGCCTGAGGTGAGGAAATGCTCCCTGGTGGTGGTGGTGGTGGTGGTGGCGGCTGTTGTTGTTGCTGCTGCTTGGGGGGGGGCTTAACTGAGACGTGTGAGTATTTGCCCTCCCCCAGCTCCGTTTTTGCCCCCTATCTCCGTTTTTGCCCCCCAGCTCCGTTTTTGTCCCCCCAGCTCCGTTTTTGCCCCGCCCCAGCTCCGTTTTTGCCCCACCCCAGCTCCGTTTTTTCCTCCCCAGCTCCGTTTTTGCCCACCCAGCTCCGTTTTTGCCTCCCCCGCTGTTTTTGCCCTCCCTAGCTCCGTTTTTGCCCCCCCTAGCTCCGTTTTTGCCCCCCCTAGCTCCGTTTTTGCCCCCTCAGCTCCGTTATTGCCCCCCCAGCTCCGTTATTGCCCCCCCAGCTCCGTTTTTTGCCTTCCCCCCAGCTCCGTTTTTGCCTCCCCCCAGCTCCATTTTTGCCTCCCCCCAGCTCCATTTTTGCCTCCCCCCAGCTCTGTTTTTGCCTCCCCAGCTCCGTTTTTGCCCCCCACAGCTCCATTTTTGCCCCCCCCGCAGCTCCGTTTTTGCCCCAGCTCCGTTTTTGCCTTCACCCCACACACACATTGACACACTCAGTGACAGACACACATACACACACAGTGACAGACACACTGCCACACCCCCCTCTTCCCCCCCTGCCTTCCCACCGCCCCTGCCTTCTCCCCCCTGCCCCTGCCTTCCCGCCCCTGCCTTCCCGCCCCTGCCTATCACCCTCCGTCCTCTGCCTTTCACCCTCCCGCCCCTCACCCACCCGCCGCCCTCCCGCCCCTCACCCACCTACCTGCCTCCCGCCCTCCCGCCCCTGCCTTTCACCCAAACACCCACCCGCCGCCCGCCCTCCCGCCTCTGCTTTTCACCCACCGCCCGTATCCCGCCTCGGCTTTTCACCCGCCGCACGCCCTCTCGCCTCTGCCTTTCACCCGCCGCCCACCCTCTTGCCTCTGCCTTTCACCCACCCGCCACACTCCCGCATCTGCCTTTCACCCACTCGCCGCCCGCACTCCTGCCGCCCTCCCACCTTTCACCCACCCGCCGCCCACACTCCCGCACTCTTGCCGCTGCCTTTCACCCAAACACCCACCCGCCGCCCGCCCTCCCGCCTCTGCTTTTCACCCACCGCCCGTATCCCGCCTCGGCTTTTCACCCGCCGCACGCCCTCTCGCCTCTGCCTTTCACCCGCCGCCCGCCCTCTTGCCTCTGCCTTTCACCCACCCGCCACACTCCCGCATCTGCCTTTCACCCACTCGCCGCCCGCACTCCTGCCGCCCTCCCACCTTTCACCCACCCGCCGCCCACACTCCCGCACTCTTGCCGCTGCCTTTCACCCACCCGCCGCCTCACACACCTGCGCCCCACAGCCGCCGCCCTTACTCAACAGACACCTGCCGCCTTTCACCCACTCGGCACACTCAACACACACCCGCCGCCTCTCACCCACCCGACACACTCGACACACACCTGCTGCCTCCCGGCCCTACGCACCGACATTACTGACCAGCCGCCGCACCCACTCACCACCCACCCGGCGCCTCCCGCCTCACACCCACCAGCCACACTCACACCCCTACGCACCGACATCACTGACCAGCCGCCTCACACCCGCTCACACCCTAGCGGGATTTCCACCCACAGCCAGCACTCACTACCCACCCGCCACCCGTACTGAACACCCACCCGACGCCTCACACCCGCTCACACCCTAGTGGGACACACACACCTCACATTTTTACATCACTTATGTCACCAAAATATACATTGTACTGTGGTGTGTTTACAATAAACCATTTTTAAACAACAACATCCTATTACATTTTCTTCCATGTTTCTTTTCAACATTATTATACAACCTTTCCACCAAATAGTCAACCTATTGTTCCCCTATTTATAAATAATACTACCTAACAATAGGTTGACTATTTGGTGGAAAGGTTGTATAATAATATATATATTGCATATAATACCTGAAAGGTAAAGAGACAAAGGCACTCAGCAGTTCAGTAATGAAAAAATGTATACAAATACTTGCACAAAAAGTCCAACGTTTTGATCCCGGAGAGAGATGTTTATCACTATTTCTCTTCTTATTAACTTTTCTTTTTCCCTTTTGTCCATTCATTCTTATAACTTTTCCTACCATATTTGTATCCCCCCTTTTTTCTTCTTTTGTTCTATGGTTCGATTTTGTTTGATTGTTTAATTGATTATTATTGATTATGTAAGTTTGTAGCACCCTATATAGGTGGCCTTTTTTAGTGCTCATCATAATATTAATAAAATATTATTTTAATGATTTAAATATATTATCTGATTAAAATTCCAAGTAGTAGGGTGCTTATATGCTCCCACTTTTTGCTGTTTACTATATATACCTTATACCAGTAATTTACCTAATTAACATATACTGTGGAGTTAGAGTATTTAAGGCCCCCTATAGGTGTCTCAAACTACCGCCTGATGAAGCACGTTGCGGAGTTTACTTTGTGCAAGACAGACACTCAGACACTCAGTTGTTCAGCTGACAGCCTTCCCACGGAGCCTTGAGCCGCCTCCATCTGGCTAACTCCGAATGGGGGTAGTTCTGTAGCTGTAGAGACACGGCGATCAGTTTCAACTGATTTCTTGCGCAACGCGCAACCCCCTCCCCCTTCCGCGCACACGCGCCCGCATGCCACATGGACGCGATCACTGCGTTAAGGCAATCTGATCACTCAGCGTGCGGACGCCTCCGCACGGTCTGCTTCACCATGGCCCCAGTCTTAAGCTAAGGCCCTGGTAACTCAGCTGCAATGCGCGCCCGTGAGATTGGCGGCGCGTGCAGCCGATTACCTGGTCTGCAGGGAGCTGCAGGAAGAGAGACCGGAGGGGGCGTGGCGGGGGAGTGACGGGGGCGTGGCCATGACGTCACCCGGCAGGTTTGCCCTCATTGGCTGAACCGCCGGGGGGCGTGCCGTATCGCTCGACGCGAGTCTTGCTCTCAATTCTATTGAGAGCAGGAGCAGCTCTCGCCTCAGCGCTGCGGCCCCCCCTCGCAGCATGCCCGACGCCATTGAGGGGAGGGCTCTCATCCATGCAGCGTCCGCCACAGCGGACGCTGTAGTAGGCAGCAGGGTCAAGCCCTTAGGGAGCATTACCAGATACACTCTATTTAGAGCACTGATAAGGGATCATTAACTATCAATTAGAGCTAGATGTATGGTTCCCTTCCACTATATACTAGTGTCTATATGTTTGTAAACACATTGTGACAGAAACCAGGGGATGGTAATAAATTCCGTATATAGGGCTCCCAGGATATTGAACAGTTTCTATCCTGTTTGGCCTGGGAGTGCAGCCTTATAATACATACACTCCATCCCACAGTTTGGCAAGCGCTGGAACTGAGGGATGAGAGATCCAGACCAGAGTTTGTCTGCTGCCTGATTTCTGTCACCTGTCAGGCTAATTAGAAATCAGGTATGTAAGACTGATTTCCTGTTTGCTCTTCCCCTCTCCCCAAGAGCCTGGAGGCTGGAAGGCTGCTGAACTAAAGAGGGGAGAAGCCTCTTCCCCAAACAGGTTCAATCATTCTGTTCATTTGTCTAAGACTGCAAAAGGACCTTGTTTTGTTGTTGGAAGTGGAAAAGCCACTTCCAACCCTGAGTCAGGGATATCTAAGTTAAGTTATCGCTCAGGTGAGCAGCTTTTGTTTTTGATCTGTTTCTGTTGTATGCACTGTGGCAGTCTCAGTGCCTGGGACTGAATAAACCAGGCATAGCCTGTTTAAAGGAACAGTACGTGACGCCTCATCATTTAACCCAACGGTGCGCAAACTGTGGGGCGCGACCCCCAGGGGGGGCGCGAGACTGCCGACGGGGGGTGCGGGGTTTACAGAGGCCCCGCGCGCTTCCGGAAGGCACTTAAATTAAGTGCCGGGGGAGCTGCAGGGCCTCTGTAAACCATACTTACCCGTGGCTCCGGCGGCTTCCTCCCGGCGTCGCCATGGCAACGCGGCGTCAAAATGACGCTGCGAGGTCATGTGACGTCACGTTGCTATGGCAACGTGACGTCATTACGCCGGAGCGAGGGTAAGTTGGGGTTGGGGGGGGCACGGGAGTGAGGGGACAGCCGGCAGGGGGGCGCAGGGAAAAAAGTTTGCGCCCCCCTGATTTAACCTACCCTAAAAGACCGTGTTTTAACAGTCCCGGACAAACGACGGAGCCCCGGAGTAAGCTGTTTGTCACATATGGTGGAGAATGCGGGCAGAACACTAAAAGGTCTGCGGGTTAAAGAACTTTAACAAGAAAAAAAAAAAGTTTTTTTTTCTCTCTCCAAACAAGATGGAAGACGTGGTGAGTGCGCTGGTACGCAATGTCGCGGTCCAGAAAGACGCGAATGAAACCCAGCAACAGCTGTTAATAGCCCAGCAAGAGACTAATGCAAACCAGCAACAGGTGAATGCAAACCAGCAAGAGACAAACCGCTTGCTGAGAGAGGAGCAACAACGGTTCGCTCAGGGCTTACAGCAGGAACTCGAGACCCTGAGGGGGACTATCAGTAACCTTCCACTGGCAGGCGCAGCCCCAGTTCCGAAAATGACCAGGGCTAGCCACTACCTTCAGAAGATGGGATCCTCGGATGATGTGGAAGCCTATCTTCTCACGTTTGAACGCACGGCACAGAGAGAGGGATGGCCAGAAGCTGAGTGGGCTGGTCTAATCGCACCCTTCCTAAGCGGCGAACCCCAGAAGGCTTACTTTGATCTAGAGCCAGCCGAAGCTAACGTCTATGAAAAATTGAAGTTCGAGATCCTCGCCCGCCTCGGCATAACCACGGCTGTTCGTGCCCAAAGGTTTCACGCATGGTCCTTCACGATAGATAAAGCCACCCGAAGCCAGATGTATGACCTCATCCATCTCGCCCGGAAGTGGCTACAACCCGAGATGAACTCAGCAAGCCACATCGTGGAACGGTTGGTCATGGACCAGTTCTTGAGGAAACTTCCCTCTGCCTTACGCCGTTGGGTCAGTCGGAGTGACCCCCACAATGCGGATGAGCTTGTGGCCCTCGTAGAAAGGTACAATGCAGCAGAAGAGCACCCGCAACCCACAGTCGTGGAGCAACCCCACTACCCGAGGTTCCAGGACTCTTCCAGAGACGGTAAAAGGGTACCGGGGTTAAGGGGCGCTGAAGAGCGGCGACCACCTTCATGCAGCACCAGCAACAGTGGGTCGCACACTAAGGGCAATAGCCAACATGGGGAGCCGGGAAAAGGCTCTAAGTGGGACACAGACTATGTACCTAAATGTGTAAATTGTCATGAGAGGGGCCACACCGCAAAAATCTGCCCACTAAATGATGAACCCATGCAATGCAACAGCGTGGAAACTTATTCGCTGTGGTCCCAATGTATGGGCCCTAGCCCAGAGGACCCCTTGAATAACCATCTGTGGGCATTTGTAAAGGTTAATGGTAAGAGGGTTCGGGCACTTCTTGACTCTGGGAGCATGGTCACACTAGTGTCCGAATACCTGTTGCCCATTAAGAAGAAACAGGGAAACAGTTCACAAAGAGTGGCAATTTGTTGTATACATGGGGATAATCATGAATATTCCACTGTTGATGTTTTTTTTGAAACAGAGTTTGGTTCTTTAGATTTCAAGTTGGGTATTGTACACAAACTGGCACATGATGTGTTAATAGGGACCGACTTTCCCCATTTTCTAAAAATGTGGTCCCCCGCTCAGAATAGCGCCCAGAGTTCAATAGCGGACCATAACGAAGTATTAGAAGAAACAAATCCTTTCCCTTTTTCAGAAATGGATGTTGACGAGGGCCCAAATAAGAAGGGGGAAAAGGAGGAGTGCTGTAAAATTCCCTTCCCCATCACTACTTTGGTAGGGAATACCCCAAATCAAGATGTTGATCAGACACTTACCACCCCAGAACCGGATACGACCCTCGCTGACCTAGAGGTCAGTCCTGGGAGTTTTAAGAAGGCCCAGTGGGAGGACCCCCCATTAGCGGTAGCAAGGGGAAATATACGGGACCAGAATAGTACTCCTGGCCAACCAGATAGGTCACTTGCTTACCCCTACTTCGAGGTAGAGAACGACCTAGTATATCGGGTTGATAAAAGGAAATCAGTTACAACTAAACAATTGTTGGTACCACGGACATTCCGTAATGTAGTATTACACCTCGCACATAGTCATCCATTGAGGGGACACCTATGGGTGGAAAAGACAAAAGAAAATGTTCTTCGAAGCTTCTATTGGCCTGGGGTTCTGGCAGAAATTACAAATTATTGCTCCTCATTCCCAGAATGTCAGATCACCGCCCCGTTCAAAGCGTACTGCAGCCCATTGGTATCCCTTCCCATAATAGAGGTACCATTTGACCGGATTGCTATGGATCTAGTAGGTCCCCTAATAAAGTCTGCTAGGGGACATCAGCATATATTGGTAATATTAGATTATGCCACCCGATATCCGGAGGCAGTTCCCCTACGTAGCACCTCTGCTAAAAACATAGCAAAAGAGTTAGTAGTTCTGTTTTCCCGGGTCGGAATTCCTAAAGAGATCTTATCTGACCAGGGAACACCATTTATGTCCCAAGTAACAAAAGAGCTATGTAAACTTCTAAAAATCAAGCATCTCAGAACCTCAGTCTATCATCCACAAACAGATGGTTTAGTGGAAAGGTTCAATAAAACCTTAAAGAGCATGTTACGGCGGGCAGTCGATAAAGATGGGAAAAACTGGGATTGTTTGTTACCGTACCTTTTATTTGCCATTAGGGAAGTTCCCCAATCATCCACAGGTTTCTCCCCGTTTGAACTATTGTATGGCCGACACCCAAGGGGCTTACTGGATATAGCCAAAGAGACTTGGGAACACGAGGTTACCCCTTACAGAAGTGTAATAGAGCATGTTGCCCAGATGCAGGACCGCATTGCTGCAGTCCTACCCATAGTGAGGGAACACATGGAAAAAGCTCAAAAGGCCCAGAGGAATACGTATAATAAGGGTGCTAGGGTCAGAATTTTTTTTCCAGGTGATAGGGTGCTAGCTCTGGTTCCCACCGTGGAGAGTAAATTCCTTGCTAAATGGCATGGGCCATATGAGGTCTTGGAAAGAGTGGGTGAAGTAAATTATAAGGTAAGACAGCCAGGTAGGAGGAAACCTGAGCAAATTTACCATATAAACCTACTCAAGCCCTGGAAAGATAGAGAAGTCTTGTTAACCCTAGTACCCCCAGGTCCGTCAGAGAATCAAGAAACTGACCCAGAGGTTAGCATAGCTGAAACCCTGTCCGTTCATCAGAAACGAGAGGTTGAGAATTTAGTGAGAAGAAACAAAGAAATCTTCTCTACACAGCCAGGTAGAACTAGCGTAATTGAACATGACCTAGTCTCTGAACCGGGGGTCCGAGTTAACCTTAAACCGTACCGAATCCCAGAGGCCAAAAGAAAGGCTATAAGTTTAGAGGTTAAAAAAATGCTAAAACTAGGCGTAATTGAGGAATCCCAAAGTGGCTGGAACAGCCCTATAGTCTTAGTCCCAAAGCCAGATGGTACAACAAGGTTTTGTAATGACTACCGGAAACTAAACGCGGTGTCAAAATTTGATACTTATCCTATGCCCAGGGTAGATGAACTTGTAGAGAGACTAGGCAAAGCCCGATATCTCACAACCCTAGACCTAACAAAAGGGTACTGGCAGGTTCCCCTCACAGAAAGGGCAAAAGAAAAGACAGCCTTCTCAAGCCCAGGCGGCCTCTTTCAGTATAAGGTGCTGCCTTTTGGCTTACATGGAGCTCCCGCCACATTCCAAAGAATGATGGATAAAATTTTAAAACCACATGCTCGGTATGCTGCCGCCTACCTGGATGATGTGGTAATCCATAGTGAAGATTGGCAATCCCACCTTCCAAAGGTCCAAGCTGTGCTCGACGCAGTTCGGTCTGCTGGACTAACTGCTAACCTATTGGTCTGGAGGAGGCCAAGTATCTGGGGTATTCTATTGGCAGAGGTTTACTCAAACCCCAAACACTCAAAGTGGAGGCGATACAAAATTGGCCAAGGCCAGTTACAAAAAAACAAGTAAGGACCTTTTTGGGGTTAATTGGGTACTATAGAAGGTTTATTCCCAATTTTGCAACTAAGGCAACCCCACTAACCGACCTCACAAAAGCAAGAGGACCGCTAATGGTAAAGTGGTCCCCTGAAACCGAACAGGCCTTTAGAAGCCTGAAAGAAGCTCTCTGTGCCCAACCAGTGTTGGTCACACCTGACTTCTCCAAAGAGTTCGTAGTCCAAACCGACGCATCTGAGGTAGGGCTGGGGGCGGTACTCTCCCAGGAGTCTCAAGGTGAGGAGCACCCCATCCTTTATTTAAGTAGGAAACTAAATCCCCAGGAGAAAAATTACTCCATAGTAGAGAAAGAGTGTCTCGCAATAAAGTGGGCTGTAGAGACGCTCAAATACTACCTGTTGGGGAGAAAATTCCGGTTGGTCACAGATCATGCACCCCTTACCTGGATGTGTCAAAACAGGGAAAAGAATGCTAGAGTGACCAGGTGGTTCCTAAGCCTACAACCCTTTAAATTTTCTGTGGAACACAGGTCAGGGCACAAACATGCAATGCTGACGGGTTGTCAAGGATGCACTCCCTAATATCCATGGTCGCTCATCCCTCGAGGTCTGAGCTGGGGGGGAGGATATGTGACAGAAACCAGTGTATGGTAATAAATTCCATATATAGGGCTCCCAGGATACTGAACAGTTTCTATCCTGTTTGGCCTGGGAGTGCAGCCTTATAATACATGCACTCCATCCCACAGTTTGGCAAGCGCTGGAACTGAGGGATGAGAGATCCAGACCAGAGTTTGTCTGCTGCCTGATTTCTGTCACCTGTCAGGCTAATTAGAAATCAGGTATGTAAGACTGATTTCCTGTTTGCTCTTCCCATCTCCCCAAGAGCCTGGAGGCTGGAAGGCTGCTGAACTACAGAGGGGAGAAGCCTCTTCCCCAAACAGGTTCAATCATTCTGTTCATTTGTCTAAGACTGCAAAAGGACCTTGTTTTGTTGTTGGAAGTGGAAAAGCCACTTCCAACCCTGAGTCAGGGATATCTAAGTTAAGTTATCGCTCAGGTGAGCAGCTTTTGTTTTTGATCTGTTTCTGTTGTATGCACTGTGGCAGTCTCAGTGCCTGGGACTGAATAAACCAGGCATAGCCTGTTTAAAGGAACAGTACGTGACGCCTCATCATTTAACCTACCCTAAAAGACCGTGTTCTAACAGTCCTGGACAAACGACGGAGCCCCGGAGTAAGCTGTTTGTCACAACATATATACATTTATACTGTGGAATATCAGTTTAACGACCTGGTTTTATTAACTAGGACTTGTACACCATACAATTTTACTAAAATGTCTGTTCTGCACCTTGTCATGATTTTTATTTTTGTATTAATACAGTTTGTAGATTTTATTTACCCATAGTATTATCAGTATCACTTATAGGTTGTTGTGCACCACCAAAAGGATTTCTTTTGGAAGCACACTTTTGTGTTTCTTCTTTCCTTAGTAGTCTGCCTACCTCCTTGGGAGCCCACAACCTCCCTCTATAAATGAAACAAGTTTGAGTGAGGACACTCTCCATTGCTATTTCAGCTTTACAAATAAACCCTAATAATGATAACTAGCTGATATACCCGGCGTTGCCCGGGATTGAATGGTCCAGCTCCCCCTCTCTGTCCACTCACCCCCTATCTCTGCTCCCCATTGCCCTCTCTCTGTGGGTGGGTGAGTTAGTGAGTGGGTGAGTTAGTGACTGGGCGGGTGAGTTAGTCAGTTAGTGAGTGGGCGGGTGAGTTTGTGAGCGGGCGGGTGAGTTAGTGAGCGGGCGAGTGAGTGAGCGGGTGAGTTAGTGAGGGCGGGTAAGTGAGTTAGTGAGCGGGGTCTCTCAGCTAGTGACTGGGTGGGTGGGTGAGTTAGTGACTGGGTGGGTGGGTGAGTTGGTGACTGGGTGGGTGAGTGAGTTAGTGAGTGGGTGGGTGAGTGAGTTAGTGAGTGGGTGGGTGAGTGAGTTAGTGACTGGGTGGGTGAGTGAGTTAGTGACTGGGTGGGTGAGTGAGTTAGTGACTGGGTGGGTGGGTGAGTTATTGACTGGGTGGGTGGGTGAGTTATTGACTGGGTGGGTGGGTGAGTTATTGACTGGGTGGGTGGGTGAGTTATTGACTGGGTGGGTGGGTGAGTTAGTGACTGGGTGGG
Source organism: Ascaphus truei (assembly GCF_040206685.1). NCBI lineage: Eukaryota > Metazoa > Chordata > Amphibia > Anura > Ascaphidae > Ascaphus > Ascaphus truei. The sequence goes on from NC_134500.1 coordinate 30,067,511, forward strand.
TGGATGAGTGAGTTAGTGACTGGGTGAGTTAGTGACTGGGTTGGTGAGTGAGTTAGTGACTGGGTGGGTGGGTGAGTTTGTGACTGGGTGGGTGGATGAGTGAGTTAGTGACTGGGTGAGTTAGTGACTGGGTGGGTGAGTGAGTTAGTGACTGGGTGGGTGAGTGAGTTAGTGACTGGGTGGGTGAGTGACTGGGTGGGTGAGTGACGGGTTGGGTGAGTGACTGGGTGGGTGGGTGAGTTAGTGACTGGGTGGGTGAGTGATTTAGTGAATGGGTGGGTGGGTGAGTTCGTGAATGGGTGGGTGAGTTAGTGACTGGGTGGGTGGGTGAGTTAGTGACTGGGTGGGTGGGTGAGTTAGTGACTGGGTTGGTGGGTGAGTTAGTGACTGGGTGGGTGAGTGAGTTAGTGACTGGGTGGGTGGGTGAGTGAGTTAGTGACTGGGTGGGTGAGTTAGTGACTGGGTGGGTGAGTTAGTGACTGGGTGGGTGGGTGAGTTAGTGACTGGGTGGGTGGGTGAGTTAGTGACTGGGTGGGTGAGTTATTGACTGGGTGGGTGGATGAGTTAGTGACTGGGTGGGTGAGTTAGTGACTGGGTGGGTGGGTAAGTAAGTGAGGTAGTGACTGGGTGAGTTAGTGAATGGGTGGGTGGGTGAGTTAGTGACTGGGTGGGTGGGTGGGTGAGTTAGTGACTGGGTGGGTGAGTGAGTTAGTGACTTTGAGTGAGTTAGTGACTGGGTGAGTGAGTAAGTTAGTGACTGGGTGAGTGAGTGAGTGACTGGGTGAGTGAGTGAGTTAGTGACTGGGTGAGTGAGTTAGTGACTGGGTGGGTGAGTGAGTTAGTGACTGGGTGGATGGGTGAGTTAGTTAGTGAGTGGGTGGGTGAGTTAGTGAGTGGGTGGGTGGGTGAGTGAGTTAGTGACTGGGTGGGTGGGTGAGTGAGTTAGTAACTGGGTGGGTGGGTGAGTTAGTGACTGGGTGGGTGGGTGAGTTAGTGACTGGGTGGGTGGGTGAGTGAGTTAGTGACTGGGTGAGTGAGTTAGTGACTGGGTGAGTGAGTTAGTGACTGTGTGGGTGAGTGAGTTAGTGACTGTTTGGGTGGGTGAGTTAGTGACTGGGTGGGTGGGTGAGTTAGTGACTGGGTGGGTGGGTGGGTGAGTTAGTGACTGGGTGGGTGGGTGAGTTAGTGACTGGGTGGGTGAGTGAGTTAGTGACTGGGTGGGTGAGTGAGTTAGTGAGTGGGTGGGTGAGTTAGTAACTGGGTGGGTGGGTGAGTTAGTGACTGGGTGGGTGGGTGAGTTAGTGACTGGGTGGGTGGGTGAGTGAGTTAGTGACTGGGTGAGTGAGTTAGTGACTGGGTGAGTGAGTTAGTGACTGGGTGGGTGGGTGAGTTAGTGACTGGGTGGGTGGGTGAGTTAGTGACTGGGTGGGTGGGTGAGTTAGTGACTGGGTGGGTGAGTTAGTGACTGGGTGGGTGAGTGAGTTAGTGACTGGGTGGGTCGGTGAGTTAGTGACTGGGTGGGTGGGTGGGTGAGTTAGTGACTGGATGGGTGAGTTAGTGACTGGGTGGGTGAGTTAGTGACTGGGTGGGTGAGTTAGTGACTGGGTGGGTGAATTAGTGACTGGGTGGCTGGATGAGTTAGTGACTGGGTGAGTGAGTGACTGGCTGAGTGAGTTAGTGACTGGGTGGGTGAGTTAGTTAGTGGGTGGGTGAGTTAGTGAATCGGTGGGTGAGTTAGTGACTGGGTGGGTGGGTGGGTGAGTTAGTGACTGGGTGGGTGAGTGACTGGGTGGGTGGGTGAGTTAGTGACTGGGTGGGTGAGTGAGTTAGTGGGTGGGTGAGTTAGTGAGTGGGTGGGTGAGTGAGTTAGTGACTGTGTGGGTGAGTGAGTTAGTGACTGGGTGAGTTAATGACTGGGTGGGTGGGTGAGTGAGTTAGTGACTGGGTGGGTGAGTGAGTGACTGGGTGGGTGAGTTAGTGACTGGGTGGGTGGGTGGGTGGGTGAGTTAGTGACTTGAGTTAGTGACTGGGTGGGTGAGTGAGTTAGTGACTGGGTGGGTGAGTGAGTTAGTGACTGGGTGGGTGAGTTAGTGACTGGGTGGGTGATTTAGTGACTGGGTGGTTGAGTTAGTGACTGGGTGGGTGAGTGAGTTAGTGACTGGGTGGGTGGGTTGGTGAGTGAGTTAGTGACTGGGTGAGTGAGTGAGTTAGTGACTGGGTGAGTGAGTGAGTTAGTGACTGGGTGGGTGAGTTAGTGACTGGGTGGGTGGGTGAGTTAGTGACTGGGTGGGTGGGTGAGTTAATGACTGGGTGGGTGAGTTAGTGACTGGGTGGGTGGGTGAGTTAGTGACTGGGTGGGTGAGTTAGTGACTGGGTGGGCGAGTTAGTGACTGGGTGGGCGAGTTAGTGACTGGGTGGGCGGGTGAGTGACTGGGTGGGTGAGTTAGTGACTGGGTGGGTGGGTGAGTTGGTGACTGGGTGGGTAAGATAGTGACTGTGTGGGTGGGTTAGTGACTGGGTGGGTGGGTGAGTTAGTGACTGGGTGGGTTGTGAGTTAGTGAGTTAGTGAATGGGTGAGTTAGTGACTGGTTGGGTGGGTGAGTTAGTGACTGGGTGGGTGAGTTAGTGACTGGGTGGGTGAGTTAGTGACTGGGTGGGTGGGTGAGTTAGTGACTGGGTGGGTGGGTGAGTAGTGAGTGACTGGGTGGGTGAGTGACTGGGTGAGTAGTGAGTGACTGGGTGAGTTAGTGGGTGGGTGAGTTAGTGACTGGGTGGGTGATTGAGTGAGTTAGTGACTGGGTGGGTGGTTGAGTGAGTTAGTGACTGGGTGGGTGATTGAGTGAGTTAGTGACTGGGTGGGTGGTTGAGTGAGTTAGTGACTGGGTGGGTGAGTGCGTTAGTGACTGGGTGGGTGGGTGACTGGGTGAGTAGTGAGTGACGGGGTGACATTTCCCCTTCCCCCCCATACCGGAGGCGGCGGCATGAAGCTAGAGGGCAGGCCGGCATCCCCCCCGCACCCCCTATACCTCACGTGGCAGCGGCATGCAAATAGTTAGCGTCCCGGCATCCCCCACACCTCAGGCGGCATGAAGATAGCGGTTGGGCATCTCGGCATCTCCCCCACCTCACGCGGAGAGGAACGTTTGGGGAGGCGGCAGGAAGGTACGGGGAGGGGGGGGAGTGACGACAGTCAGCCCCGCTGTGGCCGCCACTGTTCTGCTCCCCCGCCGGCATGTTAAGGGCGCGGCGAGGGTGAAGTGCGCGCCGAGGTGTGTTTCAGGCGGTAAGGAGACGGGAGAGGGTGGTGCGGCTGTGGCGCCCCTGAGGTCTGTGAGGTGCAGGGAGCAGTGGCGGCGCCCAGTGGCAGGGAGGCAGCTACCATGATCGGGCAGAAGGGGGACACATCAGCGCAACTCCCCGGGGACAGCGCAACTCCCCGGCAGTGACACACACCCCCTCCCCTCTACCTCTACTTCCGGGCGCCGCCATCTTAGGCACTTGGCGCTGCGAGGGAGGAAGGGGGTCTTTCCGGCCGCCGCCATCTTGGGCACTCGGCGCCGCGAGGCAGCCTGCCTGCCCACTGCCTGTTCCCCCGCCGGGGAGGGAGGTGAGTTGGAGCGCTGGGGAGGGGAGGTGAGTGGGAGCGCCGGGGAGGTGAGTGGGAGTGCCAGGGAGGTGAGTGGGAGCGCCTGGGGAGGGAGGTGAGTGGGAGCGCCGGGGAGGGGAGGTGAGTTGGAGCATCAGGGAGGGAGGTGAGTGGGAGTGCCGGGGAGGGGAGGTGAGTGGGAGTGCCGGGGAGGTGAGGTGAGTGGGAGCGCCGGGGAGGGATGTGAGTGGGAGCGCCGGGGAGGGAGGTGAGTGGGAGCGCCGGGGAGGGGAGGTGAGTGGGAGCACCAGGGAGGGAGGTGAGTGGGAGCACCGGGGAGGGGAGGTGAGTGGGAGCGCCAGGGAGGGAGGTGAGTTGGAGGGCCGGGGAGGGAGGTGAGTGTGATGGGGGGAGGAGTAGTGTGTGTGTGTGTGTGTGTGTGTGTTTGTGTGTGTGGCCGAGGGGGAAGACAGTGGCAGTTGGGTGACGTCAGACCCACAATCTGATTGGCCAGAGGCTGAGGACCAATCAGATTCACCGCAGATAGCACTAACCTTTCGATTTTATATAATAAGATAATAATAATAATACGTTGTCACGGGAGACCAGGCAATTACACCTTTATACCAGGATCATTTCACTGAGCAAGACAAGTTAATTAAATAAATTGTACATTTTTTCATAGGCAAAGGCAAACACACAATGTTACACAATTTACAGCAAAAAGGCACACTTACGTGGGCATTGGGGGGTTGAAAACAAACTATACTTTCCTAGATGTAGGGGCTTCTCGCCAAAGCTTACCCTAAAAAGTCTGAGAACGGAAATCACAGTGCCGTTCCAAACGTCCTAGTTCCCTCTCAAAGGGCTGAAGTTCACTTACTGCTTAGAGTCTTAGAAAACTTTAAAGAGCCTTAGAAATCTGGACAACTTAAAACTAACTTAGAAACCTTAGAAGACCCTTAGAAACTGAAAATATGAGCTGCGTAAGGGTTTTTAAAACCTCTCAGGTTTATTCACAGAAAACCTACAGCCCAATCAAAAAGCCTGAGAAATTTTTCTGCAGCTAATCAGAGCAGGGCTCATCTGGCTGATGATGTCAGAGAAAGGGGCATGGCTATCTGCATGCCAGAACCCATATGGCTGTTGCCCCTGCCCCTCCTTGCTACCAAATGGTCTTGACACCTCCATATCCTGGATTGCCTTTGAAGCTAGAAGGCGGGGTAGACATTAGGTCTACTATGCATGGATTTTTATACATTCAGTATAACACCCTCTGAGCCTTACTTTAATAAAGTATAAACCTTACACTTTTATGCTGCTAAAATGTCTTAGTCTTTTTGGTGATGAGGGATAGAATGAGAACTTGTACTTTTTTGTCCCACTAACCATATGCCTCACACGTTGCAAAACCTGACTTTTAGACTCTAACAAAACCTTAACAAAAGTCTTATATATAGCTGGGTTCAGGGTGATCTGGGCATTAACTAAGCATCCCTCCTTATACTAGGGACCCATTGACTGTTTCAGGGACACCTCACATCGCTATGCCCCTTTTACCTTTCTGGGTTGTACCGAAGCAGGGAACTTAGTGGTGAGTCATGCCCTATACCGCTTCTGGGTGAACTGGGCATTAAATGAGTATCTCCCTTAACCTAGGGACCTCTTGACTGTGTCAGGGACACCTCACATCCCTGTGCCCTTTTACCTTTCTGGTCTGTGCTGAAGCAGGGAACTTGGTGAAACTGTTTTCAAGGGAGGATTTTGACCGAGGTCTGTGCCTATATGTCCCCAAAACCCCCCTTGAAACTCATAGCCTGTGAATCTCCACTGGTTAGCACTCCTGGAAAGGTAAAATACACATAAATTCCTTATCGTTGCACAATCACATACATTTTATGTACAACCCATGGGTCCAAGAGCTGACACTCTAAACCCACAAATATGGTTCAAAGGTAACCAGCCGGGCATAATACCTTTATTGATGGCCTGGTTACCCCTTCACCATCACATACGTGTGTATCAGTGTGTTTTTGTGTCAGTTTGTGTATGTGTGTTAATATGTGTATATGTGCCAGTATGTATATATGGTGGTTGTAATGTATGTGTGTGTATGTTAATGTGTATGTTAGTGTGTGTGTATGTATCAGTCAGTCCATCAGTCTGTCACTCCAATTGTCTGTCACTCCTATCTTTCACTCTATCTGTTTTGTCACTGTATCTGTCTGACATTCCATCTGTTTGTCACTTTCTGTCACTCCTGGGTTAGTCCAGTATATGTCATCATATATAGTACCTATATATGGAGTGTATATATGTATATACAGAGGCGACTATGTTTTACATATTAATAGGAGCTGCCCCATCCAACATGGCGCGCCGACGTCCCCGCGTTGCCCACTTCCTGTGGAAGTGTGGCGGCAGTCTGTCCAAAGCTCACAGGGTAGGTGGTTCTCGCGAGATTCAGTCGCTGCGCTGCGGGGAGCAGGAGGACTCGGGGGGAACGGCGGATACCGAACCCGGGACCCCGACACAGAACCCCGCCGGGTGTGCAGCTCACTCCCCTATCCGTGCACACATGGCCGGCTCCCCCTCTCTGCCCGCCGCCCTCCTGGGGCTGCTGCTCCTGTCCTGCGGCCTCTCGGGACCCGCTGCCGCCGCCCAGAATGGTACGGAGGGTATATACCCGGGGAGAGAGGGGGGTATATACCCGGGGAGAGAGGGGGGGTATATACCCGGGGAGAGAGGGGGGGTATTTATCCGGGGAGAGAGGGGGGGTATATATCCGAGGAGAGAGGGGGGTATATATCCGAGGAGAGAGGGGGGTATATATCAGGGGAGAGAGGGGAGTATATATCCGGGGAGAGGGGGGGTATATACCCGGGGAGAAGGGGGTATATACCTGGGGAGAGAGGGGGTATATATCCGGGGAGAGAGGGGGGTATATATCGAGAGAGGGGGGTATATATCAGGGGAGAGGGGGGTATATATCAGGGGAGAGAGGGGGGTATATATCAGGGGAGAGAGGGGAGTATATATCCGGGGAGAGAGGGGGGTATATACCCGGGGAGAGGGGGGTATATGCCTGGGGAGAGGGGGGTATATGCCTGGGGAGAGAGGGGATATATATATAACTGGGGGGAGAGAGAGGGGGGGGGCTTACATCCCTGTGGAGAGAGAGAGGGGGGCTTACATCCCTGTGGAGAGAGAGAGGGGGGGGGGGCTTACATCCGTGGAGAGAGAGGGGGGGGGGAGAGAGGGGGGGGGGGAGAGAGAGAGGGGGGGGGGAGAGTGAGAGGGGGGGGGGAGAGAGAGAGGGGGGGGGGAGAGAGAGGGGGGGGGGTTATATACCTGGGGAGAGAGAGGGGGGGGGGGTTATATACCTGGGGAGAGAGAGGGGGGGGGGGGTTATATACCTGGGGAGAGAGGAGGAGGAGGTTATGCCTTTGGGACATGGGGGGGGGGCGGGGGCATAGACCTGCGGGCAGAGAGAGGGGCGTATATACCTGGGAAAAGAGGGGTGTGTGTATATATATGTGTATGTATATACGTACATACGTGTGTGTATGTTATGGTGGGTAAAAAAGTGACAAAAACCCTGTACAGCAAATAATAATCCCATATTGTGAGCACATTCCCAGGTCTCAGACAGGCCCACTGCCCTTCCCCATTATCTCATAGCATACAGTGCTTCCACTGCCGCCAGGGATTCTGGGTAATGACATGTAATTGAGCGCAGTGTCACCTTTTACTTCATGGCCACTGTAACATGGATCCCTATAGTAGTAGGTTACTGGCTCTGCACTTCTGTGCTGATACGTTGTGTTAGGTGCGTTCTATAGTAGGTGCGGGCTTGTGGACCTGTGCGAACGCGCGTGCACGTGATGCACTCTTTTTGTGTGTATGGTGGACTGTGCTGCCGGGACTGTGTGTGTGTGTGTGTGTGTGTGTGTGTTTTATTATATATTTTTAAAATTAAAAAAAAGGCGGTGAAAGAATAAAATATTTATTAACATTGCACACACACACACACTCTCTCTCTCTCTCTCTCTCTCTCTCTCTCTCTCTCTCTCTCTCTCTCTCTCTCTCTCTCTCTCTCTCTCTCTCGGCGCGAATACTTACTTTTCAGAGTCTTCCCCGCTATTGCCCGGCTCACTGCCGCGTGTGGCCCTAGCATACAATGGCTGGCTAACCATAGCCAACTATAACTGCCGCGCGCGCACGGCGCAGCAAGAGCGCCCACTGTATTACAGGCCTAATGCAGCAGGCGTACGCTTATAGGGGTCCTTGTTACAATAAGAAGCAAAAGGTGACACTGCTCATTTGCATGTCATTACCCAGAATCCCTGGCTGCAGTGGAAGCAGATAATGGGGAATGGCAGGGTTGCAGACAGAGATGCGACAGGCGGTGTACATACGCCTGTGTATAAGAGATGTGACAGGTGGTGTACAGATGCCTGTGTATAAGAGATGTGACAGGTGGTGTACAGATGCCTGTGTATAAGAGATGTAAGAGGCGTGTTTGAGATATATATATACACAGTGGTTGACAAATCACCAAAAAATCTACTCGCCACACAAAAAAATCTACTCGCCACCTAGTACCAAACGTGTGCTGCTTGGGCCAATATTTACTCGCCCGGGGGTTAAATCCACTCGCCCGGGGCGAGCAAATGTATAGGTTTGTCGAACACTGTATATACATATATACATATATACATACATACATACAGGCAGTCCTCGTTTTACAACGCTTCGTTTTACAACGAATGGCCTATCCAATGCTATGCAATGCATACCTATATTCATTTTTACAATGCCAAAACGGCTTATCCAACGCTCTTACGACACTTTTCAACGTTGTGTATGTGTATATACACACATAGACAACGTTGCAAAGCGTCGTAAGAGCATATATAATATATTATATTATATTATATAATATATTATTTATTATGTTATATTATATATATATATAATACAGTATATACACTATATAATTTGTGTGTGCTGCATATCTTATTACTTGCGTAAAATATTTGGTGTATTTTAGTGTTAAAAATGCCTTCAGGAACGGAACCTTTCATTTAAACAGTGTTCCTATGGGAAAATGTGTTTCGCTATCCAACGCCATTTTGACTAACGCATTGTGTTGGATAACCGAGGACTGCCTGTACATACATACAGGCTGTGTGTGTGTGTGTCTATCAGTGTTTGTAATATATATATTTGCAGGCAGTGTGTGTAGGTAGAGCTATCAGTGTTTGTTTTATATCTATCTATATATCTATATCTCAGAATACATATCCAAAACAGTGGCAAAACATGGAGGAATGGAGATCAGCTGAAATAATACATCTCCGCAGAATATTTCTCCCAGGTATCTTATCAGTGCAGACTGTCCGCAAATATTTCTGTACAAAACATATATCACAATCATTGTACACTTACAATAAATCCATACAAAATGACAGTAAAAAGCACAGTGTGTGGTGTGCCGTGTCTGATCGATCTCTCCGCTGTCCGTTCTGGCGTCCCTCGTTACAGCCCTCCCCGTCTCTTCCGGGGGGTCAGTACTTACTGTTACATAGTGAGGAGAGGAACAGAAGTGCGTGTCGGAAAGACTACTGCAGCCAGTTAATTCAATGTGTTTCACTTTCCCAGCTTCGTCAGGGTCCTATGTGCAGAGCGAGAGGGACCTGTATAATGTAGATGGGTAGAGCGGGGGGGGGGGGAGTGGACCTGTATAATGTAGATGGGTAGAGCTGGGGAGGGGGATGGACCTGTATAATTAGATGGGTAGAGCGGGGGGGGGGTCGGCCTGTATAATTAGATGGGTAGAGCGGGAGGGGGAGGGACCTGTATAATGTAGATGGGCAGAGCGGGGGAGGGGCCTGTATAATTAGATGGGTAGAGCGGTGGAGGGGGATGGACCTGTATAATGTAGATGGGCAGAGCGGGGGAGGGGCCTGCATTATTAGATGGGTAGAGCGGGAGAGGGATGGACATGTATAATGTAGATGGGCAGCGCGGGGGAGGGGCCTGTATAATGTAGATGGGCAGAGCGGGGGAGGGGCCTGTATAATTAGATGGGTTAGAGCGGGAGGGGGATGGACCTGTATAATTAGATGGGTAGAGCGGGAGGGGGATGGACCTGTATAATGTAGATGGGCAGAGCGGGGGAGGGGCCTGCATTATTAGATGGGTAGAGCGGGGAGAGGGATGGACCTGTATAATGTAGATGGGCAGCGCGGGGGAGGGACCTGTATAATGTAGATGGGCAGCGCGGGGGAGGGGACCCGTATAATGTAGCTGGGTAGAGCGGGGGGGGGGGGGTAGTCCTGTATAATGTAGATGGGCAGCGCGGGGGAGGGACCTGTATAATGTAGATGGGTAGAGCTGGGGAGGGGGATGGACCTGTATAATTAGATGGGTAGAGCGGGGGGATGGACCTGTATAATTAGATGGATAGAGCGGGAGGGGGATGGACCTGTATAATGTAGATGGGCAGAGCGGGGGAGGGGCCTGTATAATTAGATGGGTAGAGCGGGAGGGGGATGGACCTGTATAATGTAGATGGGCAGAGCGGGGGAGGGGCCTGTATAATTAGATGGGTAGAGCGGGAGGGGGGTGGACCTGTATAATTAGATGGGTAGAGCGGGAGAGGGATGGACCTGTATAATGTAGATGGGCAGAGCGGGGGAGGGGCCTGCATTATTAGATGGGTTGAGCGGGAGGGGGAGGGTCCTGTATAATGTAGATGGGCAGCGCGGGGGAGGGTCCTGTATAATGTAGATGGGCAGCGCGGGGGAGGGACCTGTATAATGTAGATGGGTAGAACGGGGGGGGGGTGGACCTGTATAATGTAGGTATGGAGTGGGAGGGGCCTGTATAATGTAGATATGGAGGGGGAGGGGCCTGGATAATGTAGGTATGGAGTGGGAGGGGCCTGTATAATGTAGATATGGAGGGGGAGGGGCCTGGATAATGTAGATATGGAGGGGGAGGGGCCTGGATAATGTAGATATGGAGGGGGAGGGGCCTGGATAATGTAGATATGGAGGGGGAGGTGCCTGGACAATGTAGATATGGAGGGGGAGGAACCTGGATAATGTAGGTATGGAGGGGGGGGGCCTGGATAATGGAGGGGGAGGGGCCTGGATAATGTAGGTATGGAGGGGGAGGGGCCTGGATAATGGAGGGGGAGGGGCCTGGATAATGTAGGTATGGAGGGGGAGGGGCCTGGATAATGTAGGTGTGGAGGGGGAGGGGCCTGGATACTGGAGGGGCCTGGATAATGTAGGTATGGAGGGGGAGGGGCCTGGATAATGGAGGGGGAGGGGCCTGGATAATGGAGGGGGAGGGGCCTGGATAATGGAGGGGGAGGGGCCTGGATAATGGAGGGGGAGGGGCCTGGATAATGGAGGGGGAGGGGCCTGGATAATGTAGATGGGCAGAGCGGGATGGGGAGGGGCCTGTAGATGGGCAGAGCGGGATGGGGAGGGGCCTGTATGTAGATTATTGATGTAGCTGCAGAGAGCGATACAATCTACATTATACAGAAATGTGTATAGAGAGAGATCTCTTTATCTCTCTGCAGCTTGGTGATAAGGTATCACGGAGTCGTTGGCAGCAACGACTATAAAATATTAATGTGTTTACAAACCTGATCTGAGCTGGGAATTATTTATTAAACCCACCCTCAGCCGAGAGATCGATATCAAACCTTCCCGAGGAATGCCGTGTTTTCAGCAGAGTTGGCGCAGTGCGACGTTAACGAAGGACGCGGTTCTCCATTCAGGAATAACCGCGTCAGAAACCTTTTAAATGTTTGGTTTTAGTGCTGCTTTCATTGCAGTTAAGGGCAGTATTTCATAATGAAACATGATTGATATCAATTATATATGATCCAGATCAGGGATTGGCAACTCCAGTCCTCACTGGCCACCAACAGGTCAGGGTTTCTGAATATCCCTGCTTCAGCACAGGTGGCTGAGCCATTGATTGAGCCACCTGGGCTGACTCTGGGGTATTTGTAAAATCTTGTTAATTTTAACATGGACCCCCTATAAACTGCCGACCCTGCTTTCCTTGCATGCCATAATCTAGCCAAGCACCACAACTCCGGCCAGTTCACACCAGCGGCTGTGGTAATGGCTGCACAGAACCCCACATCCAGTATGCAGCGTCGGTCGGCAAGTCCTGAAGGGCCCCTTCCAGTTAAAAGCCGTAGATTAGTGCATCTTTTACAAGGCAATAATGTTCCTTTCCAAACTGTACGTCCGTGAGGAGAAATCGGAGAAGCGAGATGGCCCCCCCCCCCCCCCCTCTGTTTAATTGAATGAAGCGTTGGCAGCCAGAGATCCTTTTTATAGACGCAGAACAAATGCATATTTCTCTGCCATTCCCCATCTGTTCTTGGCTCCTTCTTTGGTTGACACGACTTGCATGTATCTGCATTTCTGGTTAATGAGGGATGGGGGCGAGATGCTCAACGTTGGGGTTCAGATTGGTAGTTCTGTGGGGCAGGGTCTCCTGTTCCTTGGTCTCTGGACGGCTTTTCCATCTGGCTTTGAGAATATGGTGCATCGATGCACCGCTGCAAACCCTAACTGGTGCCCGTCCTATGAAGCAGCAGTGAATACCAGATTGTACTGCTACTGTCCAACTTGTACACCTGCATTTGCCTGTCATACAGCAGTGGGCCGTTGTAATTTGTCACACGACGTTAGGACTTTTCACTGCTGTATAATATATTCCTTTTCATCCTATGGACTAGGGCAGGGGTTCTCAACTCCAGTCCTCAAGACCCCCCCAACAGGTCAGATATTAAGGATATCCCCGCTTCAGCACAGTCTTCGATTGAGCCACCTGTGCTGAAACAGAAACTGATTGAGACACCTGTGCTTAAGCAGGGATATCCTGAAAACTTGACCTGTTTGGGGTTCCTGAGGATTGTAGTTGAGAACCTGTGGACTAGGGGCTAATTTGTGGGTCTATATCCCGATGGCCATCATACGGTCCATAAGTTCCTGTTGAACAGCAACGCTCTCGTTGGTTACCCAGGCGATAGATCCTTAACTCCTTCGCTGCTGAAAGGGCTGACGTCGTGTGAAGCGGTTAACTGTCCATTTTTATGCTCTTACATTAAGCGGCCCATCCTCATTAACGCTGTTATTTATTCATTCTCTGTAGTGCTTGTTGCCAATGTTTGCATCAGCATTTTATGATCCCTTCTTGGGGTGCTGGACATGCATACATCACCTTCAAGGTCTCCTTCCAAGGTCACAGCGATAGCAGTGATTTAAGATCCCAGTTCTGGGGAGGAGTGGCCCTGAGTTACGGCTTTCCCGACCGCAGCAGAAGGTGGAAATAAGTCTGTGTTGGTGACAGGAAAGGGCCTGCAGCTTCCCGCCCTGAAGTCGCCGGACCTCGTTCTTATGTACGTCCAAGCTACCTGCGGACAAGTCCCCCTTAGGTGCCATGGGGAAATGCCTCGTGTGTGACCAATCAAGTATTCCTGATAGTCTGTTTCTTTCAACGCTGTATCCCAGTTTTCTAAGCTTTATCTAAAATCATTTCTGCGTGGGGTGTCTTGCATATCGCCACCGCCGCCTTAGTGGGCGTCCTAAGGATGAGCCTCACACATGGCCGAGTTTGCAAACTGAAGGGAGCGAGTTGGTACACGGCAGTTTCTCTCGTCCTCAACTTGGATTACCGAGGGCTGTCTGCGCGAAGCCTTGTGCAAGTTGGTAAAGGAGCAGTTGGTTTTGTGACCGTTTTTTAAGGAGCAGAAACGGCTCACAGATGAAAGTTAAACTTGTTTGTGAGGCATAGTGAGCAGGGGGGTGTCGTGCAGAGGCTGCTTGTGCAGAACTTCACATCTCCTCTCTACCACACAAGTTAAACACTGTACTGTGTAAACGTGGCAGCATCCTTGTTGATATCTTTGTGTCTCTGCCTCAGGAATTAGCAGTTTGTGAATGGCTTTAGCTAAGACGGCAGTAGAAACAAGCAGGTGTGAAGGGAGACAGCCCAGAGAAGAGCTCTGCAGAACAGTGAAAAACTTGGTAGTTAGGAGGGTAACATTTTTACTGCCGTGTGGGTGCATTGCAGGGGGTGAGATTATTGGGAGATGGTTCCAGTAATCAAAGCGGGAAAGCAAGGCATGTGGCCCGGCTGGCAATGAAGAGGTTCAGAGTAGGTGTTTGGATTCCCCACAGCCTAAGGCTTTGTGTCCGCTTGGGAATATAGCCAGTGTATGCGCCTCCCAATGTACCTACAACAACCCTTTCCTTGCTTTGGCTGTCACTCGCGCTGTGTTGACGTTGTGTATGCAGCGTGCATCCTCATGGAGCAGCGCACAGTTGTAGCCACCGAAAGATCACCGCAGCACCCGGAGGGAGCAGGTGGAGAAAAGCAAATGTTGCCTTGGCTTTTCGGATTAATGTGCATAAGCGCATATTACAAAAAGCCGCTGATCTTACCCTCCCACCCCCTCTCTCCCCCCAGCTCTCATCCCAAGGACAGGCAAGGTGCCGCCGCTGCTAACTTCAGAGGTTGGAAAGTGAAAGGCAGCGCGTTATCCGTCCTCCACCTGCTTGCCAGGAATCCGCAATCTTTTATTAACTTTATGAAAGCTTAGAAGGAGCTAGGATTTGACGCTGAGCCTTGCTAAGAGAATCAAGCCACCTAAGCCGGGGGTGCCCAAGCTCTCCTCTTCCCTCCACCCCCCCCCCTCCTCCTCAACAGGTCAAGTTTTCAAGATATGCAGCTTCAGCACAGGTGGCTCAATTAGTCCATGCTTCAGTGCAGGAGGCTCAGTCTTAGGCTAAGGCCCCGCTCCCTCAGTCAGCGCGCCCGCACTGCAGACACAGGGGCGCTGACAGACACAGACCGCAATATGCGGTCTGTAGGGAGCGGGAGAGGGCGTGGCTTGAGCGGAGGGACCCGCTACTCCCCCCCCCTTTTCGGGCTGCAGGAGGGAGCTGCTGCGGGCTGCTGTAAGGTAAGCAGCTCCCTCCCCCTTCTGCCACAAAACACACACACTACCTTGAGTAGGAAGCTGCCTGATGACAGCTCCCGCTCCCGCCGCTGATTGGCTCATCAGCGCACCACGTGACGCGTCACCGCTCGGGATCACAATTTTCTTGCATCCCCTGGCGGCTGACCGGTCACAGCACGTAGTGAGCCATCAGCGAGGGGGGACTGGGACCGGCATGGGAGGATTCCCCTGCTGGTGGGGAACGCTCACGCGGCAGCAGGTCCCAGCCCTTAGACTGAGCCTCTGATTGAGCCACCTGTGCTGAAGCTGGGATGTCCTTAAAACCTGACCTGTTGGGTGGGGGAGGGGTGAGGACTGAAGTTGAGCACACCTGACAGCCAGTCCGGTCCTAACTTTTTTTTAAAGACTTAGCCGAAAACCTTCGCAAGGAAGGAGAGGTTACAGGAGGCTCCCCGCATCCGATTATATTCTCATTGGTAATCCTAATATTCCAAGATTTCCCCCAAAAATCATATGGCTTTTTACTCTGTCGTCATACGATCTTACTAGCGTCCTGGGGGGAAAATGGAGGCGTTCCTTTAGTTTTTTTTTCCTCCTGGGTCCGCTGAACTGCGCTTCCGCTAATTCGGTATATCTGTTCCACTACTGAAGACCTCATAACTTTACATAACTGTTTATCCCGTGAAATGTCACCGCCATTTGTTCACTTTGTTACCGCCCCTTTCGAAGCTGCGCTTAGAGCCACTTTCGAGCGTTTATTTCAGTCACTTGAAGGCATCTCTTGCCATTTCCAACGCCTGTTTGCTTTTCGAGACACCACCGCCTGGCTCTGGGAGCGTTTGCCATGTGACGTGTCCGGGGAGGTTAAAATGGAGCTCTGCCCGGAGCCCAGGGGCTGTCTGGGAACCGCAGAAGCCAGAGGTGAAGACAATCGTTCGTGAAGAGTCGGAAACGAACATACAGTACGAGTTAAACTTATGAAGGATTCTGGGGGGGAGGGGAGATTTGTCTTTATAAGGAAACTGATGCTTAGAATTATCTGCGCTCTTTTTGTAGTAAAGTGATTTCAAGTGTGTGAATTAAAAAAAAACAGGCCGTGCTGATCCATATAGTTGCCACGGCAACTCAGGTTTTTGACAAGCTAATCATCTTAACTGCAACCCACAGAAATGTGCGAATGCTTTAGTGTAGCAAGGAAACAGGCAGACAGACAGTGGGGTCGTTAATAGGTATTGGTGATCGGTACACTCCTGGCAGCTAATAGGTTAACTTGCTTTGCCAATAGCAATGGATGTGTATTTCTTTACAGTTTATAAACACTATAGCCCCCCTCCCCCAATATGGCAGGGGCGGGCAACTTCAGTCCTCAAGGGCCACCAACTGGCCAGGTCTTCAGGATGTCCCTGCTTCAGCACAAGGGGCTCAGTCAAAGATTGAGCCCCCTATGCTGAAGCAGGGATATCTTGAGGACCTGATGGTGGCCCTTGAGAACTAGTCAGTCAGACACCTGTGCTGAAGCAGGGATATCCTGAAAACCTGACCTGTTTGTGGCCCTTGAGGACTGGAGTTGCCCACACCTGCCAAATGGGTTTCTTGTGTGCTGTGGGGTGGGGGTGCTGTTGTGCATTTGCACACTCGCCCAGCGTAGAGATTTGATGGGTACGGGACAGTCATTAATATCTTGTATTGGGTAACGATTCCTGCAATGCATTGTGGGTTCCTCTGGCAGAAAAGGGAGATTTTAAAAGAAGCGCAGATTCACGGCGGGCAGCGAATGCACCTCTAAATACGCCCCAAATTTGTAACGGCAATGTAAATGGAGTAGACCGTTCGGAGAAGAGTCCTCTACTTCTTGTCTCTCATGTATATCTTTATATAGTGCCCCATGTATACTCGGTACTGTACAAGAGACAATACAGGGATTTATAATACCGCAAGTGCAGGAAAGGAAATCCCTGGCCCGGAGAGCTTACACTCTGTATTCTTCTGCATTGAGCCGATTTGCAAACCACCATGAAATAAGAGCGAGTGCGTGGCGGAGTTGTGCAGTGTTAGGTTAATTGTTGTTTGGCTGTTGGGGGTCTGCGTGCTGTTAATAAGTGTCCTGTATGATCGCTCTCATCTCCCACCCCCTCATTAGCAGATTAGAGCTCGGCAATCAGGGCGTCAGTCAGTTAGTGTGCGAGCGCGGGCGATTAAATCCGGAAGGTGGCAGGCAGTGGTGTAGCAGGCGATGCTGCAATGCAGAGGGCTAGTGCAGTGAGAGAAATGTGTATGGGGAGGGGTTGGGGTGAGGGTATTGGTGCTAGGAAAGGAGGGACAAGGCTGCTTTGATTAGGTGGTGCATGAATAGCAGGAACACTGTGACAGCTGTGTTTCAGTGTGACTGCTAGTCCAGTACTCCTTACTACAGAGGTTCTCAACTCTCCCCCCCCCCCCCCCAACAGGTCAGGTTTGCAGGATATCCCTGCTTTAGCGCAGGTGGCTCACTCGGTCCCAGCTTTAGCGCAGGTGGCTCAATTGGTCCCAGCTTCAGCGCAGGTGGCTCACTCGGTCACAGCTTCAGCGCAGGTGGCTCACTCGGTCCCAGCTTTAGTGCAGGTGGCTCACTCGGTCCCAGCTTCAGCGCAGGTGGCTCAATTGGTCCCAGCTTCAGCGCAGGTGGCTCACTCGGTCCCAGCTTTAGTGCAGGTGGCTCACTCGGTCCCAGCTTCAGCGCAGGTGGCTCAATTGGTCCCAGCTTCAGCGCAGGTGGCTCACTTGGTCCCAGCTTCAGCGCAGGTGGCTCACTTGGTCCCAGCTTCAGCGCAGGTGGCTCACTCGGTCCCAGCTTCAGCGCAGGTGGCTCACTCGGTCCCAGCTTCAGCGCAGGTGGCTCACTCGGTCCCAGCTTCAGCGCAGGTGGCTCAGTCTTTAACTGAGTCACCAGTGGTGAAACGGGGATATCCTGACCTGTTGAGGGGAGGGGGTCTTGAGAACGCCGGGCCTACAACAATGTGTGTAGGTGCCACTGTATTAGAGCAGAAGAGTAGGAGGAAGGTTCAGTGACACAACGTTCGTCAATCTGTTATGTGCTGGCGATCACCTGTTTTTTCCCCATTTATCCTATTTGTGTGCGTCTTATCAGTATAAGGTAATTGTCCGTGTCATGTTAAATTGTGGTCTCTGAATTATTTATATGTCCTTTTATTGTCATAGTGACCTTGAGTGGGATCACTCCCAATATATGGCTAGTTTGTAGGGATAGGGTATTTTTTCGCCTGTGATAAATGGCCTTTTCTCAGTGCCTCAGTCTGCGCTCATACTGTACAACAGAGAAGGTATGGAGCACATCTTTCATTTTCACATCCTTAATGAACCCAAATGAAGCGAGCTTTCATTGCCCCCCTTCCAAAAGTATCTGCTGATAAGTTACCTTCTCAAGGTTACCCATGCTTATTCTGAAGGTCGTTCGCGCAACATGGCACATTTTGTGCCGCCCTTCACGTTATCACCCATAAACAGTCATGTTCTGCTTCTAAAAGCAAATAGTTATTACTTCTGTGTGGGGATGGATGTAAGAATCCTGAGCGTTTATCCATCCTCTGAGAGGTTCTACTAAGTCAGGGGTCTCCAACTCCAGTCCTCGGGGGTCTCCAACTCCAGTCCTCAGGGGTCTCCAACTCCAGTCCTCAGGGGTCTCCAACTCCAGTCCTCAGGGGTCTCCAACTCCAGTCCTCAGGGGTCTCCAACTCCAGTCCTCAGGGGTCTCCAACTCCAGTCCTCAGGGGTGTCCAACTCCAGTCCTCAGGGGTCTCCAACTCCAGTCCTCAGGGGTCTCCAACTCCAGTCCTCAGGGGTCTCCAACTCCAGTCCTCAGGGGTCTCCAACTCCAGTCCTCAGGGGTCTCCAACTCCAATCCTCAAGGGTCTCCAACTCCAGTCCTCAAGGGTCTCCAACAGACCAGGTTTTCAGGATATCCCTATTTTAGCACAGGTGGCTGTCATAATGACTGCACTACCTGTGCTGATGCAGGGATACCCTGAAAACTTGGCTTGTTGGTGACCCTTGAGAACTGGAGTTGGCCACCCGACAGAATATGAACCAAAGGAAACTTTTTAAGGGCCAGTCCTGAATGGCCACCACCAGGCCAGGATTTTGAGGGTATCCCAGCCCCAGCGCAGATGGCTCAGTCTTTCACTGAGCTACCTGTGCTGAAGCTGGGATATCCCCAATACCTGGCCTGGTGGTGGCCATTCAGGACTGGAGTTGACCCCCCCCGTACTAAATCTTGTCACTTCACCAAAAACAAGCAGCGGTATTCAGGATTGAGGGCCGATATCCCTGTGCGGTTTAATACAGTCCGGGTATAAGGGCGTTAGAGTGGGGTTTTGGGGTTAGAGAGTGGGTTTTTTGTGTAGGGTTTGAACTGTGCGTGTATGTGCCTTTCGTTGTTCTTTGTAGTTTTGCTAAATACTCATGCTCTAGGCAAAAATGTCTTCTATTGAATCCTCTTTCTGTTATCTGCATTCTTATTAGCTTTTTCTTTTTCTTCCTACACCCTGTTTTTCTTTTTTCCTCCCTCTCACTGGCCTGTCACTGCCTCTCCGCTGCCCCCTCTAACCATAGCTGGGTTTGTCAAGTCGCCCATGTCAGAGACTAAACTAACGGGGGATGCCTTTGAGCTGTACTGTGACGTGGTCGGGATTCCCACCCCGGAGATCCAGTGGTGGTACGCCGAAGTCAACCGAGCCGAGTCTTTCAAACAGCTGTGGGACGGTGCCAAGAAGCGCCGTGTCACCATAAACACCGCCTATGGCACAAATGGGGTGAGCGTCCTGAGAATAACCCGCCTGACGCTGGAGGACTCTGGGACCTACGAGTGCCGGGCGAGCAACGACCCCCGGCGGAATGACCTGAGGCAAAACCCCTCCATAACGTGGATCCGAGCCCAGGCTACCGTAAGCGTCCTGCAGAGTGAGTCCACCCTCCTCCCGTACAGTAGTGGGGATTGTAGTAACTAGTTGAGCTCTGTGTGTTGCCCCACCTCCCTCACCAATCCACCACCCAAGATCCTTGGTAAACCATCCTGTTGTCTCGTCATTTTGACCCTACGGTTCTTCCACCATGCGTAGTCCTTTGAAGCTTCCTTCTGCTGCTTTCTTGTCCTAGGAATCACAGGAGTGTGGGATCTCGCAGCTACGACACACAAGCCCCCTGTGTTTGTGTCCATTGTCTTATTTTTATTTTTTTTCTCCCACTTGCAGGTTCCATGCTCTCCCGGTTTACTCCCAGATGTATGTATTTGTCTTAATTTTTTGTTAAACTGACTCTCGCTCCTTCCATCCTACAATACAGTTTCCCCGATATCCTACGTTGCCGCAACCGCCCATCAGCTTCCCGTGTCTCATGTTTGTCGTGAGTCAGCAGTCAATGCAGCGATCAAGCTGCCATGTTGTGTCCCGCCTAGTTCTGCTCTTCCTGTGTTACCTTGAACTTGTTTTTGTCGGTTGCGGTTCTGTTTTGTGTCTTTGTAGCTCTCTCCAATATACCCTTCAAGCAATATCAGAACAGAACGATGAGCACAGAGGGTGATAATTAGCATTACTAGTTTTGTTAAACGTGTTTTAAGGACACATTGTTAACACGTGTCTCTGCCTTGCTGCTGTTGTATTACAAACGGTTTGAAAAATGAGGTGCAAAGCTTTTTTTTTTTTTTTTTTTTGGACGCCTCATTTCACACGTTTCTGCTTATTGAAACGTAGTTACCACCGCGTTTTGGGAATGCTATTTCACAGCGGTATTGTATAAAGATGTATTAGGGTAGTTACATTGAGGTTTACAACTCGTGTAATAGGTCCTGGAGCTTGGCGCTGAAGGATGGTGTAGAGTCATTCTTTGGTGTGCTGATAACATCTGTGCAGGAAGACAACTGTGTATAGTCTTGTGCTGTGAAGCAGGTTCTTGTTGTGGTGCAATGTATCACAGGAATGGGCATTCTGGCCCATATCGCTGGGCATTGGAAGATGGCAAGCCTTTTAGTGCTTGCCCTCCTGG
Source organism: Ascaphus truei (assembly GCF_040206685.1). Lineage (NCBI taxonomy): Eukaryota > Metazoa > Chordata > Amphibia > Anura > Ascaphidae > Ascaphus > Ascaphus truei. The sequence goes on from NC_134500.1 coordinate 30,088,138, forward strand.
GCCAAGTAAAGAAATGCTTCTCTGTGCGTTTTGCCTCTTCCTTGCACAGCCCAGATCTCCCTGGGCTGAGTTGATTGAAAGCCCCCCTCCTTCCCTCCCTTGTTATGCGACAGATTGTTCTCCCCCCTCGCCCCCTTCATCTCGCGCTCTGCAGAAAGGTGAAAGCTGAACTCTGAGTGCGCTGCAGGAGCAAGTGGCCAGAATATTAAGCAGCTTGCTGTGTTTAAGCAGCGAGGAGCCTGCAGTACTGTGTGCCAGACGCCTGCCACTGTTCCTTGCGTGGGTTAAGGCTGGGGATCTGGATGATGCCTGAAACCATTGGACTCACAATGCAGCCTGCTAGCTGCATGCTTTGTGTACACATACCAAGTACGTTCAGTAATCCCTTGTAAGGCAGATTCAGTCTGTTCTCTGTCTTCTCTGCTGTTGGACCTCTCCCAACTTATACTTCGAAACACACAAAACACAACCATTGCTTTGGGCACCTATTTACTTTTCCCCTTGCCATGCGATTTTTCCCTCCTATACAAATAAAGATTGTTAATGGAGGATTGCAAAGGGCTTTAGGATATGCAAAAGTGCTGGCATATTTCGGTACAGCTAAATATATATATGCTATGTTAAATGCTGATCAGGAGGAGTTGGGTAGTGATGGCTGGACCTCTGTGAGAATAAATGCTGACCATTGCAGAGCCACAATACCTGTTGGCAGAGAAATGAGTTCAGTGAATGGAGCTATCTAGAAGATGTCTTATCCGAAAACCCTAAAGGAACTCGCCATGTACAGGCTGGGAGACAACAGAGAAGGAAGAAACGTACAGATACATCAGGGATATCCATAAACTGTAGGATTGAAGTACTTATGCTGAGAAAGGAATAACAGAACAAGAGAGCAGACTCCTACTACGAAGAGGGAGATACTTGAGGGCAATGTGACGAAGTCCTTCAGTGAAAGGATAGATGATGGAAGTTAATACAGTATACTAATCCCCAGCTGCCTGGGATACACACAAGCGTCCCTTTTCTATGAGTTTGAGGCGTCACAACAGCTAGAAGAAAATAGCAATAAGTGTCCCTGATCTGCCAATATCAACTTCTCTGTTCTCCTCTAATCCAAGTCTTACTCATGTCAGGTACTTTTGCCAAAGATGACCGTAGGAGTCGTATGGCACAGCCGTGTGTGGATTTTCCCAATAGAACAATAGTTCAGTATGAAAGTGCTCTGGCAGGGGTGAGGGAGCTTCTAAGTCTACCTGTATAATGCTAGTTAGGAGAGACGGGACAGGTTGACTGGTCTTAAAAGTTCAGTCCCACCTAACTTAAAAAAAATCAGCTTCCTCCAAGTTCGAGTAGCAAAAGTTTAAGTTCCTTTTGGTAAAATGTCTTGTTTGAGTGAGGACTCCATATTCCATCTTCCGCCACGGGTTCCTCCTCTTCCCACTGTACTTTGCCTTTAACGACAACACTGGTTAATCACCCCTGTTCCTACAAGCGGACCAAGCTGGAAGACACCAAAATGAGCAGGCGCAGGGAAGGGAACTCCGCCTGATTTTGGCCTTGCATTGGATTCATTCAACCGTATCTAGTATAACATGGAAACTGCTTATAATTCTGACCTAAAAAAAAAAAATATATAGTAACAAAACGTCAATCTTATACGTGTAACATTTCACCACCATTGGTTCACTATGGTGGTAATAAGAGATTGACTCTCAGAATCCAACAAAGAGAAGCTCAGTGCATTGGTAGTTGTGACAGTGCATCTTCAAGAGGTTTAGGAAGGGGCAGTAGGATCAGCCAGCACCTGTCTAACCAATGTGCGGAAATACCAACCATCCTTAACCTGCTGTTTCTTCCTTTTGTTTTCCTTGTGTCTCCTTCTTTTTCAGTGTTACTATGTCGCTGATGCACTGTTCATCCTTTCTAGTTTTGTGGGTGTGGTGTATGTTTAATGTTCTCCATCTTCCTACTAATCTTTTAAGTTTTTCTCCAACTCTGGTGTGCCTGCTTTCAGAATGAGCCAAACTGTAGGGTCGGGTGGGAAGGTACGAAGAGGGGAATGACAAGGATTAGTTTAACCGCTTTCCTTTGCCACTGAATGGGGCCTGCAACATCTACAATATGTTCCTCCTTCATGCAGTGGTCCAGTTCAAATTTGGGATCTTTGGATTAACATGGGTTTGCCCCCATATGATCTTCTAATTCTAGAAATAACATACTCTGCAGGTATATTAACACAATGCAAAGCTGAGTTATGATAATACCTGTGTTATAATGGGTGTTTTAAGGTCAAGCATTGTTATCCTGTGGGTTGGTAGATATATACCATTCTCAGTGGTGTTACGTCTGAGTGAGAGAACAGCAACACACCGTTAAATTACAACCATTAACTGTACTAAGTAATCACATCACACATCCAATGTTTTGTCCTACTATTGGGAATACCATCCTGAGGAAGATGTTATTCTAGGACCGAAACATTGAGCTCCATGTTTAATTCCTCACGAAGATACCATTATAAGACAAAACATTGGTTATAATCCATCCAATGAAGTTAGGTTTGTGTAACATAAATGTTGAGTTGATAATGTATCCCTCATGAAGCTTCTATTGTGAGACATTAGATTCAGGTGTTCGTACAGTTAATTATAATTCACTGCCTAACTGTATTAGGTGTGCTCTCTAACATTGATCTCATCTTTAGGTACGCCTCAACAGTACAAACAATTGTTTATTTCCCATCTTTACTCAAAAATAATTTGTAAGGCTTTCGATCCGTTTTGAAGATCAAGAGCTTCTTAGTGAGACCTCCCAGGAAAAAAGTGGATCAGAACTATACGGCAATCGCATGTCGTACTCCTACTTATGCACAGGAAAACTGGTGCATGGTGATCTCCCAGAGATAATACTTCATAAAGCAGAACAGGTTTCACTCATACACACAGCGTTTCTTGCACCACTCGATGGCTTTTCAGCGCCCAGTAAATGTAGGTTGGCTGAGCACACAACTCCAAGGCTTGTCGGCCATTAACGCTTCTAAGTACAACACACCTGAGGATTAAACCAGCACTGCATGGATGCTGCCAAGGATTGAATACAAACCACATTGTACAGACACACAGAAAGCTCCTTACTGCAAAATCCACTTACAAATAAGAAAATAGAACCACTAGATTAAATAATTGGGGGGGGGGGATGTTGTATATCACTGACCGTGTACATATAATTTTTGCAGACACATGGAGTCCCTGCCCTGTAGAGCTTACAATCTATTTTCTCTTTTGGTGCCTGAGGCACAGGGAGATGGTGACTTGCCCAAGGAGCTGACACCGGGATTTGAATCGGGGCTCCCCTGCTTCACACTGTCTCATTCCATTGACTTACAAATGCTGCTTCTGTAAGGGCAGGCTACACTTCAAAACATGGCGGCTTGTTTTATTTAAAAGCATATGGTTGTTATAAACATTGCCAAAGTGGCAACAGACACAACTTTTGTTTCAATGTCATTTATGGAAGAGTACGTTCCAGGTATCCTAGAGATCAATGTCATTGAGAATTCAGCTCTCTGCAGATGACAGGAAGATAGAAGTATCTTTGCTGCTGGATCATTTCTTTACATTGTAACAATGGGAAAGGAAGTGTGTACGAGGGGCACACTATTGCTTATAAAGAATATATATTAAACAATGTTTTTCTCCTAGTGCTCACACTCAGTTGACCTCAGCGTCTCAAAGCTGGATCCACGCAAGTATGAATAGGTATTGGAGCTAGAGGAAGCACACAGGAGCCTTAGCTTGAGTTCAAACAAACATCTATTGTACTAGTGCATCAGAGCAGGCATACATACAGTAACGTTTCCGGACAACCCTGTCCTTTCTTCAGACCATACACGGGTTGTCCGGAAACGTTACTGTATGTATGCCTGCTCTGATGCACTAGTACAATAGATGTTTGTTTGAACTCAATCTAAGGCTCCTGTGTGCTTCCTCTATCTCCAATACCTATTCATTGTAACAATGGGGACACACCACTGCTAAAGAAACGCTCTCAAATAAACTTTATATTAAAACATCCCCTGATATCAGCAGTCACGGACAGAGCCATAAATAACATCACAGGAGGTGGCAGTTTGATCAGAGAGAGATGCAGGAGACAGGGACACAGTGATGCCCTTTACGTGGGACACTTTACTTTTAATATTGACATGTTATTACTTGACATGAAAGCACGCGGATGTTATTTTATTTTATAATTGGGGTGTAGTCTGCCTTTAAAGGATCATCACTAAACGAGGTAACACTATTGCAGTTATTCTACATTTGTTTAACCTGCACTGAATAATAATTAGTGGGAAAGTAAACATTTTTTCCAACCTCGGTTGGACCACTTTCCAGTGGTCTGGAGTTTCTAACTCCTTTTAATGTTTCTGCATTTGATCGCACAACAAACACGCCAGTTTTCAGAGCCCTCACCGTAACCGGGCATCTCATAGCGTTGGGGTGTAAGCTGGTTGTGAAGATGGCTCTGGCGCCTTGCCTGTGACACTCTGATGTCTTCAAAGAGTGAAGTTCGGGATTGAAGTGGTGGTTATGGGTTGTGACTTTTGATCAAACACCAACACTACTGTTTCTATTGCCCAAAGTAGCTGGTGGCTGTTAATAAAATGGCTGCTCTTTAGCGATCATACAAGCCAACATGACCCAACCATGAGATCTCTGGCTTATGTCCAAATTGAATGAAATCACCAAATTGAAAAACTACTCTTAAAAATAAAGTTAACTTCTAGTACGGAAGACAGATCTATGACTTGGAGGGTTAGGATAAGCAGGGTAATTGTACATCTTTGTTAGGGAGCTCTGCGTGCATTCCAAGTCATTTCAATTTACCCTTGGCCCTTTTGCAGTTAGAGGTGCCTTCAACGCAATGCATTGTGGGCACCTCTCTGGCAGTGGTTAAATGAGTTGATGGCTTGTTTTGACCTTGGTGTTTCCATCGTCTTGTCAATGTCCCTGCATGTGATTTTGCTTACTTTAGAATATATTTTTACATTTGGACGACTATGCTGCATGAAACCGGGTAAATGAGCAGAGTATGAAGATATTCCACTCGGCAACACATCCTCACCACCGGGCACTTTGCTTTCAGAGCCCAAGATAAACGCCAGCGAGGATGTGATCATACAGCTACAAGGAGGCCCCATCTTTTTGCAGTGCAACCTCACACAGAACAGCCTTGGGTCCCCAGAAAGCAGCCACTGGACCAAGAATGGGGTGGAGATTGCTGACAGCCGAAAGAGCACAGACAGCAACATAGAGCTGAAGTAAGCGTGTACTGACCACCTGATCCTGATGGAAATGAACAGAAAGGGCCTTTCTCCCTACTTAAGACAAACGTATACACTTTATCCTATACTTCCTAAGCTCGTAGCATTACCACATATGTATCCAAATCATACTTGATTTATACCTTGCTTAGAAGACCCACCTCCTTTGTGAAGCAGTTGGCCACTAGCTTCAATTGCTCACCATATTGATCTGTGCTGCGAAGCCCTTTGGTAGTCGGCGCCCTAAATATCATTGATTTGCCTGCACCATTGCTTGCTCTGTAGTAGCGTGTCCCTCTTTATTCTTGAATGACTCTATCCTCTTGCTTTCTGCTGACTATTTCCTGTTATGCCCATAGGATTGAAAAGCCAAAGACAGACAACTCCGGAGAATATATGTGTGTGTTCACCTTTCCCAGCTCCTCTCCACCCGCCAATGCCACTATTGAAGTGAAAGGTAGGGGGGCACTTATCCATAACACAGGGATCGGTCATGCTCTGCCAACGCTAGCAGACACCTGGGTTCCTAAAGGCACAATAGCTTGAGTGAATTTAGATCAGCGGTGACTGACTCCAGTCCTCAAGGGCCACCAAGAGGTCAGGTTTTAAGTATATTCCTGCTTCAGGACAAGTGGCTCAGTCAACTTGAGTCACCTGTGTTGAAGCACGGATAACCTTAAAACCTGACTTGATGGTGGACTGGAGTTGTCCACCCCTGATTTCGAGGGGCTTTAAAGCTGTAGCTATAGCCTGGGTTTAGGAAATAATAAAGCCAGCAAATGTATTTGTGAAATAGGCTTGGCTTAGATGTTGGCTCGGCGTTACAAAGTTGGAAGGCGGTTGAGAATAAGGAACGATCAGAGTTTGGCGCATAACGGTACATATTGTTAGACTAGCCCTGTGGGAGTCAGAAAGCGTAGACTTCTCCTAATTCTTTCATTTGCTTGGATGAGAATAATATGCTGCTCCCATTCTCATGGCACATTCCATTCTGGGGGGGGGGGTGTTTTTCTGTCTGGGGATTCCTTGAGCCAAGGTCCTCAGGAGAAGCAGATGTTGGGTCAGGAACTTCAAAAAGAGGATTTCACAGTTCTGTATAAACTCATCTTGGGTTAAAATTAGCCTGGGGAAAGGGTCAAAGGTTCATTTCTATTTAGCTACCAGAGCCATCTGTCGGGGCTGGAGGGGGGAAGCAGCATTGTGGAGATTTTGGTTCAGGTAAATAACCAGCTTTTCTCCAGTCCCTCATCAGCCACCCTAAAAATGTCTCTATCCCTGACCTAGTATCCACTGTCTCTGCAGCGGTTCCTGAAATCACTGGCCACAAGAAGAGTGAGAACAAGAATGAAGGGCAGGAGGCCCTGATGTACTGCAAGTGTGTGGGATATCCACACCCTGACTGGTCCTGGCGGAAGGTGGTGAATGGAGAGTTCATAGTAAGCACATGGGAGATTAGACGGATCCTACCCTTGCATGGCCCAGCAGAGGTCCCTGAAGGCTTTAGTGGTGGGTCACAACAAAAAAGCAAAATTCTCTTCAAGCAGCTGTCTTCTGCAAGCCAGGGTAGATCTGTGGTAAATGTTTCTCTACCTAAATCAGGGTAGCCGGGAGTACATTACGGAGCATTAAGTTGCATGCTGTTTTGGCAGCAAAGGCGTCAATTACCCGTGTCAGCTGTAACTGCTTCTATGAACATCCCTAAACACTGTGTAAGGTACTGGTGATATACCTCCATCTAACAAAATGTTGCCCCGGGTATTTCTATTTTTGGAAAGTCCCATATTGGAACCCGTCCCCTCTCACCCCCACCTCCTCCTTTTGTTGCCCAAGAGGCAAATGGCACAAGCTAAATCAGAACATTTAATCTTTAAGGGTCTTTGACCATGTCCAATAAATGGTAGAGGCGTTTTGCCAGTTGGGAGGGTGAAAAAGGTGAGTACATATAGCCAGACTAAGGGGCCTGTGAGAGCTGTGCAGAGGTTATAGTGCGGTTACTAGGTGCCTGATGGGAGTATGGATCTTTCTGATTGGTTTGTGGTGCTCAGACCTCTCCTTTGCTCACTCTGCAGGAGCTAAACAACCTGACTGGACGTGTTTTCATCACAAACACAGACAGCTACACAGAGCTGAGCATCATTAACCTGCAGATTAACGAGGACCCCGGAGAGTACCTGTGCAATGCCACCAACCAAATCGGCTCGTCTAACAGCACCACCATCCTGCGTGTGCGCAGCCACTTGGCACCTGTCTGGCCTTTCCTGGGCATCGTGGCAGAAATAGTCATCCTGGTGGTCATCATCGTGGTGTACGAGAAGCGAAAGAGGCCGGATGACGTGCCAGACGGTAAGACGAGTGGGTGGGAGGGGTGATAATTACCGTTTGGTAACGCCATGCTCTCTGATCAGTGAAGGGGGAAAACTCCGGTAAAGAGGAGGGGCAGAGGTGGTAGAAGCAAAAGAGGGAGAGGAGGAAATCGAAGGGGATAACAAGAAAGTGGCGGAGGATGGAGAAACGGAAAATGTGGTCAGAGAGAGAGCGGGAAGATAAAGAGGGTAAACCGCAGAAGGGGATCAAGGAGCAGACAATATTCAGGGTAAAGACACAGGAATAAACAGCAGGGAGAGCGTGTATGTGCAATTCAGGAAAGCAGGCAAGATTCAAGCATAATACAGTGTGTGAATGAATGAGATATACACAGACTGTAAGACAGTGAGGAGGAATCGGACTACAGGGAATGCAACAGCAACCTCCTTTTATATGTAGTCATATACTTTTTAATCCCAGATCTGGGATGAGGACAAGTGTATTTCCTTGTTAAAATGGCGGCGGTCACGCCACTGCACAATTAACTTTATGTAGACTCCTGGTAGAGCTATCCATTCCCACTGGTATGTTGTACCAGTCACCATTATAAATTGACGCAGTGGATTTTGGCGTCACAGCTGTATACCCCCTCGCCCGACCAGCCTGCTCTATAGTTGGTGGCAGCCCACTGACTGAGAAGGGGCCATGTTTTATGCATCTGGGGAATTAGCCAGCCAACACTTTGGACATCTGTTGGGTGACTCGCCATGACCTCGGATCTTGTGTTCCTGATTGGGATCACTCCTTGCGCTAGAGAAGACCAGGTCTTGTAGATCCTTAGGTAGTTACAGTTTTTTTTAATAATGTCAGCAAACCGCATACGTACAATAGAATAGCACCCGCCGGACACGTGGTGCCAAGCTGCTCTGAACATTTCACTGACTGCTAGCGGTGAAAACAGACAAATGCAAGATCGCTTGAGCACAGATGGAACGGGCGTTGTCTAAGCTAGGGGTGCTCCACTCCAGTCCTCAAGCCCCACCACCTCCCCCTAACAGGTCAGGTTTTCAGAATATACCAGCTTCAGCACAGTTAAAGACTGAGCCTCTGATTGAGCCACCTGTGCAGATGCAGAGAGATCCTGAAAACCTGACCTGTTGGAGGTGCTTGAGGACTGGAGAGCACCCCTGGTCTAAGCAGTTTAAGCTTCACCCCTCTGTGTTGACATCATTATGTTAAGAATAGTGCTTAAAATGTGTTTATATAACACTATCAATACAGTCAGTATCCAATTATATAACACCTATTAACCAGATAAGAAATGATATGCAAATGCAGTGTAAATACGCTCGCATAAGCAAAAATGTATAGAATCCGAATGTATATTGCATGCACATACTGTACTATAAACTATGCAATCATTTCACATATAGTACTGTAATGCTAATCTGCGCATGGACTGTACATTGGAGCAGCGGCATTAAAAAAAATCCATTGTGCTATTGAGATTTCTATCCTAATTTGTGTATACACCAACCACTAGCATAACACCGTTTACCAGTTATCTATACTAAATGGTTTATCTGTAAGTGTAGACTGTAAGTTCGCAGTGCAGTGGTCCTGGGGTAGAATGCAGCTGAGCCCATTCCTGCTGCGCTGCTTGCCTTAGGATGAAATGCATGGCTGTGTTGGACTCTTAACCTTGAAGTTTAGGGTTTGCTTTCGAGTTTTAACAATGTCGCTCCCCAGTTTCTTCCCTTCCCATAAATTCCAGGTAAGTGGCGGCCTCTGCTCTTCCCGCTTTTTAGTGAGCTTTTCTTTTGGAATAACTGCACCAATAAAATGTTTTTTTTTTTTTTTTTCCATTTTGTTTCTAACCACGAGGTTTGTACCCAACATCTTATTCAATCCGCTCCATGACGCCCTCTTGGTGGGCCCAGTACACACTGCCGAGTGCTCTGTGTGGTTAACATGACATTGATTCAAACCTGTGTAGAAGGTGTCTGCTTGCGGCACTCATTGGAGGTTCATTACCAAAAACCTACACTAAATTTCTCTGCAAGTGCCTTCTGAGGGGTTAAGGGAACATGAGATCAAAACTCCCTTGCACAGTTACAAAACACTGATAACGATACACACGATATCCTGAGCACTGCACATTCTAAAGGGTAAGTGTATATACTGTAGCGTCACGTGATATACTGACTCTGCCACTCTGTGACCCCAATTCACAATGCTACTGTATAAAGAAGTCTTCCCTGTGCTGGAGAAGCACTCTGCCCCATCCATTTGAATGGGGCTACTATCTCGGGCACGGGGAAGACGCCTTCGGTGCGTCATTTTTGTGTGTGGCGAGTATTGCATTTCAAGCCCTCCGGCATGCGTGAGGTTTGTTCCTGTTGGCTCTGCTATGCTGCCCTTTTTTATACTTAACCTACGCATCTTAAATAGAAGCTGACCTGCTTCCCCCTCTCCCTAACTTACTGGTGCTTGTGTTCTAACTTCATTATGCCATCACACCCAACTTTGCTGCCTAGGCCATGGGGTGTAGTGAACTCTGCTGCTTTGAGGTGCGCCCGGCCTGGCAGCAGCAGAGCAGGTTATTGGGTTTATGCCAATGCTAGAAGTGTGCGCGGCCCACTGATGGCATGCTAGAGGCAGCCGCTCTGAATACTGCAGCATTTCAGGCCTCCCAGGTGCCTACGTGAATGTTTGTCGTCAGACTGTACAAGCCGAGTGCTAATCAGAAGGGATGTGAAGTCGGATAACGTCAGTTGATTTGCTGCCAAAGGAGCTGCCCACCGTTGTTGGCATTGTCACGCCTTTGTCATACGTAAGGGTGGATGACTGCTGTACAGTTGCAGTGTTAAGTAAAAAGGTCACGGTGGTGACTTTTCAGGATATAAAGTTGGATTTCCATTCCATTTATGCCACAATCTAGGACACAGGTGGCCAACTCCAGTCAAGGGCCACCAACAGGTCAGTTTTTCAGGATATCCGTGCTTCAGCGAGGGTGGCTCAATCATTGACTGAGCCACCTGTGCTGAAGCTGGGATATTCTGAACACCTGACCTGTTGGGGTGGCCAACTTCAGTCCTCCAAGGGCCACCATGTCCAGGAGTTAAACTGGAGGTACCGTCAATGTTTGGCTCATGGCTTTCTTTAAATGCAGCCAGGGGATTTTTGTTTTTACCAACTTTTTATTTTGTGTAGTTCCCCAGCACACTAGTGCTCAACTCAAGTCCTCAAGCACCCCTAACAGGTCAGGTTTTCAGGGTATCCCTGCTTCAGCAGAGGTGGCTCAGAGGGTCAGTCTTCAATATCCTGGAAATCCTGACGCATTAGGGGTGGTGGTGGGGAGGGCGGGCTTGAGGACTGGAGTTAAGCTCCCCTGCTCCAGCAGACGACCTTCCCATCCTTTGAAAGACGTGTGTGTGTGTGTGTGTGTGTTGGGCTGTTTCTCTAGTAATGAGCTTAACCTGTCCAGACGCGAGTACTTGTCAGGCTGCACTGTGGGACTCTCCTAGTTGGTGGGCCTTGTGTGTGTCCTGCTGGTCACATTGAGCACTGCCTGTATCACCCTTCCTTGCACCACTGCCTCGCACTCTGCTTGCCTCCTCTCTCAGCAGCACCGATCGGACCCGTCACTCCTGCTTCTTTTCTCCTAAAGGGGTCTTTTTTTGGCGGGGAGGGTGGGGAAGCAGGGCGGGGCGGCTGATCTAATGATACTTGTCGGTTACTGTGACTTTTGTTTTGTTTGTTTTTTTTCCCCCCCCTTCAATTGCATCAAACCTTAAATATTACGGTGGTAAGTGTGAGTTCTGCATGCTTTTCCAGTTTGTCTAATCTCGCTTCCGTTGCTGGGACTGCTCCGCCCATGGTGTTAACACTCGGAGTTTACCCTCATCCACTTCTCAATTAATTTTCAGTTTGCTACTTCCTTTATTTCTTAATCCGGTTTCTGTAATACTGCTTCACGACCCTCTTATCCCTTCTCCCCACGTCTTGGGGTCTTGGTCTGTCCTGTTGTCCTTGTCCCGGTACTGAGTGGGGTGGTAGGTGTAGGAGTTGTGTGTGACAATAAGGTATTGCTGCTCTTGCAAAAAGGCAGCGTTAATAAGTCCGGGGAGAGATTGTAATGGTGTTAGGTGCTGATTGAGCAGTATCTTGCTGTCAGGCTTGATCTAATGGGAATAGTTTAATTGTTGCAGAGCTCATATCTTCGACACACAAATGACCCCAATTAAGTTCTCGGTCATGTCAGCCGAGTGGTTTTGAAGCTGCAGTGTAGTTTTGGGAAGTGTATAGCAATACTCTGTATATCTGTACACTTGCAAAGCTGTCAGTCAAATTGCTGCAGCTCCTGCAGGAGGCCTGTAATCTGTCCTGTTAGTGTTGGAAAGGGTTAGGACAAGGTGGATTAGCAGTAGACCAGGGGTGGCCAACTCCATGTCTTCAAGGGCCACCAATAGATCAGGTTTTCGGGATATCCCTGCTTCAGTACAGGTGGTGCAGTCATTCTGACTGAGCTGAAGCAGGGATATCCTGAAAACCTGACCTGTTGGTGGCCCTTGAGAACTGGAGTTGGCCCCCCTGCAGTAGACCAAAGATAAAAGCTGGTGTCACTGTAAACATTCCTGTTTGCCAAGTGGTGCTAAGCAGCAAGAATTCGTAGTTCAAGACCATGAAGGGGCCATAAGGCGCCTTATGCATCAGGACCGTTATTAAATATGGCGGTCTGCTTGATTTGGGTACATTGGGCGTGTTCTTTAATTTGGCGATGTGCTCTCCGCTGCCTGATTAGGTGCCCCGTGCATTTCACTGAAATGGGCATTATCCCTACATTACTCGATCTCTGGAACTGCTGCCAAAAAGGTCGGCGATGCATTGCACCCCTCTATAGCACCTATGTGTTAAGGCAGACATAACTAAATGAGCTTTCTGTTCTCAGGCCTCTTATATTCATTACATCTATAGAAGTCGTTCCCTGTAAAAAAATAAATAAATAAAAAATCAAGGGAATGCAACCACTACTCTCCATGTATACTGTATACACTTACATTGGTTGATACCAACACATTAAAATGGTGTCGTCCAGAAGCATTAGTAGGAGCTAGTTGGTATGCTCTGATAGAAATGATTGTGAGTAAAGATGGTGGTGAAGGTAGCACAGGAAAGCTCTGAGATATATAGGTGGGTGGGATACAGTACCATTGACAACCTCTACTGTTATCTGTGTGTGTCAGCTCTGACCCTTTGCAAGCTCTAACACCTCCCAGGAGTAATACGTTTTCCTGCCAGTGAATGGTTTGGGTTTTGCCTGTGTTTGTGTGTGCACATAGGGAATCGGTTGCTGTGTGTCAGGCCCTCCGTGTACCTGTATTTCTCCTGTGCATTAATACAGCACGCCGTAGCCCTCCCCAGTGTGAATTCTCTGTCCCATTTCAAAATGCATAGTGCCAGTTTATTAGACGTCTGTGGACGAAGGTCTGTTGACTGTTTTTTTAAGTTGTTGGTTTGTGGCTATTTTTTTTTTCTTCTTGTTTTTTGTATTTTTCTCCCTCCACCCCCCCCCCCCCCCCCCCACCAAGATATTTTGCTCTTTTTTTGGCTACCTGCTGGCTTCGTCCATGCATTGCCAGCAGGTAGAGCGTGAGTAATGGGGATCTGGTGATAACATTACTCACCGTTTGTGCTCATGCAGGTGCCAACACTCGTTTCAGAAGTTGTAACTTCTCTCCATCTTTTTGCTTCATGTTGCACTAGTCTCCTTGTGGAATCCTGCTGAGCGTTTCTTAAAGACTTCAGTGAAAACCCCAAATTGAACATCAGCAGCAACTCCAACGAACCATATGGGGATGAGGGGGGGCGGGAAGGAGGGGTGTACACTGCCTTGGGAACCCCAAAAATGTCCACATGAGAACACAAAGAAGGCTGAGTGTTTCCCAGAGGACAACTGCTTTCAATCAGACAAAATGGGACAGGGGTATTCATAGTCGGTCCAATTGGCTTGTAAAGAAGCACGCCGATAAGTGCAATATGCCAAAAGTTGCAGGTCCAGGTGGCCTAACGCTTTAAGTAGCTGAAGTCTGGCGGGGAAAGAGTCGAGTGATGGGTGACACTGCATAGTCCTAACCGCTCAGGTCTTGCGCTAGGAGGAAACAGAGCTTCCACCCGAAACACCACCTCCACCCCTAGAGGTCTAGTCTCCAGAACTGTAAGTTGCTTATATTGTGTTTGGAGTCGTAGTGGGAGGGGCGCTTCCCTGGTCACCGTGACCCACCCATGACCCTACTGCAAGAAAACAAACAGCAGGATTTTACAACTGAAATGTTGGGTTTGTCTCGTCATTAACCTTCAGTGAGCCACTGGAACTAGGGGCCATGATGGTTTCAATAAATCACAACAATCTGTCCACTACAGTTGCAGTCCTTCATGGCCGATAACCCAATTATATTACACCTCATCCTAAATGACCTAACAGCCATAAAATAATAAGTGCGATCCAGTTCAAGTGACTGTGAAGCCTCCACACTCGGTTAGTGAGCGCCAGTCGCTCTGGTACGAGTCTCTACACAGGACTCTGATCTGACTCTGCCATTGTTTCTCTTCCCCTCTCTCTTTTCCATCCCTCGCATTGCTGGCCACAGACGATGAACCAGCCGGACCCATGTAAGTACACATCTCCTTTATATAGCACTGAAGCACACAATGGGAAATCCATTGGGAGTTTTGTATTATGATGGACAAACAGGAATGTACAAGCCCATTCAAGTTCAAACCTCAATTGGTGTACCGATGAAGATCTCTAGGAAGGGTAGGCTGACGATGTTTAGATGCCTGTTTGGGTGGCTACATTTACAATCAAATAAATCTAAATGCCTTCTGTGTTTGATGTACAACATGACAGAGTTGCTATTATTTACATTTAACAGCTAACTCAATTCCTATCCAGTTTCAGGTCATAAAATTCTGAATGGCAGAAAGATGGGAAGATACCAGTCGTTTACTATGCATAGATTTGTATGGCATTGATAGCAGTAGCTTATTCCCAGACGCAGAGCATGTGCACAGAAAGACTGACGCACACAAACAGTGAGAGGAAGAGAAGACTTGAATTAGAACCTGTCCTGCTGGAGAGGCTTCATTATAACACTCTAATGACTTATTGTAAGAGGCATAGGGCTTCTAATTGTGCTGTGCTTTGTCTGATTTCCTTTAGGAAGAGCAACTCTACAAACAACCACAAAGATAAAAATCTGAGACAAAGGAACACCAATTAGACCAAGCCCTGTAAGTAGAGCCTTCTGTGTGATCTGCTGTATGCAGCGTGACTTGTACTGCATTGGAGCAATGCTGATGTCTGTTTCACACGCTGCACTTCCTTTATTAAGGTAGGCCGCGTACCAGTTTGCTGACTAGGTTGATCACAAGAAGTGCAATTTTATGTTAGAGGAAAAAAAGGTTTTATAAAAAAAAAAACTCTCAAGGACCTCATAGGACCAAAGTGAACCAATGGCAAGTTAGCTTGAGTATGGATTCCATTTAACATTTGGTTGGGGGATTGCCAATCTCGTTTGCTCCGTAACACGGTTAAGCCTCCATGGGTGAGCACCTCTTATGGAGGTGGCTGATAAAACAATTAGAGATTTTTTTTTTTTTTTTTTAAAGATTGCCAGGTGAAATCTTCAGAAGCCATTAAAACATATTCACGGGTGTTTTAAAAAAACTTTTTTTTTTAAAGGCGTCAGTTTGTTTAGTCCTATTAAAGCTTTGGGCGCCGGAAAGGGCTGTGGCACTCTCGACAATGGCGATCATGTGACCGCGCCGTCCCTTAACCCAGAAACGGAGTTGACTTCCATTTCCCGGCAGGGTGCGATCTCCCCCAGAAAACAAGCACGCTAAGCATATGCCGCAGCCACTGTCACAAGGCCCCATGAGTGCAAGGCCCCATGATATAGCGCAGCGGTTTTCAACCTTTTTTTTTTGTTTGTTTTTTGTTAAAGAACCTTAGCATTATATTGTGAAATTCTGGTGAACCCCATCCCTCTTTCTTCCCTCTTCCCCTTACACCCTCCTCTCTTCCCCTTACACCCCCCCTCTCTTCCCCTTACTCCCCCCCCACCCCTCTTCCCCTTGCACCCCCTCTCTTCCCCTTACACCCCCCCTCTCTTCCCCTTACACCCCCCCTCTCTTCCCCTTACTCCCCCCCCACCCCTCTTCCCCTTACACTCCCCCTCTCTTCCCCTTACACTCCATCCCTCTTCCCCTTACTCCCCCCCCCACCCGTCTTCCCCTTACACCCCCCCCACCCCTCTTCCCCTTACACCCCCCCACCCCTCTTCCCCTTACACCCCCCCACCCCTCTTCCCCTTACACCCCCCCACCCCACTTCCCCTTACACCCCCCCACCCCTCTTCCCCTCACACCCCCCCCACCCCTCTTCCCCTTACACCCCCCCACCTCTTCTCCTTACTCCCCCCACCCCACCCCTCTCTCTTCCCCTTACACTCCCCCTTTTTCCTCAGTGTTAAACACACCCCTGCAATATTTCACTGCGCTCTTAATGCCGTCTCCCTCCTACCCTGCAGAGCTTCATGGACTTTGCCAGGACGTGACCCATCCTCCCTCTGAAGAGTTGGCGCTGCTGAAGCCGAATTATCTTCAATATTCCTTTTTTTGTGTGTGCGTTCGTTCTTTTTTTTTTTTTTCTGGGACTGAGGGTACAAAACTACTTCTTAAAAGCATGCCTTATATAGCCTCCGAGGCGACAGAGCGGATGAGGTTTCAAAGAAATTCACCTATAGAGTGTGTTTGCAGCTATGTGTGCTGTGGCTGTTTCCTCTTAGAATCTAGACGGATATACGAGCCTTGTAAAGCGGGTCAGGTCATGCATGCGACATCATAATATCATTTTGTTTGTTTTGATCTGTATTTTTTTGTATATGTTCTTAATGCTGCTGTGCGGGTCTTTCCCAGAAGTCCTAAATCTTCTCCTGATGCTTCAGTCCAACAGTACATGGTTATTTCACAGAAAAGTATCCCTTCAGTAAGACTGGCCTAATGCACTTCTCGCTGGAAAGGCTGGGGTTGGAGGAGCTTGCTCCCACCTGCATGGCCCAGAACATGGCAGCAGAGGTGGGGGGAAACTGAGGATGTTCTCTTGGGCGTTGCTTGTACAAGCTGCGTTCCTGCCATCTAGGGGTCAAAAAGTGTAGCACAGCAAAACGTAACTCCTTCCCCCTTCACACACAGCGTAAGTGTACGTCCACCGTGCTGAACAATGACCCCTTCCTACCCAAGATGTCCAGCACTTTTGCACTGCAGGGGAGGGGGCGGGGTTGGATGTGATCGCCTTATTTAAGGGCCTGTGTTGCTAATGCCAAGCTGCAAGTTACTCTTATCCATCCTGTACACCAAGGAGTTAATTATCTGGTACTCCTTGACCAGGGGTGGCTGACTCCAGTCCTCGTGGGGCACCAACAGGTCTGGTTTTGAGGATATCCCTGCTGCAGCACAGGTGGCTGTCATTGGCCAACTCCTGTCTTCAAGGGCCACAAACAGGTCAAGTTTTGGGACTATTCCTGCGTCCGTAAAGGAGGCCCAATCAGCGAGAGCCACCTGTGCTGAAGCAGCCATATCCTCAACTTGCCCTGTTGGTGGCCCCTTGAAGACTGGAGTTGGCCACCCCTGCCCTTGACCATTCCTTTCTTTTCTGGTTGGCGTCTGAGAGTCTGGTTTGTTGCTGAGGATTCACACGTGACATGTCCAGCTAGTTACGTTACTTCAGCACACACACACACACACACGGTCGCTGGAATGCTTTATAAGTGAACTTTAGTTCAATCATGTATATTCTTAAATCTTTTTTGCACTGTTACGTCCAACATGTACATTCATGCAGGCAAACTTTTTATAAGTTATATATATTTTTCTTCTTTTGACGGGGACTTGTGTTAATTTAAAATTCAGGGTTGTTTTAAAAGATCTTTGCGTTGTTATTCATAGCATGAGTATATTCTATGCAACTAGATGTAAATCTGTCAGTATATCAGAGCTGTTGGGTAGGGGGTGTCTTCTAGTTGCATGAGGCCGTGGTTTCTGTATTTGAAGTGTAATAATGTGTGCCGTGAATAAATCTGTCAATGAACATAAAATAACTAAAACCAATAACAGTAGTGGTGTGTGTGGTCCGTTGCTGTGCCTCAGCCTTCTGTGACTTTGCGCAGTTCTTTCTCCACGGCCTCCACGAAGGCTGGGAAATGCTGGTCCAGCAGACACAGCTTGAGGAAGGGTCCCAGCTCTGCGGTGCTCATGGCAGTGTGTTGATGGGCAGTGGCTGACTCGCCACTCTGTGGGTTCAGCACAGACTGCGGGTACAAGGAGTGATTGGGGAGAGGTCATATGTTGGCACTCTAGGTGGTGATGAAGTGTGAATGCAAATTATAGAGCAAAACGGACACATTGACAGACTTGTGTCTCTTGACATCAGTGTCAGGTTTTGCACCACGTGCGCCAGCGTACGAGTCAGGGAGTGTCAGTTGGAGGAGTTGGGGTGTGATGAGATGCATCAAACCCTGCATCAATTTTACATCTTGTATTTACGTTAAACAAAAAAAGTTTGAATTGGGGTAAACGTTTCTGGCTAACAATTGATTCTAAAAGTCTCTCCGGTTATCCCCTCCCAATGGGACGGTGTGTATGGTCACCGTCTCCTGTATGCACCCAGTCTTGGATTTCACATGCATTAAATCTCCATCACATGACAGTACCTGAACTAGCTCAGTCTGATGCCCACCTCCAATGCCCGATTGGGCCGGCGTTAGCTGTGCCTCTCCAGTACATGAACATACCTGGGCTAGCTGGGTTATAGATATCCTTTCCTCTGGCACACTTTGTGATGACTCCCCAAGCGACCCAGTCTGGAACATACAGAGCATGAGATGTGAGCTGCTCCTCTTCCTGTTGGCTTTGTGTTTGCCATGTACACGCATACATAACCTGAGACATTACAAGACTCTCAGCGGCAGCTCTGAGTTCCCAAAGTAACAATGGTAACGGGCGTTATTACTGTACTGCATTTTTAAGTTCGTATTCATTAAGATTGCGGTAATAATTTATAGGGTGCAATATTTGGCCCAAATTCGTGATGCGAGAAATGAACGTGAGCGTTAATTGTCACATTGCGATAACATTTCTATTATTGGCTTCTGTAATATCTATTACAGACGCCTATGATCGAAATAACATTAACCCGTTTGATGCCTGTGGTTACCAAGGTATACCACAAGCACCAAGAGGGTTAATACTTTAAAAATACCTTAGTGGCTAGTAACTGCTAAGGTAATTAACCTCTTCCACCCCCCCAAATGTGGCTAATAATGCTCTTGGGCATTAACATCCCCCCCACAAAAATACATTTGAAAAAAACAGAACATTTCAAATCCATTTTAACCCTTAAACCATTGGCTGTCACTTTGGCTACCTAGGCCCTCTCAATGGAGTGGGGGCCTAGATAGCCATTATGGTAAAGTAGAATAAAAACCAAAAATACTTAGAAGGCATTATTTACCATCATTACCTTAGTGGCTAGCAAAGCATGTACTAGCCCCTAAATTATAAGGAGGGAGAGGGGGTGGGGGGGGCAAGGTAGTATAGGTTTGTTTATATTAATCCCTATGTAGCGTTTTGTGGGCCGCTAGTCCTTAAAACCCATGACCAGTTGGCCTGTGGGCTAGTGAGGTGTTAATATGTACTGTAATGTATTTTAATAACTATCTCTCAGGTTAGTTTACTTGGTCTATGTATATAATGGGCAGTATAATGGCCTCTCATAGAAAAGACAGGACTAATGCCACCCGGGGCTAGAGGATAAAATAGTTGCGGTATTTCTGCCGTTAAATCACGTTCTGATAAATATAGTAACATGTATTTCTGATAATACAAAAAGATGCGGTATTGGGCCTATTTTATTACCGGATCCAAGTGTTTTTTGGTGGCGTAATGTTGATATGTTGCACTATAAAACAAACGCACCTTCCCGCTAATACCGCTTTTTTTGTTGTTGCTTATTGCAGTTTGATGTATCCGGGTTGAAGGGCGTTCTTAGTGCTCATGTAAACATGTTTCCGGTACCGCACGGGAACCAGTTATTGTACAAAGTGCCAAACTAATCGAGATAATAATGGCTTAATATAGCAATACAGGTTGCATTATTTTATTTTGCTAAATGCAACAAGTCGCTTGGCTTAAAGGCAATGTGATTACTTAAGAGATCGATCCGTTATCCCGTGATCGACCGGTGAAGGCCCTGCTTCCCCAGGGTCACATTATGGCTGCCTATTTCAAGTGTAAGTGTTGTCCCTATGTAAATGGTTCCTATATTAATCTTCCTTGGGTTGCTATATTACAACTCATTAGAGAGAAAATATATGCATGCAGTATTATCAAACACTACACAATTGATTAATACAAAAATAAAACAGGATTTTTAACGTATTACTGCTGCATCAGTCCATATCCACTAACATTGTATGCTCTTGCACGCCCATCTCTCCCATCACTGACCCACTAGTAGGATACAGAAGATGACCTGTCGTACATACTGTACACCGCCCCTGCCTGAATGTGACCATGACATACCTGTACGGGTACATAGTACTGCAGCTTCTGCACACAGCTCTCGCAGATTTCCAGGGCCTTCTCCTTGGGTTCCCCGCTGAACTGCACCCTGAACATACGACTCTCCTGCTGTTGGAAACACCACACATTGACCCTTCTGTGAAGAGCCATAGCACAGAGGAGAACCCCATTGCACTCCGATGAAGGACCCTCAGATGTTGGAAAGCTTGTAACATCTCAACAACATGTTTGTCCAATAAAAGGCATCATACCACTTACCCCCTCTCTCCTTTGTTATTACATGGAAGCAACCAAAATAAGAGGTCCCGGTTAGTAAGCACTCAGCCCCCCGACACTCGTAGCACCAATATTTACATTTGCTGCAGATGTGCAAAATGAGTGAATTCGAATATAGCTTTTGATAACATAATACTACAAATAAAAACAGCGGGGAAACTCGAATAATTGATTAAATGTCCACCTGCAATATTAAAAAGGAGCTTCCGAAGATGTGATCCACACAGACCGTCTGGGGGCTAAAATAGTGTTAATAGTATATTAACTTCTGAATAAATAGCCCCAAGCGGTTCACCACGGTGTACTCGGCGGTCTGATTCCCTACCTAGGAATACTGATCTGTGCAGGGCAAAATATAAGTTTGATGCCCTGAGAAAGCGGAATGATTACACGAAATGTACGGTGGCGAGTTCAGACGTCTTCCCATGATGTCGGTAGGGAGAGCACCTACTAACATGGTGCTCCGTAACCCCACGCTCTTAACCTAGCCGATAGACGCAGTCATGCGTCCGAGAGATTTGAACTCTTTGATTTTAATCTTGTATTTCTAACTTGCCTAGCACCCTCTGACCACCAGATGTCAGTCAGCCCACGCAGTGGTACTGACATCTAGATGTATACAAGGAGCTAGCTGTATGTTTGTGAACGCTGCGCCTAGATCTATCTATCCACTGCACAGGACATTGTCCATTATATGTGGCAACAACAAAGTATACAGACCACATCGTTACTATGCAGCACACAGTTCTGATCAGCCCATCATTTGTTGCGTAGTACTGGAGGGTGGTTACCTTGCATACATCTCTGTGCAGAGTAGTCTGTTTAATCAGGTGCATCATATCTTAGGAAGCCACAGACAGCTCATTTAACCTATTTAGAACCACTTTACAATCTATAAGATGCCAGTTCAGTTAAGGTTGCGTGTAATGAGGTTAGTGGTCTGTAATACCAGATTATAACCAGCTTAACTACAGGCTACTGTATATATACCCCTCTCTATTCTACTTGGCAACAAAAAAAAAGCTTCAGCAGCAAAAAAGCTACAGAGGCAGCTTGATACGAATAATATGGTATGTCACAAACCTACTTGTGTGGTTTCCTGCCACACTGAGCAGGATCAGGTGCTTCTTTTAAACAGTTAGGCTGCGCTTATAGTGCCAGCTACGGCTACGGATGACGTCCCCCGTCTCCGTAGCCCAGGCGAAAGTTGTAATTTTAGTTTGGGAGACGTCTCTAGCTACAAGGGGAGTGACGGAAGGCAGAGGGGTGGGGACAAGAGCAAGGGGGAAGGCTGAAACGGAGAGGAGTTGTAATTTCTGTTTGTATGCTGAATTTACAGTACTTTTACTTTAAATTACGGGAGAATTTATTATTTTAAAGTTGTTCATATAGTGTGTTTCACTTGACACACACAGACACACACACAGCCGCCAAAAGAAATCATGGGGCCCAGGACAAATTAAAGGAGCAGACCCCCTCCCAACCCAAAGCGCACCTACCACGGAAAAACAAATTTTAGCATACAACTTTTACTTAACCCCCCAACCCCCCAATACATATAAAAATACAACCCCAATAATAAAACGCTGCACCCGGTGTCGGGTCTCTCGGCAGCGGCGGAAGTCAGCTGGGCTAAGCTTCCGCATCGCCGGCGTGAGAGGGAGGCCTGGCGCACACACGGGCAGCCATTGTGGGACTGAGAGGTGCCTGCAGCGGGGCAGGGCCGGCAGCAACTGCTGTGACCTGCAGCGGGGCCCCTCCTACCGCCAGTCCCTCCAGCCGCCGGGCTACCGCCACCCACCTGTGGCCCGACCTGTGATAATCCCCAAGGCAAGCCTGATTTGTATATGTATTGGGGGCATATTTTATATATGTATTGGGGGGAGTGGGGTATATTTGTAGATGTATTGGGGGGGAGTGGGGTATATTTGTAGATGTATTGGGGGGGAGTGGGGTATATTTGTAGATGTATTGGGGGGGAGTGGGGTATATTTGTAGATGTATTGGGGGGGAGTGGGGTATATTTGTAGATGTATTGGGGGGGAGTGGGTGTGTTTTTGTAGATGTATTGGGGGGGGAGTGGGGTATATTTGTAGATGTATTGGGGGGGGAGTGGGTGTGTTTTTGTATGTATTTGGGGGTTAAGTAAAAGTTACACGCTAAAAAAATATTTCTGTGGTAGGTGCGCTATGGGTTGGGGGGGGGGGGGCTGCTCCTTTAATTTGTCCTGGGCCCCATGATTTCTGTTGGTGGCCCAGATCTCACACACACACACACAATCAATCCCCCCACCCAACACACACTCCCCACACACACACAATCCCACATACACAATCCTCCCCCCACACACACACACACAATCACTCACAAACACACATACAATCACACACAGTCCCACAATCCCACACACACAATCACACACACAATCCCACCCCCCCGTTCTGAAAATCTGTTCGTCCACATTTCTTTTTGACACATTTGGACCCTTTTTCCGTCCATTACACCATTTCTCTCCGTTACAGTTACTTACAATGAGAAGTGTGGACTGCTGCAGTTGAGCACTCCATGCTACCACCCAAGAATACACACTTACAGAAAGACATACAGGAGGAGAACGGTGTTACTGATGAAAATGTAAGGGACGCTCTATCTTTTAATCTTTAATCTTTTAATCTTCGCCCGTGCTTCTGAGTTTGGGGCTAGCCGGAGTACATATCGCAGAACGCGTGTAGGCCGGGATGAAACGATCATGGTACCGTGGAGTTAGTTGGCGGGCACTTGGAAAGCGCCAGGCTGTCTGGGACTCTCGATCACGCAGTAAATCGCTGGTACAACCCAAGTAAATGAATCCTTTTTTTATTCAGCTGGAACGTAGCAGGTATTATATTTACGAGCATTTCTTCTGCCTCTTGACGGCTACATGATTACATATTGATCGAATGCATCGTATCCAGGTCTCAAATAAAGGTTGCACATTATCCTCTCCCACTCGCACTCCCACTGCCACAGGCTTCCACAGAAATATGCTGCTACTGTGACACAGACACACACACGTTTGTGAACCCCAATGATAATTACGGAAATTCCACAGTTTTTCCATGATAACCTTCTTTAATAAAAAGCAGGTCTTTAAAAAAATATCCAATAGGGTTTATATTAACCAATTCCATGTCTTTTTAAACAAAATGATGTATGAATTAAGACAATGAGTCATTAAGAGTCATGAGTCAGTGAGTCAGTGTTTTTATCAACTAAATTAAAGGGAATAATTAGAATCATGTGTTTAAATAATTAGGTAGATATTCAGGTGAGAGTTTGGGAGACCCCACCCCATATAAAGATCAGAAACTTTGTGAGTTTGGTCTTCACCATACAGGTGTGTGGAAACACGTCATGTCACAATCAAAAGAAATCTCAAAGGACCTCAGAAAAGCAGTTATTGATGCTCATCTGTCTAGAAAGGGTTACAGAACTATTTCTAGGGATTTGGGGCTCCATCAATCCACTGTCAGACACAGTCTACACATGGAGAAAGTTCAAGACCACAGTCACTATACCCAGGAGCGGTCGTCCTGCCAAAATCTCTCCAAGAACCAACCGGCAAATCATCCAGGAAGTCACAAAGAACCCCAAACAACATCTAAGGATCTGCAGGCCACTCTCTCCTGGGTTAATGTGAGTGTTCATGACTCAACTATCAGAAAAAGACTGAACAAGAATGGTGTTCATGGAAAGATAGCCAGGAGGAAACCACTGCTCTCTAAAAGAAACATTGCAGCCCGTCTGAATTTCATCAAAGAGCACATAGATGATCCACAAGACTTCTGGAACAATGTTCTCTGGACAGACGATTCAAAGGCAGAACATTTTGGCCTCAATGAGAAACTTTATGTTTGGCGAAAACCAAACACTGCGTTCAAACCGAAGCACCGCACCCCAATCATCGTGGTGGTAGTGTGATGGCTTGGGGCTGTTTTGCTGCCTCAGGGCCTGGACGGCTTGCCATCATTGACACAACCATGAATTCTGCATTGTATCAGAAGATTCTAGAGGAGAATATCAGGCCATCCGTCTGTGAGTTGAACCTGAAGTGAAAGTGGGTCATGCAGCAAGACAATGATCCTAAACATACAAGCAGATCTACAAAAGAATGGCTGAAGAAATTCCGCGTTTTAGAATAGCCTAGTCAATGTCCAGACCTAAACCCCATTGAAATGTTGTTGCAGGACCTGAAGTGAGCTGTCCATGCAAGGAAGCCCTCAAATGTCATTGAGCTGAAGCAGTTCTGTAAGGCGGGATGGGCCAAAATGCCTCAAAACCGATGTGAGAGACTGACCTGCAGATACAGGAAACGCTTAGTTGAAGTCATTGCTGCTCAAGGGGGCGCCACCAGGTACTGAATCTAAAGGGCCACATACTTTTTCCACACATTGATATTGAATGTTTAATTATTTGTGGATAAATAAAAGTTGACAAAAGTATCACGTTTTTGTGTCATTTGTTTGATCAGGTTATCTTTACTTATTATTAGGACTTAAATTAAGATCTAACAACATTTTAGGTTTGAAATATGTGAAAATCCTAAGGGGTTCACAAACGTGTGGGTGTGTTGGTGTATTGTGTGTATATATACACACACACACACACACACACACACACACACACACACACACACACACACACACACACACACACACACACACACACACACACACACACACACACACACACCGGCGTTTTGTTTATTTCCCCGTAAAATCTGTGTTTTGTTTTCCGGTGTTTTAACTTCATTAAAAAAACAAAAAAGTCAGGGTTGCCAATGGAACAAAAAAATGGACATGCACTAAAATTAGTTTTTTTTTATCAGTGCATCAGTCACATAATCCACTTTTTTTTTTAACGTTTCCGTACCCCCTAGTGATGCTTTCATCTCCCACGTGTGGACGAGCTGTCACAAAAGGTGGGATTTATTAAGAAAATATGCTTTTTTTTCCTTCATGTTTTCATCTGTTTTAACCAAAAGTTCAAGATTAAGTTTTTCGGGTAAAACATGAAACTGGAATCCCAAGAAATATACAAATACACACTGTCCTGCTCCAGATTATCCAGATATCGTATACAGTATACTGCTCTGTACTATATACAGATGACCTAACACACGCCACTGAGGCTGCACTGATATCTGTATTGTACTATCGTGTCACACACGTAGCTATATTACATAAAGATACACACTTTTTTACCCCACCAACTTATAAATACATTGATACATTACTCCCACGTATATACAGAAACTCCTGCAGTTGCACACAAACATACAGGCTTTAAAGGTGTCCAAACGGACTAAACAGCTAACACAGAGTGTGTTGTTGGCTTTGTACTTTCTTGACACAGCAGGCCTACACTTTTAGAAAATCCCAGTTGAAAAGGGATAGTAACTCAAAACGGCCACTTTGGTGACCGGTAGGTTTTTGGATAAACTTATTTTTTTGCATCAAAATAGCTGTTTTGTACCGTTGATACACACAATCTTCTGGATGTATCTGTGCGCCCCCTTGACGCCTGTGTCAAGAGAAAGGAGTTCTAGTAGAAGAATCGCCAGGAAATAACCGTTTTGCCTTTTTATTACAGCTATGTGCATTTTATGTAACTATGAGAAATGATTCACAGGCAGTGTTTCTTTTCATGAAGATGGCTAAACAGGAAATATGGCCTTCATAAGAAGTCAAAGCACATAACCTCCAAGAAGCACTTGGCTCCTCAGTAAGAGGTAACACAGAGTGACGTATACCAAGACCACTATTTGCCGCTGACAATAATACGCACCCTTATAACGTGTACATCTAACACACTGTCCATCATCCTCATTTTAATCGTGTCATTTTGGAATCACCACCAAATAAGGCTGGCTTGGGAAGGTCCTTATCTTGCTCCCAGTTACTCTGACACATCGCACAGTGACCCCGAGACTGCTCCACCGCCTGGAATGTGTCACACATCCCCCATAAAAGACCCAGCTTGTCTCGAGCCTGCTTTCTGTCAGCACCACTCCTGAGGGGCACTGGTCATCGTTGACAAGGGCTGTTAAGAAATGTTAATGGCTTTTCTGATCCTTACTATCACAGCATGTCCTGGAACGGAAAGTCTGCTTCACAAAGCCGAAGATAAATCGCCCATGTTTCTTTTTTTTGTAACTAGGGAATAACCGATTCCCTAAGAAGGACTTCAGGGCGAGGTGCATTTATTTTCCAGTAGGGTCATTGCAGATTAGAGATGCCTCATTTGTTTTGGTGGGGTAAGGCAGGGGAGCTCAACCCCAGTCCTCAAGCCTCCCTAATAGGTCAGGTTTTCAGGATATCCCAGCTTCAGCACCAGTGGCTCAATGAGAAGCTCAGTCAAAGACAGAGTCTCTGATTGAGCCACCTGTGCTGAAGCGGGCGGGTGGGGATTTGCACTTGAGAACTGGAATTGAGCACCCCTGGGGTAAGGACTGTTAAACTGTACAATATTACGGAGGACCACTTTTCAGTTCCACCCACCCAGATCTCCATCTTCATTTCCCGCGGCCCTCGAACCCACAATAATAGCCCACAGAGGAAAGTCATTACACGTCTTATGAGTCCCACTGGAAAATGAAAATCCGCCAGGCACCCCTTGCCCCACCATGAACGTTTCTGGGTTTGTGTTTGGAGGGACACACACACAGAACTGATGGATGAGCTCCTGTAATTGTAAGAGGTCTCTGATAATATATTTCATGGGTTTCGCTCTTCAACATAAGATGGTTGAAAGGAAACGCTGGTACTTGGCACTGCTTTAAATTTCGAGCAATTGACTTTTCCCACAGTAAGCCCAAAGCAAACACGGCCTTTTCCAGTTCGCACGTTTACAGAGAAACGCCATCTTTCTTTCTTGACACTTTCGCTGCCGGTGGACAGGCCTCTCTGGAAGCGAAAGGGTTATTAAACAGCAAGACTGCGTAAATAGTCGTTTTTTCTCCTATTAATGAACTCCTTTGTTTGTTTCTTGAAATGCATTCTGGGAAGACAACAGAGGCCTGCCATCCGGTTTCATTGAAAGCCACCGTTTTGCCGTGCGCGCTCTCCGTGCCCGGCAGCAACGGGGTTAACCGACTAGCGACACGGGGAGTTGTGAACACGGAGAGAGACAATGACGGTTAGCAAGACTGAAGATGTCCCCATGATGGAAGTCCTCCCGAGTGGAATCCTCGACTCTGTAACCTGGCTATCATCTTGCTGCGTTGACCGCGCTTTGTACATAGGACGCGGTGCACAGGCAGGCGGCGGAGGGTGGGGGGGGATGTAAACATGCTGAGGGGTTTCTGAAAGGGGCGAGATTCCAGGCCCAGGAACTTACCTCAATCACATCACACCTCTCATTACCCAACAATCCGGCCTGATTTTCAATGCGCTTTTTTATTCTTTTAACATTGATGACGGATCCCAGCTAAGCAGCAAATGGAAGAAGGGAGGGGAGGGCTGGGGGAGGAGGGGGACTCTTCCTGAAAGGCTTAGAATGCAGGTGATTGCTCTCAAAGTGGCTAGTATATTCACTAGAAGGGGGAGCAGGTGTGTATCCCACTTCCTCCTGAAATCAAAGATGTGGAGCATTTGCATACATCTTAAGTCCTACAACACTTTGCACAGCTCAGAGATAGCTACATATAATTTGAATACAATATATAACACACACACACACTCACACACACACACACACAAAATCCCGTTCACACGGGAATCAGCAGACAGCACCCAGGTTAAGATTTGTAGAATATATATTGTAGAAAAGACACAAATCTGATTTGTGTCTTTTCTACAATATATATTCTACAAATCTTAACCTGAGGGCTGTCTGCTGATTCCTGTGCGAACGGGATCGTATGTTTATCTACTTATTATGGGACATGCACCTACTCTATTGTGCTTCATTTTAATGCTCGGCTATATATATATATATATATATATATATATATATATATATATATATATATATATATAGTTTATTCACTTTTCTGACAGAGGTGCTAGCCATTGCTACCAGTGTAGAAAATAATGCTGCTTTAAAAAAACAAAACAAAAACACATTATTAAAATGATTTGGCTGGTTATTTGAGGGGACCTCAGGCCCACGAGTTGTCTGACCTTTAAAGCCCATTACCTCTCGGCAATATGACGTGGCATTCTACTTGGAAAAACGTACCCGTGCTTTCGACCCAAACAGAAGGCAGTCGGA
The DNA here is from genome assembly GCF_040206685.1 of Ascaphus truei. Classification (NCBI taxonomy): domain Eukaryota; kingdom Metazoa; phylum Chordata; class Amphibia; order Anura; family Ascaphidae; genus Ascaphus; species Ascaphus truei. The sequence goes on from NC_134500.1 coordinate 30,116,936, forward strand.
TTTCCTTCCAACCTTCAGCCAGGTCTGTGCAGCGATGAGGGAGAACCCTTCCTGAAAGAAGCACAGAGATTGCATTCACCATATCTCCAAATTTGATTCCAATGAACGAAATTGGTCTGCTAGACAAGGGGGTGGGATCACGATGAGGGGTATACGGTAATGTAACCCTTTATGGTGTCCTTACGTCTACCCTCTAACAAATTATATAAGCCAGCAATGCATATGGGCTGAAACACTAATGTACACACAATGTACATACACACAGAGATGTAGGCAAAATGAACACAATGCTCTGCGTCAAAGCTGGCGCATCATGTAAAGTGAGATTTGGTGTGCGTCCTTCTCAAGACAAATGTGTCAATATTATGAATAAAAATACCCCTCGCGAGCACACTCACATGTCCCAGAGAGGTCTGCAACCCTGCCTTTCCCCATTATCTCTTAGCATACAGTGCTCCCACAACAGCCAGGGATTCTGGGTAATGACATGCAAATGAGCAGTGTCACTTTTTGCTTCTTGCCCACTTTAACGTGGACCCCCCTATAAGCTTCTGCGTGCTGCGTTACATAGCTTTTCAGTACAGCCTCGGTTACAGAAGTGCAGAGCCAGTAACCTACTCACAGACAGCATTTTCCACCTTTTGGCTCTCATCAGTGTGAGGTTAGTTACTGGCTATCAACATTATAAATAACATATAATATATAAACTGCAAGAATAAACTACTTTTTACCCACTAAGAATTGCAGTCTAGAAAATCTTTAATCTAGGCTGTATTTGCACCACGAAAGAAAAGGTTCATGTATGTAACAATATAATAATAATAATAATAAATACACCCTGAAAGGTATGGCTATAGGAAAGTGGTACTGTGTTTCCTACCGACTGTCTGTGAGCTAGCACAGCAGTGCAGCAGAGGGCGTTCCAGCATGGGGAACACTAATTCTGCACAGGGAAAAGCACCCGACTTTCACAACCTCCACCATCAATAACATCAAACAAACATGGTTTCACCGTTAATTGGGAATGTTTGTTCTCACGTCTGTAATGAGGTGCGGATGACACACACAAGACACTGAATGGGCGATATCTCCCCACACCGCGTGACAGTCGCTCCATTATCCCACCGGATGGTGAGGGGAGTGATGATCTGCTTCTGGTGTGGACGCGCTGCAGGTCCCCCTCGCACTGTGATTAATAAGGAGTGATGGTGCGGATCATGTTGGGGGACGTTCCTGTTTGGACAAGCCTGTTCGGCGCATTCTGATTGATTTTTTTTTGCGGCTGTGAGCCCTGTTGGGAATGCAAGTGACATGTTGGGGGAGTGAAGTGACACTGTGCTCATCCTCGCATCCTCAGCCTAGGAATACTTATTAGCACCTCCGCACTAGGCAGAACCTCACTGCTACATCTGTCACAGCGTCTCATCCAATGGACTGGACCTCTGGGATATCAGCCCATTTCATTTACTCACCGAGAGACTTATTTTTTTATACATGTTGCCTTTATATTGTCTTTTATCACCCTGGATCACACTCTTCATTGCGCAACCCTCCGTGAGTTTTCGGTTTGGAGGAATACGCATGTATTTGCAGGTTCTCCTAGGTTGAACAATTTGTTCAAACGAAAGAAAGAAAGTGGGGGGGAAAGCTGTGTAATGCGGCAGGCAGAAACGTATTGGGATCCATGTTAAAACGGATTTGAAGCAAAAGGTGTGCTCATATGCATGTCCTTAGCCAGAACCCCTGGCGGCAGTGGAAGCATTGTGTGCAAAGAGCTAATGGGGAAGGGCAGGGTTGTGTGCTCACAATATGGGATTATTATGTGCTTCATAGTTACAATGATCAACAACTTTCAGCTGCCTTACATATAATAAAGACATTAAAGAAATTGTTGTGCTCGGATCTTGATTTACTTTGCCACAACACACAAAGTCTGCATGTCTCAAAACACTAAACACTCCCTATTAAATTATCACAATACACAGATAATATAACCTCACTACCAGCCCTTGGAATTGTCCTTTAATTCAGAGGTGCTCAACTCCCGTCCTTAAGCCCCAACCCCCCCCACCCCCACCCCCACTCAACAGGTCAGGTTTTCAGGATATTCCTGCTTCAGCACAGGTGGCTCAATCAGTCCCTTCTTCAGCACAGGTGGCTTAATCAGTCCCTACTTTGACTGGGCCTCTGATTGAGGGATATCCTGAAAGCCTGACCTGTTGGCGGGGTTTGAGGACGGGAGTTGAGCCTCCCTGCTTTAATCCACAAATCATGCTAAACCAAACCCACATTTCATCTTCTTTTGCATTTTTTTAGCAGCAGCTCTTATTGTACGTTTGGTTTAATGCCCTATTTTTTCAAGCTCTGCTCATTTGTTGAGCTAGTACAATTGGGGAACTCGGATACATGTGCTGCTTTGTAGGTTATTTGTGTGAAGAAGGATTGCGGCTTTGTGTGAAATAATGTGTCTTTAGTGTATGTGCAATTAGTAGTCCGACTGTGTTTTTCATGTTTAAAAAAAATAAAAAAAACGGATGAAAATAACCCCCCCCCCCCCCCCACCGAAAAAGCAGCACGGAGGAGGAAGGCATTCTCCTTTTAGAATGTACACGCTTGTGAACCTCACAGGTGTCGTGTTATCACAAGGACAGGTCCTACCAATAAGCTAAAAGCAAACCCTGATTATTTCATGACAATGGCAAAGTCTTCAGGGCGGGCACAGCGACCTTCTCTCTGCATAACAATGCTGCTCATGCAAACGGCAGAGCTGTGAGAGTAGGCCTGGTGGGCAGCGTGGCGTGGAGCAGGATGACAGCGGATTCTGACAGAAGGGTTCAGCGCGGCAAGTTCTTTGCGCAAGTCGTGCAGTACAGTCTGACACCCAACTACTGGACAGTGCGTCGGGGTGGAAATGACCCGATGGGGCTAATATAGGGGTTATTTAAAGCAGCAGTGCAAGCTGACTTCCACACCCCCCCCCCTTTAATATGTGCATCAATACAATCCACATAATGATAAGTAATTAGCTAAGTTGCTGATCGATCCGTTCCCCGGTGATTGATCAGCGAAGATTCGGCTCGGGGGTTCACGAAATGGTTGTCAGTGCAGCAGAAGAGGACCAAAGATGCAAAGTTCTGTGGGGAAGATCATGTGACCAGGCAGCCACTAGATACAATTGGTGCACTGCTGGAGAGAGGGCAGGGCTCAAAAGGGGTGTGCCAGAGCCTGTTTCAGAAGAGGAATGGGACGTGACTTTGTAAATGGTTGCTATAAAAACATAAAATGCTTTTTACATTATAATACATTGAAAATGTAATTCGCAGTGGTTTAAAAAAATGCTACAAGTATTTTCTCATAGTACAGAACTGATTTATTAGAAAGAAAGAAAAACACATGTAGGAAATTACCTTGTCCTGCAGCTTGTAGTTCTAAGCCGCACATTTTGAATCCCATAAATGCTGAGCACAAAGCTCTTTTAAAGTTTTAGGACTGTATATGAAAATCAAAATATATAATTTGGGTGACTGCAAATCCTTTTCACTGTGCCTTGAGCATGCCAAACGCCTACACTGGTGGGGAAATCTTACAGTCCATTTCTTATTGCAAATCAGTGTTTTTTTTTAGCTTATTTAACCCCATCATAGCAATGCGATACAGGTCGTGTGGCTGCAGAGGGGTTAATTGTAGTAATATGCCTACATTTAGAGTGGTAAAAAATGGATATATTGTATGCTTGAAATCGCAGTTTGCATACTTGACACAACATGGAGGTCATTATAATATTATGTGCTTGCTATGTATCTAGAGTTTGACATGTATATGATAGAAAGATTGTGCCAACAACAAATGACAAAAAGTCAGGAGTGGCCAACTGCAGTCCTCAAGGGCCACCAACAGGTCAAGTTTTAAGGATATCTCTGCTTCAGCACAGGTGGGTCAGTCGTTGGACAACACCAGTCCTCAAGGGCCACCAACCCGTCAGGGTTTCAATATATCCCTGCTTCAGCACAGGTGGCTCAGTCGTTGGCCAACTCCAGTCCTCAAGGGCCACCAACAAGTCTTCAACTGACCCACTGATTGAGTCACCTGTGCTGAAACAGGGATATCCTGAAACCCTGACCAGTTGGTGTCCCTTGAGGACTGGAGTTGGCCACCCCTGCACTAAGAGAAACTGAATGATTTGATTATCGCGGAATTGCTTTGAGCCATGGGGTTAATGGCAGCTTTAAAGAAGACAGAGCTGCCCTTGTAGACGGGATCACAGCACCCCTCCTTCCGAGGTTAGCACCCCTCCTTCCGAGGTTAGCAGAACTCCTTCCTTACCCCGAGGATCACCTTTCCCTGTGTTTATTCCCATCCCCAATATCCTTACTTATCCCCCATCTCTGACGTCCAGGCATAAGGCAAAGTAGGAGGACTTTATTTCTTTTCAAATGTGGTTTATAAACCCATTTACATTTGTAATACATGTTCAACGAAATACGCGCCAAATTATTAATTTGTTATGAAAAAATGCTTCCAAATTAATTTAGTTATTGGTGTCGTTTTCTGAATTTATTGTGTTTAGTGTTTTCTAGCTATGCTTTTTATTCAACAGATAATTAACAGGATAAATATTGTTATCATGATACATCTCTTAATATCATTACCATGAGGAATGCTTTGTTATTGCCTAACCCTATAGGTATCCCATTATTTCTAACTTAATGACAGAGTTCATTTAAAGTATCACTACTAGTGACACTTTAAAAAAAAGAATAGGTTTGAAGCAGGAGGTCTCCGGAGCTGAATCACGTGAGTTTCAGCTCCGGGATCTCCCACACCACCCCCCCCCCCCCCGGATTCCCAAGATACTACCTCGGAAAAAGCCGAGGCAGGTAGATCTCCAACGCGTTTCGCGTCTGTGTTGGCGCTATGTCAGTGAGCACGCGTGTTGGAATTCTACTCTGACTGAGTTCTACAATTACTGAAGTTCGGTGAGTACAGGGCGTTCACATACTTATTCTATAAGTGGACAATTGAATATTCTGGGTGTTTGGTATGTTTCTCCGAAATGCGGCACACCGGAGTGCTTGAGGAGGGAGTTCTGTGGCTGCTGTCCAGTTGGCAGTCATAGGCTACCACAGCAGATGTTGAAGTGTAATATTCTGAGCACTTGCTCACCTACCAGTCACCCATAATATCTGAAGAAACAATCCCAGACAACTATTTGTTTAGAAGTTATTATTATTATTATTATTTGTTTAACTATTGGACTGAAGGAGCTTTATCTATTGCTTATCCTCAGTAATCTCTGAATCACCGATATTAGGCTGCTGTTGTCTCTCCGATTATCTTCATTTTCTGCAAGAGGATCTTTAAAATAACTCTCTCTCTCCCTTTCTTATAACCAAGATGTAACCGATTCATTTTTACAAATACGGCAACAAATAAATTGTGCATAATCAATAGTGGTGTTTCCCAAACTAGTGGGTGAATCATTCTGCATGCTCCACTTCAGGTGCACTGTACTGCCAACAAACATGGCATTGTTGGCAAAACGGCACGTTGCTGTCTGCCCTCTTTTATGCATAATAAATGGTATGCCAGGTTGGATCATGAAAGGGAGCATAGAAACTGCAGGTAATACCAATATCATTCGCTGCTAATAACTCCTTTTGTTTTAGAACGAGCAGCGCTTCTTGAACGATGGGACTAGGTTTGTATAATAAAATAACAGTGATGCAGAGTGGTCGCAACACGGCCCCTGCACGGATTCCATGACCACTGCCCTCTTCCGTCAGCACTGAAGGAGACCGCGTGATAAAGGAAGACTTCGTGAAGTTTCTCCTTCCAGGAGGAGGAGGTGGGGGCAGATCTGACACACTGGCAGAGTGTTCCCAAGGTGCCTCAGCCGGTAATAGAAACAGACTGAGAGGGGAAACAGCATCAATCAGGAAACCAGCTGTCAGAGCTCTAACCTGCTGTGCAGGAGAAGGGATGCTCACCAAAAAGGAGGCACACCATCCTGCCTGTAACCTATTTGCTTCACTACAAGCCTCTCTGGCAACAAAGGGGTTCAAATGCTTCAGACTCCATTTTGATTTCTTGAACAGTTATAGCCTGGACAGCAATAGAGGCATATCTGAGCTATGTTATCTTTTATCTCAGTGCAATCTGACCCTGTCACACTTGCTTAGCAACTGATGTGTCTACGGTATGTATCCTCCATTAGTGGGACTCAATTTGAGATCATTTTAAAACCACAGTATCTTCCACAGAGATTTAGCCACAGCATTAATCCCACAAGAAAATGTATTCCTTTGCCCTGTCCATTTAAAAAAATTTAAATATATCATATTTTCATAGTAAAAGCTATGCACCTTGTGTGTTTTCCTTTAATGGCATCTCAGAGTACCATAGTACACAACTGAAATAAGGGCTCAAAAACTACTTCAAATAAATAAACTTTAAAGAATCAAATCTCACAATCTCTCACACAAGTCTTATGAATGACAGTTAATGCCAATCGATCGCCAATATCACTTATCAGAGCGTTGCAAATCCATATGTACGTACACACACACACACACACACCATCAGCCCTTGGCGTCCCACTGCTGGATGAAGCCTCCCCAATGATCTCCCAGGTACTACGGTTACAGCGTCTCTTCTTCACGTCGCTCCAACACATTTTCTCATCCCATCCTCTCATCTCTCTTTTGGTCGTCGTTTTGGTCTTTGAATCTCCCTTGGAATCCAGTCGACTTTATTTCTTCTTGTGATATGTCCAGCCCACCGCCATTTTAATTTCTTCACCCTTGTGATGTCACAGACTTTTGTTTAAATTTGAAACTCATTCATTCTTTTGAAGTGAAACGTCTTTAGCGGCACCTACCACATCTGCAAAATTCCCTGGCAGTGAATGGAGTTGATGGAGACCGAAGTGACGTCTCTGCTGGCAGATGAGGCCAGCTTCCACAAGGAGGAGGCACCGGAGAGGAGGAAGGCAGCGCTGGACGGAACACACACACACCACCAGCCCCTCACCTCCCCCCCCCCCCCACACTGATTAAACAAAGTATATTATACTCTCAAGTCTTTCATTCTATGACAAAATATAGAAGTGCAAATAGCAAAAACACGTGTTCTAAGTCAAACTTCTTTGTGTTTTGGCACTGAAATTGTTTTGATTTTTAATTAAAAACATCACCATTACAAATACAATTTCTGTGACAAAACAGTGACAAAAGACAAAGAAGTTTTATTTAAAGTGTGCATGCTCGGCGCACACACACACACACACACACACACACACACACACACACACTTTTTTCCCCCTGTGCCTTTGGGTAATATCCAGCATACATCTCTCCAAACTTGGAGTTGTCTGCAGCTTCTGAATTCGCATTTAGGGTCCAAGTTTCCCATCTATACGTGAGCACAAGCACAATACAAGTTTCTTCTTGAGGCGCAGTGAAAGGTGTCCTTGAAATATTGTCTTGTATCTTCTTCCAAATGCCTCCATCCCATCTTCAGTCTCTTATTGATTTAATTCAGAAGGTTCCCGTCCATTGTTATTTACCAGCCACGGTAGACATGGTCTTCCACTTCTTCTAGTTCTGTTCCATTTATTTAGATATTTTAGAATTGATACATTTGATAAACATCACTTTGTTCTTGCCGAGATTCATATGGAGGTCCACTTTCTTACTTGCTTCGACGAATTCTCCGATTTGTTGCTGGAAGTCTTCTAGACTTGTGGCAAAAATAACAATGTCATCTGCATATCGTAGGTGACTCTCAAGTATTCCCATTGACTTAGATATCTTTTTCTTCCCAATTTAGTCTTGAAAAATTCTTCAAGTGTTGCTGTGAAAAGCTTTGGTGACATGAAGTCTCCCTGCCGCACTCCCTTGCTGATCCTTATCTTGCTTGTATCATCATGTGATCTAATGGTTGATGTGGGATTCTCATAACTGTTCTTTATAATATCAATGTACGCTTCGTCAACACTTTGTCTTCTTAAAGCATCTAGAACCGCTGAGGTGTACAAGAATCAAATGCTTTTTCGTAATCTATGAATCCTAAAATGAGTGGTAGATCGTAGTCGTTACTTCGGGAAATCACTTTGTGTACGACATGGATGTGGTTCTTTGTGTTGTATCCACTGTGATATCCCGCCTGTTCTCTAGGCTGAGCGAACTCTGGGGTTTGTTGAAGCCGATTTGTGAGTATCTTCATAAAAATCTTGGAAGTAGACTGATTGGTCTTTAGTTCTTGAGGTCTTTATCTCCTTTTTTGTGGATGAGGATAACTATGGCATTGCACCATTGTTCTTCTAGCAGCATGTCAAGAGTTTTGCACAGATTTTTCTCTACTTCTTCCCCAGCTTCTTTCAAGATTTCAGCTGTAATTCCATCTTCCTTTGAAGCCTTCTCATTCTTCACAGATTTTTAATTGCTCTTATCACTTCTTCTGGAAGGATGCATGGAACCTAATTGGTGGTTTGTTCTCACTCTTCATCCGCTGGATTATTCCCGGCATTATCTGTGTTCTCATACAATTTCATGTAAAAGTCCTCAACTCTCTTTGATGAGTGCACAATCTTTTATTGTTGATCCATCGTCTTATTTGCTTGCAATGATTTGCTTTTTCCCAATCAAGTCCCTCCTTAGACTGAGTCCATAGAAACTTCAGCCGTGCGGAGGCTGAGGGAAAGCGGGTGCTTTCCCTGGCCTTAGTTCGCGCGCCGTCCGGGGGCGGGCCAGTGACGTCACGAAGCTGGTTCGCCCTCATTGGGCGATCCGCTCACGTGACCAGCCCTGCGCTCCCGTGAGCGTTTAAACTAAAAAAAAAAATTGTCGGCTACGCTTCCGCGCGCCTGAGGAAGCGAGGGCGAGCCCCTGCTAAAGTCGCTCTCATTGCGGTTGCAGGGGCTCACTGACAAGCGTCAGCGCCTAAGCGCTGACCATGCTCGCGGCCTTAGTCTTCTTTCGCTTTTGTTATATTCGATAGTCTTCCTCACCAGATCACAGTTAAATAGTTTTATATCTTCTGTTACACAGCTGCAGGTTGTATTGCACAACTCTGCATATTCAATCTTGTTCTTGCGACTTGGGATTGCTGCATTGCTTGTCGTCTCCTCCGTAATTGTTTTGTCTCATCAGATATTTTCCTATTCTGTTCTTTGTTAGTGATTCCTTGAGTTTTTTCTGCATTTTAAACTACAATCTTCATAAATGTTTGTTAAAGTGTCTCCATGCATTTCGAGCAGGCTAAAGTGACTTGCCAGCTCTATTTGAATTTCTCTGCGATTATTCAAGGTTATTGATGTTGATTGTTTTTGTCTTTTTAATCAGTTTACTTCAGTCCATCTTTGCATTCAAATGTAATTTGCAGCGAGCCAATCGGTGATCGCTCCTTGTGTCAAAACGGTTAAGGACTGTGCGTTTTTAATCGCATGTTTCTTGTTTGCTAGGATATAATAATAAAAAATGTTTTTATTCCATTGGGTCTATTCCATGTCCATTTTTTATTTTGATTCTTCTAGAATAAATCCATGATGTAGAAGTTCTGGAAATTCTCCCAATCTATCCCCACGTTCCTTCCCGTTACCGTAACCGTACTTACCCACTGATGCTACGTCCTTGTGCCGGGCACCAATCGTTGCACTGAAATAACGATCCTGGAGGTGACAATTTCCTTAGTTCAGTTGGTTGATTTCATGGTAGACGTCCGCTCTTCATTGTCTGTGTGACTTGATGTTGGAGCGCACAGTTGGATTATTTGAAGCCTGTATCTCTGTCAACCGAATGACGATTCTGGCTACTCTTTCCAATCATCTTTCAAACTCCACTATGTTGTTTCTCTATCTCTTGTTAACGATGAAGCCTACTCTGCTGATTCTTCCATTTTCTGTACTTCTATAATGATTTTCAGCTCAATAAGGCCTTCTTCATTTCTTCTTACTTCACCAAGGTCAACAATATCCCATTTATTCTTTGAAGCGCGTTTTAGTCGTGCTTCACTGGAGAATCCGGCAGGTGTAGGTAGCCAGGTTTAGGTTTGAATGACCGCTTTTGTTTAACCTCCGGGGATTCTTAGCACCCTTGTGCCTTCTTTCTGAACGCTGTCAAGCCCAGGGACAGTCCAGCCTTCGGAGAATGGAGGCGATCACTTTTTGGTGTGTTCCATACTTGGGGGTTGAGGCCTTACTTGCCATGCCGGCCCCAACAGAAACGTTGAGCTAGTAAAGACACATTTATTATACCATTTGATGTGCCTGCTTTTTTTAAATATACACATACACACACACACACACACACACACAACAAACGAAACCAGTGCTCAGATAAAGAATGAGTGAATAAATAATAACAGTGTATAGATTTAAAGTGTAATTGTAGGCGGACGCTCACAGAGGTATGCAATGGAGACTTTTATCGTGAAATTAAATAAGGCTTTTATTGCGCCTGTTTCCTTAACATCAGGAAACCATCCAAACAAGGGGTAAACAAAGCTTCTATTCACTTGGGAGTATTTCTAGGGAAATACAATGCAGTCCACAACTCCCTTTAGATAAGCATGTCTCCCAGCCCCAAACATATATCATGAAATGAGCAGATATAAAAAGTCTTATAAATGAAAGTCTTATCTGTTTCTGGTGGTTTGGAGGGAAAATCTTCTCTGTTCCTGGTTGCTACCTTTTCCTCAGGGTTTTGTCAGCATTCAGGTTTAGAAGTTTCCCCTGTGTCTTGCAAGCAGCCTCTTCTGGTAGACTTAAGACGTCTGTCCCCATGTCAGTCTCACAAGTTGTGAGAGTCAGGGACAATCTTTCTTCCTGTCTCAAAAGACAGGCTTTTCTAAGAAGCTAATCAGGCAGGTGGTGTTGGATAATTGACTACCAGCAGTTAACCACCACACTGCTGGATTAGAGGCACATTTCCTGAACAGGGATAACTCCCCTGTTACAGTAATAAATGAAATAAATAAAATATAAAAGAAAATAGCATGTACTACAAACTAATGCTGCTCTAAGTGTGGATTAACCTAATCTATAATAATGTGTACAAAAGAAAAAATAGAGCGCAAAAGTGTGTAGAGGTATCAAATGTAAAACAATTTTATTAAAAAATACCCAGATATATTGATATATTACGAAGATAAAAAACCAATGGTAAAATACAATGTATAAGAAACAAATGTTGCCAGTCACATGCTGTAATTCAGTGAAGAGTAGATGTTTGCTAAGGCACCCAGTGACAAATCACTGCTATGTAATAGGAGAGGTGGCAGATAAATGTTCAAGTACAGACCACAAAGACCAAAAAACATCTACACTCTTCACTGAATTACAGCATATGACTGGCAACATTTGTTTCTTAAACATTGTATTTTACAATTGTTTTTTATCTTCGTAATATATTTGGGTACAGCAGGGCCCCGGGCACGGCGGGTTCCGTTCCAGAGGCCCGTCCTATAGTGAAAATCGCCGGAAAGCGGATCCGGCGATTTTCAGTGCTGCGCATGCGCAAACTGGCATTTTCGCCGTTCTGCGCATGTGCGACCTGCAGTCTGCGCATGTGCGACATGCGGACTGCGCGCGCAACCTGCGGTCTGCTCATGAGCAAATTCAAATTCAACATGGCGGCCCCCTTCTCGGTGCCGCCGTATCAGTGGATCGACGAAAAGCGGGGCCCTGCTGTATTTGCTTGCCCTGTTTTAATAAAGTTGTAATATATACACACACAGGCCTCGACAAATTTTAAAAAGAGCCACTGGCCCCCCAAAAAATCCCCTGCCCCCTCCCCAAAACCCCTTCCTCTCTAATCCCCCTCATTTGACCCGCTGGTGACTTACCGGTGGCATGGTGCGGGTCTCCTGGCATTCTCCTGTGTCTCCCCCTTAAACTCTCGGCATTCTCCTGCAGCTTCCGTGAAAATGGCAGTGCAGCGTCATGCCATTACAACGGGACGCCTCGCGGCATCAAGTTGCCGCCGTATCAGTGGATCGACGAAAAGCGGGGCCCTGCTGTATTTGCTTGCCCTGTTTTAATAAAGTTGTAATATATACACACACAGGCCTCGACAAATTTTAAAAAGAGCCACTGGCCCCCCAAAAAATCCCCTGCCCCCTCCCCAAAACCCCTTCCTCTCTAATCCCCCTCATTTGACCCGCTGGTGACTTACCGGTGGCATGGTGCGGGTCTCCTGGCATTCTCCTGTGTCTCCCCCTTAAACTCTCGGCATTCTCCTGCAGCTTCCGTGAAAATGGCAGTGCAGCGTCATGCCATTACAACGGGACGCCTCGCGGCATCAAGTTGCCATGGCAACTTGCCGTCACGTAGCGTCACGTTGTCATGGCAACGTGGCCATTTTCATGGATGCCGGAAGACGCTGCACCACGCCGCCGGTATCTCTCGCCCCAGGTGAGGGGGCACACACATTATGGTGGGTGAAAAAGGCAACAAAAATCATCCATTAGCATATAGCCAATAAAGAATATCACTTGTGAGCACATTCACATGTCTTAGACAGGTCTGCAACCCTGCCTTTCAACCATTATCACCCAGCATCCCACTGCAGCAAGGGATTCTGGGAAATAACATGCAAATGAGCACACAATGTGTCAACTTTTGTCTGGGCTCCATGTGAATGGATATTCCAGGCAAAAGGTGACACATTGTCATACTGTATGCTAGGTGATAATGGTTGAAAGGCAGGCAATACGTTCCACCCGGCCATCAACCTCAAACTCACCCATTCCTCGGACGAAGTATACTTCCTAGACACCACCATTACTAAAAAGAACAACTAACTACAGACTTCTGTATACCGCAAACCTACAGGCAGACCCAGCTATTTGAGGGACAACAACTTCCAACCCACACACTAAGGCTGAGTCCATGGCCAGCGCTTAGGCGCTGACCCGTGCTGACGCTTGTCGGTGAGCCCCTGCAGCCGCAATGAGAGCGGCTTTAGCAGGGCTCGCACGTGCGGAGGCGTAGCACCTAAAAAAGTTTTTATTTTCGGCGCTCACGGGAGCGCAGGGCCGGTCACGTGAGCGGTTCGCCAATGAGGGCGAACCAGCTCCGTGACCTCACTGGCCCGCCCCCCGACACGCCCCAGGACGGCGCGCGAACTAAGGCCAGGGAAAGCGCCTCCTTTCCCTCAGCCTCAGTGCGCCTCCGCACGGCTGGAGTCACCATGGACTCAGCCTAAGCATGCAACCATCTACAGTCAAGCCATACGATACAACTGGATATGCTCCCACACAGCAGACAGAGGCCAGCGGATCACAGCCCTGAGATCGGATTTCATAAACCGTGGATATAACCACAGAATTGTATACCAGCAAATCCACAAAGCCACCAGCATACCAAGAAGTGATCTCCTTGAATACAGACAGAAAGAGACAAGCGACAGGGTACCTTTGGTGGTCAATTATAACCCACACCTAGAAGCCCTACGTAAGATCGCCAGGGAACTACAACCCATTCTCTAGGAAGATACAAGACTGCAACAGGTCTTCCCTGAAACACCCTTATTATCATACAGACAACCTCATAATCTCAAGAAAATTATGGTGAGGAGTAAAGTATTCAACAGTACAACTGAATGCGGGACACGACCATGCCAGGACGCAAGATGCAAAACCTGCGCAATATTCCACACAGCGGGCACAATACAAATACCACACAGGAATCTGGAGTACAAAATCAGAGGACGGTTCACCTGTTCCTCCAACAATGTCGTGTACCTTATCATGTGCATGAAATGCCCAGGGGGCTGCTACTACATAGGTGAGACGGGACAGGGGCTAAACAATAGAATTAATCTGCAACGCCACAGCATCACACGCAGAACAAGAGACGGTCCTGTCGGCGAACATTTCTCTGACTCTGGCCATAAGATGAAAGATCTGAAGGTGGCCATACTCAAAGGTAATCTTAGAACACCGAAAGAGAGACGGTTGCATGAATACAAAGTTATGCAACTGTTTGGGACACTTAGCGGTGTCCTAACCGAGACCGCAGCTTCATGAGTCACTACCCTAACACACGAGAACTCTTCCCATGAGTGTTAAAGGCCATGTCTATACATACTGCGTTATATGAATGCACACACAGCTGTCTCTTACACGTACAATGTAATTGTATCCCTATATACCAATAGGCAGTGTTCGACAAACCTATACATTTGCTCGCCCCGGGCGAGTGGATTTAACCCGCGGGCGAGTAAATATTGGCACAAGCAGCACACATTTGGTACTAGGTGGCGAGTAGATTTTTTTGTGTGGCGAGTAGATTTTTTGGTGATTTGTCAACCACTGCCAATAGGGACCACATAGTATCTACACAAATTGATAGTAATGCAACACCCTCTTACATTTCTACACCTACCCACACACCATTAGTATACTCTCCCACACACACACCTTTTGTAAAGCGCTGTATACACTGTGGGCACTTTATACATTTATATTTACAAACCTACACATACATCACTAACATTCACGGACCATTTAACACCTTAAGTCATAAATCGCATACTGCACAGTGGGGAGGGATAGGCTTCAGTCACAGATACATTCCAGGATGCACTGTTTTTAAGTAAAAAACCTTTCTTGCTTTATCCATTGTAACACCGACGGAAGAAGAGATCAGTGTATCTCGAAAGCTCGCACAAATTAAAGCATTTCGTTAGCCACAGAACGGTATTGTTTATTCGTGATATATATATACATATCACAAATGGCAACTAATATTAACAATCAATAATATTGCGTCTAAAATGTTTTGATGAGGGTATAGGAATACTTTACTGAAAGGTGTTCCCCTCCTCCCATTGACAGCTTTCCAAACGCATACGCTTTTTATTTTGCAAAGCAGATGGCTTGACGTACAACAGAAGCATTTTCAAACGGACGCTTTAACGTGATTTTTTAAGTACTGCATTCATTTCAAAGTCCATCTCCCCCACCGCAAATAACCGAGGCTTAAATCTCAAAATGCACGGCCACTAATTCATAGGGAGGAATTAAAATCAGAGGCATAAAAGGATACGAGTGTCCCAGATAAAACTGGGCCAGAAAGGAACAGAAGAGAACTAGCTATTGTCACCTGCAGATTCCAAGCTGATGCCATTCAACATTCGTATAGACCATGCTCTGAAGGACATCATTATTGCCCGATTTCGTGATTGAATCTACCCTCTTTATAAGCATATATGCATGTTTGGTTTATGCGAATGCTGAAATGGTTGGAGAAAATGAAAACGCACAAAAATAATTAAACAGAAATTAATTGATGAAATTGCTCGTGCTGTCAACCTGTTGGCCCCCCCCTGGAAACTTCATCAGGACTTTGCACAAACTAGGAAACAGTGTTCTGCTCAACTCGTTGTTGGCCTCTCCGACAGTCTCAGTGGATTACAGTCACAGATTAAACGCCTGTCCTGGTGACAATGAAATGCCATGTGCAGCAATTGTAGCAGCACTTTTTAGTCAAATGAGCAAACAGCTTTTCCACCGACTTAATGGCCAAATAGGCGACACTACATACAGGTATGGACATGTAAACTGTGGTACTCATTGTAGATGATGTAGTCACCTAAAATGTAATTCTAGTGGAATCTCCTTGAAATAACCTACACAAAATTATGTATTGGTATGCTGAGGGCCAAGGGCGGGCTGCACTTTTTGGTAGCTATATCTTCCAACACTGGTAATGCTTTAGTTAAGGAGCCTACATGTAAATCACCCTAAATTAGGCGTCACTGGCTCCAGAAACACGGGTTTAGAGAACCTCAATCAACGGTTCATTTAATGGCTAATACTGGAGCCATCCATATGGAGATAAGATGGTACATCCAAGATTACAAGGACTATCGTGATCCTAAAGCAGATTCTAGTTCAGGGAGGCACAAACTTTTTCCCTGCGCCCCCCGGCCGGAGGTTTCCCTCTCTGTGCGCCCCCCCCCCCCCCCCACTTACCTCGGCTCCATGCCATCACGTTGCCATAGCAACGTGACGGTACGACCTCGCTGCGCAATTTGAAGCCGTGTTGCCATGGCGTCGCGTCTAAGAAGCCGCCAGAGCCAAGGTAAGTCAGGTTTACAGAGCCCTGCAGCTCTCCCAGGACTTAATTTAAGTGTCTTCGGGAAGCGCGCAGGGCCTCTGTAAACCCCGCACCCCCGAAGTCAGCGCACCGTTGCTCTAGTTGATCTAGAGCAGTAGTGCTCAACTCCAGTCCTCAAGAACCCCTCAACAGGTCAGGTTTTAAGGATATCCAAGCTTCAGCACGGTGGCTCAATCAGTGCCTGCTTCAGCAGAGGTGGCTCAATTAGTGGCTCAGTGTTCGACTGAGCCACTGCTTGAGCCACCGTGCTGAAGCTAGGATATCCTTAAAACTTCACTGTAACAGGGGAGTAATCCCTGTTCAAGTAATGTGCCTTTAATCTAACAGTGTGGTGGTTAACTGCTGGTAGTCAATTAATAAACACCACCTGCCTGATTGCTTACAAAAGCCTGTCTGTTGAGACAGGAAGTAACTCCTTAGCTCTGACTGAGAGCTGAACTTGGGAGAGAGAGCAGAGATTGTCTTTGACTCTCACAACAGTCTTGAGCCCTGCCAGAAGAAACAGCAGAGCTGCTTACAAGACACAGGGAAAACTTCTGAACCTGAATGCTGACACACCCTGAGGGAAGGGAGCTGAACCCCCTGTGTTTGGATGATTTCCTGATGAAAAGGAAAAGGCACAATAAAGCCTATTATAATTTCACCTTATAAAGTCTCCAATTGTGTACCTCTGTGAACGTCCGTCTACATATGGTGTCAGAAGTGGGATAAGAGGTGTCTTTGAAGTTAAAAAGGACCGGAGATTTTTATGTGAAATTTTTTTTGTTATGCTTTTTGCCTACAAACAATCTGAGCAACTTAGAAAAAAAAAATACCTCATGCAGCAGAGATCAGAGTTAAAGGGATACACACCACTGAAACCACACTGCACCGAAACTTACAAAACCACAGATGGACTCTTTGCCCCAATCCCAAGAGGAGAGAGACTGCTGAAGTAGCTAAACCTTATTTTGCCTATCACAAAGTGTAATATGGTCATTGAAATAGGGGTTTTGCCTTCCAGCCATAGTCAGGGTTCAAGAAGTGAGTCAGCCCTTAAAAAGGGATAGGTGTTTGTTGTTTTCAAAAGTTTCGCTGAAGCAGTGAATACAGATGGTGACCCACGAGTGGTACTGATTTTGCAAATAAAGGTTGCCACACCGCATAGGGCTACCAGCTGTGAATGGAGTATATGCAGAAAAGTGTGAAAATTGATACAAGACTGTGCTGAAGCTGGGGAATTTTTAGCAAACAAATGCTGAGTGTAAAATTGCCCTATAGGGGAAAAGGTGATTTCTGAACTGTGTAAAAGGTTTTTCAAAACCAATTGCTGAATGTTGAGTCACCCTGCCGGGAATGAAAGAAATAGTCCACTGCAAAGAATGTTTTTTTTTCTGCAAGTAAAAAAGTCTGCCTATATATATCTTGGGAGCAAAAACAGACACCGAAAGTGTGAAGTGTGAATGCCATAATACCCAAAGATGAGACTGAAAATTACTGAACTCAGGCAGAAAACCAAATTCTGTTGCTGAAGCGGAGAGATTGCACCTAGCAAGTAAATGGTGTAAAGCAAACAGAAGTTTTTTCCTAGCAACTACACATTCAGCATACCTAATGAGAGTTTACACCTAGCAAGTAAATGGTGTAAAGCAAATAGACTTTTTTACCTAGCAACTGCACATCTTGTATACCTGATGAGAGAAAATGCATGCACAGTACTGCTGATATTGTAAAACTTATCCAAGAAAGAAAAAGTCTACAGAGATGCCTGTGAGAGCTACGACCTCTACAAGCAAAATATGCCCACCTGTAGGACTACCACAATTGGGGGTTCTAGCAAATTTAGTGGCAACAGCTGCAATAGCGCCTCCTGAGGTCAGGAAGAAAATTACACCTGATAGCCTAAAAATGGAGGACAAGATGCAGCGTTGTTGTAATGAACCCTACCCCACGGAAGAGTGGCCCTTCCAGTCCAATAAAGAGGAAGACATCTCTTATGGGGAACCCGAACCGAGTCACACCCACAAAACACCCCAAGAATGGTGGGGGTGCCTGAACTCGGCACGAACAGAAAAGACAGCTCCCTTTGACGAATATGATCAGCAGAAGACAGAGCGGGAGCAGCAGATCACCCAATATTTCTGTCAGCTAAAGCAACTGCAAGAAAAGCCTGGCGTATATAATGAAGCTGCTAAAATTTCAAATGAAGATGGAGACCCCAATATCCCTGAAGGGACGGTGTCATCCAAATCAAAAAGGCGGAAAAAGAAAAAGAAAGGCAGTTCTTCCCTTACCGTGGAAGGAACAGACACGTCCGCAGATCCTGTGGAGGAAAAGGGGGGCCGAGTTGCCCTGCAGCCTAGAGAAAATGGAGAATTCGTCCCGCGGGTAACTGAATATCCAGAGGGCCCAAGGCAGAAGTCGTGTACCCCAAAGAAGTGTCTGTCCGGTGCCAACAGTGAGGAACCCTCAACCAACCATCCCAGGGAAGTGGAGCCGGAACCAGTGAGTGACGATCCCTTGACCAACCCTGAAGATGCCCTGAAAAATGCCAGGCATGACTGTGATATGCTCCGTGAACAATTGAAACTTGAGAGAGCAGATAATGCTGAGTTACAGATGACGGTGCTCGCAATGTACTCTGAATCTGGGACAGAATTGGACGATCTCAAGACTTAGCTAGATACTGCAAATGCTACTATTTCCGCCATGGATGAAAAGCAGAGCCAATCTGATAAAATGGTTGCTACGCTAAAGTGGAAGTCTGAGGAGGCACTGAAGCAGATGACAGTCTTCCAGCAAGAGGTTCACACTCTTCGCATAGAGCTGAATGCCTCACAACAGGAGATCAACAGTGTCTGGATAGAAGTGGACGTATCTCAGAAAGAGGTACAGACACTCCGCAGAGCACTGAATGCCTTACATCATGAGACCAACAGCTGCCGCACAGACCTGGAAGTTTCCAGAAAGGAACTACACAGTCTCACTGAGGAGCTGGACATTGCTAAAGAAACTATTGGTAATCTTGGTACAGATCTCAAAGTCTCTCAGAAGGAGCTTCAGACCCTCAACCTAGAGAAGGAAGTCTCACATCAGGAGATTGTCATTCTCAAAGCAGATGTGCGTAAATGGAAGGAGGACTGCAAAGAGGCCTTAAAGAATACAGAGACTGAAAAAAGAGAACATTTAAGATTACAAAGAGAAAACTTAAAACTGAAAGAAAATTTTCAGTTGACAGAAGAAGTCAAGGAAAAGTTTGAAGCAGAGCACCGACTGCAGAACCAACTGCAAGGTCTGCGTACGCACCTCGAGAAGGCCGAGGAGAAGCAGCGAACTCTGCAGGATGACAATCTGCAGGCTGTTAAAGAAATTCAAGTGCTGCAGGAACGTCTGATGACCCAGTATGTCCCCGCAAAGCAGCATGAGAAACTGAAGGCTACCCTGAGCGTCACCAAAGCAACGCTAAAAGCCAAGCTTAGAACCCAGGTGATGCAGCACAAAAGGGAGCACAAGAAGGTCCAGAAACTGAAACAAGTAACTGTGGCCCAAGCAAAGAAGTTCATAGTGCTTCACAATGCAATAAAAATGTGGAGGCAAGCTCAGAGAAAGCAAAGCATACAGATAAATTCCCTGAGAAGAGACTTGCAAGACGCACTCAAAAAACAGGGATCTCTCGCGGATGAGATTACAGTCCTACAAGGACAAGTATTGACCCTGACTAAGCGTCAGTATCCCACAGCCTCAAAAACCCATGAAGACAAGGGTATAGTGAGAGCTGGGAATACCGCTCATCTGAAAGACAAGGTTGCAAAATTTGAACCACCTAAACAAGCACTAGCAAAACCTTCAGCCACCCAGCAGGCAACAAAAGAAGGTACACGTGCTGAATTAAAACCAGAAGAATCCTTAGCTGATGAAGCTGAAAAGATGGGACATTCTCTGGAAGTGGGTGTGGAATTGCAACTTAATCTCAAAAAGTCTCAACTAGCAACCCCATTGAGTGGGAAAAGGGCAGAGAGACAGCTTCAAGAGCGGAAAACTCAAAGGGCTGTTTTTAAACGCTCTGCAACTGCTGCCATACAGTATGCCTACAATAAGACGAGCACCCGATGCGAGGGAAATCTCATGACCGCGCACGTAGAAAAAAGACTATACTTGGAGAAAGTCCTCCTCGAGCGACTGAGGGGTGCTGATCTCAAACACCTTCAGGAGGAGACACGAATAAACTGGAGAAAGGGCTCCAATCCCGACAGGACTGAGGGTTCTCTTCCTCCATCCACTCTCATTCAAGTCACTGAGATATCTAGAATGAGAGTGGAAGGATGGGCTTTGGCCGTGGCAAGCCCGAGCTTCCCACAAACAGGGGAGGTATGTAACAGGGGAGTAATCCCTATTCAAGTAATGTGCCTTTAATCTAGCAGTGTGGTGGTTAACTGCTGGTAGTCAATTAATAAACACCACCTGCCTGATTGCTTACAAAAGCCTGTCTGTTGAGACAGGAAGTAACTCCTTAGCTCTGACTGAGAGCTGAACTTGGGAGAGAGAGCAGAGATTGTCTTTGACTCTCACAACAGTCTTGAGCCCTGCCAGAAGAAACAGCAGAGCTGCTTACAAGACACAGGGAAAACTTCTGAACCTGAATGCTGACACACCCTGAGGGAAGGGAGCTGAACCCCCTGTGTTTGGATGATTTCCTGATGAAAAGGAAAAGGCACAATAAAGCCTATTATAATTTCACCTTATAAAGTCTCCAATTGTGTACCTCTGTGAACGTCCGTCTACACTCACCTTTGGGAGGGGGGGGGGGTCTTGATGACTGGAATTGAGCAGCCTTGATCGGGAGCAGTGGCTCCCAACTCCAGTCTTCAAGAACCCCCCAACAGGTCAGTTTTAAGGATAGCCCGGCTTCCATACAGGTCACTCTGTCAAAATCACTGAGCCACCTGTGCTCAAGCAGGGATATCCTTAAACCCCGTCCTATTGGTGGTTCTTGCAGACAGGGGTTGGGGACCACTGGTATAGAGCCTCAGGTAGATTATCACTGAGCTATCCATTTCCAGCAGACTCTGTTACAGCTTTGTAACTCTGCGAGGAACGTGCTCCTCTCTTTCAGCTGCACAGTGGCGGTGTGAATAAGGGAGAATGCGCCTCCCACACCAACATAAGGAGGGTCAAAGCACAAAGGCTTGATCTTGCTTGCTGAAAGTAGCTTCATAAGATTGGCATCTGGCTTTGCATGTTAGCGGGATACACCACAAGCCCAGACTCCGGGAAATGCAATCAGCGCACGGCAAGATGTGGTCGGCATTAATGTAACAATTTGAATGAGCTCAAATGAAAAAAAAAATAAAAAGGGCAGGATTTGAAGGCAAAATGAAATTTTAAGCTTCCTTTATTACAATATGTAAGGTTTTTAATCTTCCTGTTTATCTGGGATCTGCATGCAGCTCTCTGACTCATGTTTCCACGCTGCTTTCCCCATCCTTACCGGCTGCTGCAGACACACAATCTCATGAGGATTTGTAAACTGCCATCCTGATGGGGTAAGTTACGACTCCTTTGGCAACCGGAACAGGATAAAAGATCTACAATTCTTTATCAGTGAAAAGATTTCCAGGCAGCAACATGTCACATGGTCAGTTTGATTTATTGACAGCAGGAAATACAAATCAATCATTGACCTACTGTAACTAGGGTTGCCAGGGGTGGCGTCTACAAAAATACTGGACACAATGGTGAAAGGTGCAACGCGCTTGAGACACACACACACACACCCCTCTCTGCTCCATGCTGTTTCCTCCTCTCCTTGGCCCACACCTTCTGATTGGCTACATTACCCATCTGCAGCCAATCAGGATGGATGACGCTGCCCAGTCCCGTAGCAACAGCCCTGCTCTCTACGTCCTCGAGGAAATACCGCGGCATCCCAAGCCGGTCAGGTCACTATGTCCAGAGAGGTAATACCATGTCACGGTAGGCCAGACCTAATTCACGCCGAATATACTGGGCACTGATTGAACAGGACAAAATGATCAAATAAACTGAAAGATTTATTCCCTTTCGGGCAAAACACAACACTAACACTTGAAAATAACACTTACGGTAAAATAACAGGGTGAAGTATCCAAGAATAACACTGGCTAGCAATTCTCCCTCGCTGGATTAGAGTCACGAACCACCAGCTACG
This sequence comes from Ascaphus truei, assembly GCF_040206685.1. Classification (NCBI taxonomy): domain Eukaryota; kingdom Metazoa; phylum Chordata; class Amphibia; order Anura; family Ascaphidae; genus Ascaphus; species Ascaphus truei. Next base: position 30,139,222 of record NC_134500.1, read on the forward strand.
AACAGCAAACAACACTGGGATTGGGGCAACCGGCCTCTTTATAGGGTTTGAAGTCCTATCACAAACAGGCAAGGAACTCTGGGAGGAAGCAGGAGTGCCTCCCCCCTCCCCCCCTGGCGACACCAAGTCTAGGGCTGAATGGCTGGGCATTGTCTAACCCATAGGAGTGGTCAGGGACTCCCAAAGCTCCCAGCTCATCCTCCATACACATTTATCTGCAGGAACCTCACCTGATTAAATCAGAGGCCCCTCCATACAAATGTAACTCACATGCAAATCCCATTACAAGCTTGCAATCTGAGAAATTAGTACATACAGTCACATAATCCCCTGAACACTTAACAGGGCTGACTCCCAAATTACATCACAGTGCTTACCCATAGATCACAAAACACTTTACCTCATATTCCTGCTTAACTAGACTTGAATTCACAGGGAATAAAAGTGCTTTGGAATACACATACATTAACCCTTTCTCTCCCCACACGAATTAGGGGTAACTAGCCGGGTATAACCCCTTTATTACAGGCCAGATTACCCCTGATCGTCACATACCTGTATACACACACACGCCAAGTATTACCTCTCATTTTTTACTGGAAAGCGTATTCCAGTACAGGACAGTCCGGTTCAATACTGGACACCTGGCAACCCTAAAACTGTATTTCTTATGCTGTAACATCGCTGCAAGGAGCTATGCAGTTTTCTCTTGAGGAGTTAGGACTTTGAGTTTGGTCCCTGCTTTGGTTGCCGGTGTATGTCGAGTTCCATCTACCTGGAGGGACCCTACGGTACCATCCTTGTCCACGATGTGGGAGGCTTTTTTTGGAACTACACGTTTCCATGACATATGTTTATATATGTAAGTTTTTTAATTGGTTTATCAATTTTATAAAGTGTTTTTATTTTTACATTGATACTGTCTTTCTTTTGCGCTCTCTTTTTGTTTGTGTGTTGTTTCTACAGTTTGCTCAGTTAGATCACGGGAGAAAAGTTGGAGCAGCAGGATTGACTTGACTGGGAATTTGTTGGGAGACCCCGGGATCAGCACAGTCTCTATTTTCTATCTACAGGCAAGGGACCACCCTACGCATTTCACTCAGAACAAGTGTGAGCTACCTCAGGGGTGCATGAAAATGAGGAAGCTTACACCTGTTCTGAGTGAAACGCGTAGGGTGGTCCCTTGCCTGTGCCTGCTGTCTGTCGTCCGCCGCATCCTCCTGCACCTTGGAAAGAGCCGCTGAATTTTCTCTGCCTGCGCCCTTGCTACCAGACGCGCCTTCAGCCGGGAACCCAGAAGCGCAACAGAGCCATAGAGGGAAAGAAAAAAAGCCGGTTAAAATCTCCGTGACCGAAGGACTGATCGGGACGCGGTGACAGCAGGACCCTGAGTGGTCGAGTTGCCATTTTAACATTAGGAGCATGTGAGTTGTTGGAGCTCACTGCCCATGTGTTTTTTACTTATAAAATTGATCTGTACTATGACTTTTTCTCTCTCTTATATTATTGGGAGGTCCAGCCACATTTCACAACACTAAGTTCCTGATCAGATGTATGAGAATATGCCTGACTAAATCTACCACGTGAGTGGGCATTTGAGAGTTTTGTGATCACTTCTCAATCTTTGCTATTAGCACATCTGCACTATATATATTTTCCTTTTTTCATTAATAACGGGGAGTCCCTTGCGCTGTGAAGGTTTTATGCTAGCCACTCTATGTGATGTTGGGAAACACCGCCAGAACCAGCTGCATCTCTCCTGTACGGTGATCATTTTGTTCACTTTTTTTCACTGTTTTACACGTTTTCACTATTTTGAATTTGAGTCTATTTGAGTTACAATAAAGTGTGTTATTTAAGGTGACACTAAGTTTGCGGGTGTCACTCACCGGAAGGCAGTGTCGCTCACCGGAAGGCAGTGTCGCTCACCGGAAGGCAGTGTCGCTCACCGGAAGGCAGTGTCGCTCACCGGAAGGCAGTGTCGCTCACCGGAAGGCAGTCTCGCTCACGAGAAGGTAGTCTCGCTCACCGGAAGGCCGTCTTCATACAGTAATGACCTCAGACCGTAATGTAGTTGTACTCCGAGATTTGGAAACTATTCGATTATATTATATTTTGAAAAGAACGACTGAATCGCCTTTTTCTTCTCAGATTGTAACCATTTTGCTGCACAGGTGCCAGCAGTGCATTGCTCCCCATGCGACAGAACAAAGTGGCGCAGAGTACCACTGCTTGTTTCTTCTTAGAAACAAAAAAGAGAAAGATTTCTACCCAACTGTAATGTGTTTTTGTTAATATAAATATAACATTACATTGTATAAACCAGGTTTAACCCCTTACTTAAAAGCATTGGGCTCTCCTGCAATCGTGTATAGTACCAAACCATTTAAAGCAGCTGTGTCTCCTACTTGTTTTTTTTATCCAACATCTTTTACAGGAAATTGGGGGGTCTCCATGAGTCAAACACCCCTATTTACAGCTCTGGGCGATCCACGGTTTCTGAGATACCAGGAAGGTTTACAGCAGGCCTGCACAACTCGTAAAGTGCGAAGGGCCGAACTGCTCCAAGGAAAAAAAATTGGGCTGCACGGGTAAAATCATCATCATCATCATCATCTCTCCTCCAGCACCTATCATCATCATCAACCTCATATCTCCCCCAGAACCCAACACTATCAACCATTGCGATACTCCCCATCTATCTCTCATACCCCCATCTCTCCCCCTCACCCACACACAATACCCCCCTCCACATCAAACACACAATATCCCCCTGCACACCACACACATCCCACCCCCCCTGCAGCTCACATCCCACCCCCCCTGCAGCTCACATCCCTCTCCCCCCTTGCAGCTCACATCCCTCTCCCCCCTTGCACCTCACATCCCTCTCCCCCCTTGCACCTCACATCCCTCTCCCCCCTTGCACCTCACATCCCTCTCCCCCCTTGCACCTCACATCCCTCTCCCCCCTTGCACCTCACATCCCTCTCCCCCCTTGCACCTCACATCCCTCTCCCCCCTTGCACCTCACATCACTCTCCCCCCTTGGGTGGGTGACAATGACTGGGTGGGTCACAGTGACTGGGTGGGTGGGTGACAGTGACTGGGTGGGTGACAGTGACTGGGTGGGTGGGTGACAGTGACTGGGTGGGTGGGAGACAGTGACTGGGTGGGTGGGAGACAGTGACTGGGTGGGTGGGAGACAGTGACTGGGTGGGTGGGAGACAGTGGGTGGGTGGGAGACAGTGACTGGGTGGGTGGGAGACAGTGACTGGGTGGGTGGGTGACAGTGACTGGGTGGGAGACAGTGACTGGGTGGGTGGGAGACAGTGACTGGGTGGGTGGGAGACAGTGACTGGGTGGGTGGGAGACAGTGACTGGGTGGGTGGGAGACAGTGACTGGGTGGGTGGGAGACAGTGACTGGGTGGGTGGGTGACAGTGACTAACAGTGACTGGGTGGGAGACAGTGACTGGGTGGGTGACAGTGACTGGGTGGGTGACAGTGACTGGGTGGGTGACAGTGACTGGGTGGGACACAGTGACTGGGTGGGACACAGTGACTGGGTGGGTGGGTGACAGTGACTAACAGTGACTAACAGTGACTGGGTGGGAGACAGTGACTAACAGTGACTGGGTGGGAGACAGTGACTAACAGTGACAGTGACTTACCTTGACCGGGTGGGTGCAGGTTGCCGCCGGACGCTTGCTCCTCCTGCCCCCGATATCCCGGGGGCGCGGGCTGGGGGGTGGGGGGGAGGCGGGCACGGGAGGTGAGCTCGTGGGGGACGCGAGAAGCTGGCCGCGGAGGGAAGCGGTGAGAAGCAGGCCGCTGGAGGAGCTGAATTATTTAATTACTTCCCCCTCCGCCCCACGTTGGGAGCAGGGAAGGGGGGGGGGGAGCGGGCCTAGCGCATGCGCGCCGGGACCGCAGGGAATCAGCGCCATTTTTGTAATGTTTTTTTAAATTTAATTCATTAATTAGTCGCCCGGCCGGATTCATTGCGGGCCGCACAGAGAGGCCAGGCGGGCCGCACAGAGAGGCCAGGCGGGCCGCACAGAGAGGCCAGGCGGGCCGCACAGAGAGGCCAGGCGGGCCGCACAGAGAGGCCAGGCGGGCCGCACAGAGAGGCCAGGCGGGCCGCACAGAGAGGCCAGGCGGCCCGCACAGAGAGGCCAGGCGGCCCGCACAGAGAGGCCAGGCGGGCCGCATGTTGTGCAGCCCTGGTTTACAGGTTTAAATCTCCCTCAGGGGAAACAAAATAGCTGCCAAATCTCAGGCCAAAAGGAAACTGCAACATCATTGCGTCATCCTACAGGACGGCCATTTAAATCCCCTTTTAAAAAGCAGAGTGTAAAACTGGTAACGTCACCACAGTGCGGTCCCGCTCTGGGGAACGCCCAGTACCAATCCTGTGTAACACCTCCCCCCCCCCATGGGAGATCTACCATGTTACTTGTACTCCATTCTCAGTCAGGCAGCGGTGGGGTTTGCAGTTATGAGCGGGATGCTTCCCTCCTAGAGTGCACACACGCTTGCAAACAGTGGGAATAGTTGGCCTAGATACAGCGAATGGCCCTCGCTTCTCCTCCAGTATATATTCCCTTCTTGACTGTCCCGGTTGCTGATCCCAGCAGCGCCTCCAAAATGTAACACCCTTTCTCCTCCCCCCAGGTATGGAAAAAATACTTCTTACCTCCGTCACTCGTCACTCCGCTCCTGTAGTGTTGTATCCAGTGGCTGAACTGTTGTGCCGGTCCTGTTGGTTCCTGGCAGCTGTAAGCAAGCAGTCCTGCAACAGTGGGGTAGTTCCCACACACCTTCAGCAGCGCGCTTCCTGGATCTCAATCGGCAAAGGAGAAAAGAGGGGTAGGCATCCGGAGCAGCAACAAGGTGTGGCAAAAAAAAAACGATGAAACCGGTGCTGGTCAGAAAGGCTTTATTGTACACATAACTTGACAGAGCGCTTCATCAAGAAGTAGTATTCCTCTTTTCTACTTGTACTCTGGTGCTCAGTAGCTCACCTGCTGTAGGCCAGGAAGCCTGAGTCTCTGCGGTGTTAGTGGGAATAGCAACGGGACATATCGATAGTTCTTTGGTGCAGCGCCTCCATCCTGTAGGGTAGCTGCCGGAGGCAGTTGGCATTCCCCACAGGAACCCCCGTTTCCAGTAAAGACACAGAGAAGTGGAACCGTTCACCTTTTTATTTGGCGGGTCAGGACCAGATTCCATCTCTTGCAAGAGAGGTACTTCTTACACGACCACCATATCATATCTTCCCTCGCATCACTGTGATTCCCTGACTAGGCCCCCAAGGGCTTAAGGCCCTTGAGGCTAGTCGTCACCCCCTGATGGGGTAAGGAAGAACCCTCCTCACTCACCGGGGAGCAGGCTACATCCTGGAATCGTTCTCCTCTAAATGTGGGTTAGGCTAAGTCCCCGGTGGTGGCTGCTGCACTCACCCCTATAACACGTCCCCTGCGATTTTAACTTTGGTTTATAATTTCAGGTACTGCAAAGTAAAAGTAGTTTGTAAACATATGTGATGGGGGTGGGGGGGGGGGGATCACTGCTTCCCACTATGATCCACATTCCAGTGGTCCTTGGAGAATGCCACGCAGCCCAGGTATTCCATTAACGATATGCCATTCAAAAGTAAATATACAATGCCATATAAAAGCAAGACCTAACTGTAATTACTACTATTTTTATTGTTATTATTATTATCATTATGAACATCAAACTCAGTAGGCAGTAGAATGTAATATTTTTGCTGACATCAGGGATTGCGTCTATTCCTCCCATCACCAGAACATGGGTTATCACGAAACTCATCTCCTCCTCTCCAATACACACACATTGTATAAGTGCCAAGAAAATTAACTTCCTGGTTAATGTTTATATGACAGCCCCATGTAAGATCACAGCTCTGCTATATAGAAATTCAGCTCCTCACATACATGTATTCAGCCCAGCTCATGCCTTTGCTGCTCAAGAGACATTATCTCAGAATAATATATACTGTTTATAGAAAAAGCCCCACTGCAGCTGTTTACTCTATGCTGTACACACAGAGATGCCCGGAGGTATTACTCATAGTCCCATGGTTACCGCGTATAATGTAACTGGAGCTAAATATGCCCACAGCACAATCATCATTACTAGCAGAGCGCTATTGGCTCCCAGCGCAACACGTGACCGCGTCGCCGCACGGGAACACAATTGTTGTCTCCCCTGCTGGCTGACGCGCCACCGCACTGTGTGAGCCAACATGCGAGAAGACACCGGGGCCTGCCTTGTTGAGGTTAGTGAGTGGTGTGCGGCACGCGCACCTCTGGGGATCTAGCCTTAGAAGCCTCTTATATACCTAGGGAGGGGTTAGTGACCCTTCCCCAAGCTGGGCAGGTGTTAGAGGTGGTCCCGGTGTCACACCATACTACGTGGGACCCCTTACGCTCCCCCCCCCCTGGCATGACTCTCCCAAATGCCATCCAGCCTACACCTGGCTATATATGGCAACAATCTTGCTAGTGTGCCAACAGACTCACATCCTGGCCGTCTGAAAGGGATTTAACCCTGACACTACCTGCACTTACATGCCAGGGCCGGGAAACACATAGCCAGGGACACAAGGCTACATGCTCCCCCTGGTGAAGTCCCTCACGGCTGCGCATGAGGCGCACTATTTTTTATACCACCAAACAAACGTGTAAAAACATGACATACACACACACACACACACACTTTATAACCGTTGCAGCACAGATGCTGCTCTGTTATCATACCTTATCATTGTGCCGTACCGCTCCTGCTCTAATAACATTTGAAAATTTAATAGTAGTGTTAGGAATCAGGTTTCCGGACCAGTCTGTCGTCCCTATCCACTACTGTGACCGAATAGCACCTCTTCTGACACTTTTCAGAAATATACTCCCCCCGGTCTTATGTATACATTCCGTCCGACCTTCCATACCATGATAAGGTAAGTGACCCTATACTCATTGTACTGAGACCAACTACTGCATCGGGTAGACAGATACTCTAGAACCGCGAACCTGACCTATTCCTCCCTTTGCTCCATTACGGGCTCCGGTACATACAGTTAATCGTAACCATCGGACCTCCGATAGCACTGTACCACTATAGGTGACATAGTATTAAGCAGCATTATACCAGGCGTATCATCAAAGGACATATCTCGGCCGGGACAACTCGGTACTACCCCATCCCTCTTTGGGGAAGAACCTTCTGGTTCAGTCTCTGGGGTAATTAAAGAGCAGGTCCCACCTTAGTGGCATATTCATGAGTACCCCGGGGTTCTATTTACCTGGCGCCGACCACACCCGATCATCGCCATCATATAGGCCCTCTCAGTGTCCGGCAGGGCACGCAGCTCGGGGACCTGGGCGTCAGCTATGGCATTGGCTAACATCAATTCCTGGGCTACTTCCCGCTCCCGACACCGCAGCAAAAACGGGTCAACAGGGGCTGGAGGGCTCGCCGGAGCAGGATTCTTCGAATTCACCAGAGAGGATGAATCCCTTGTAACCGCCACCGGCAGCGCTGGAGGAGCCGTGAAAGAAAAGGTAGAGGCGGGTACCTCGGACATGGATATCCCCGCATCGAGCGGCTAGGCTGTCGCCCCACGTTGAGCTGCTGGGCTGTCGCCCCCACGTTGAGCTGCTGGGCTGTCGCCCCCACGTTGAGCTGCTGGGCTGTCGCCCCCACGTTGAGCTGCTGGGCTGTCGCCCCCACGTTGAGCTGCTGGGCTGTCGCCCCACGTTGAGCTGCTGGGCTGTCGCCCCCACGTTGAGCTGCTGGGCTGTCGCCCCACGTTGAGCTGCTGGGCTGTCGCCCCACGTTGAGCTGCTGGGCTGTCGCCCCACGTTGAGCTGCTGGGCTGTCGCCCCACGTTGAGCTGCTGGGCTGTCGCCCCCACGTTGAGCTGCTGGGATGTCGCCCCCACGTTGACCTCCCTGTCAGGAGAATATATTGCCGTCTCCTGTCGCAGTTCCTCCACAGCCGCAGATTTCTTCCGCTGGGGCGGGATCGCCCTCCATGTCACCGCCGAATTTTCTTCTCGTTGCAGGCAGCTGCCCAAACGACGCCGAGACTGAAATAGCGACACTCGGGTAATAGTAAGGGAATGATTCCCCTTCCTCAACCTTGGTCAGCACGGAATCAGGCACGTCGGAGAGCAAAACCTCACAGGACGCCATACTCGCTCTGGTAGAAAGAGGTAACGGTCTTACCAAGGGCTTCGCACAGCGATCGGCAATCCGCAGTACAGTGGATGTGGCCCGCAGAGACCGCTCCACACAGCGGACGACGTCCTGGAAGTAGCCCTGTTCCTGCACCCTCAAGGAAGGCGAAAAGTGTCCACTCTCCCCGGTCACCTCCGCCGGCAAGGCACACTCATAGTTGCAGCGCGGCCCGGCCTCACTCCCCAGAGATTTGACTCTAGGAGCGGGGCTAAGACCATAGTACTCCAGGCCATAAGTGAGTGCAGCCACATGGGGCTGGGGAAGGAATTGCTCGTACAGCAAGTCCATATAGCCTTCTGCTACATCCCTAGATAAGTCCCCAATGAGCCTCTGGAGTTGCCTGATCGTCCTGATAACGGTGTGTTCCGTTCGGGGTATATGCTTTGCAAAGTCGGGGCCCCTCGGCTGAAAGTAGGGAATGTCACAGTACTGGCAACGGGTGAAAAAGAAAAAATGTGCACAAGCGCTAAAGACTAAAACACCAGTGTGACAATTGCAAAATATATATATATATATAAAGGCTGCCTAGTAATACTGTCAGTACTGACAGAGAAAGTGAAAGTGAAAACAAAGAAAAACCTGGCGCCAAAAGTTCATTGGATAATCCTGTACTCCTCAGGGGATCAGCACACTTGCTTGACAGGCCATATAGGGGAAAAAACACAAACAGACACAGATCATAGTGCAACACTGTAGGGTTAAAACAGGTCTACACTAATACACACACTGCACATATAACATAGAGACTCCTAGTGACTATAAAAACTATTTATTAAATAAAAAGAACTATGCCATAAAATGGTTTGGACAAATGAGAACACCGCTGGTCATCCAGATGTGAAAAATCAGAGCCCTACTTACAAGCAGCAAGGCAAATACAGGCAATGCAACAAAGAGTCTTCCGGCTGCTGCTGATGTCTTTGCAGAGATGTGATTCCTGCTGCACCGTGACTCTCGTGCTGACTCTCCCTCCAGGGGTTAACAGGAACAGTGGCAGTGTTGGAGGCCTGCTTGTGGGGCTCACAGCTCTCCTCCACGTGAGGCTCCTCTCCTCACTTCCTCCTCCGGTTACACAGGCTGTCTCAGCGTGCCTGCACGCGAGTGTGCACGTGCCCTTAAAGGGACAGTACAAGCGTCCTGTATGCCAAGAACTAACGGCTGCAATGGGGCTCAAATGTGACCAAGTGTCCCAAAAAGTCCAATACCAAGCTCAAAGTGACTGTGTCACCTGCCCTACACGTTTCGTGGATGTTACTCCACTTCCTCAGGGGTTTGATTTGTAGTGTATCTCATTACTTGTGGCTGTGGGAAGAGATATGTCGGCAGGACCACAAGGGCATTAAAAATAAGGATGCAAGAACATTGCAGGTTGATACGTAAAAATGATAAGGAACATCCTGTCTCCAAACATTTTTCGGAATGTGGGCAGGGAGGCATCAGTAACTTCTCATTTGTAGGCATTGAGAAGATAATCAGAAAAGAAAGAGGGGGTAACATTGTGAATACATTAGACTGTAGAGAATCCTATTGGATATTTACATTAAGAACAAGGTTCCCTGACGGAATGAATGTAGAAAGGAATATTAACCATTTTCTCAAATGAGTATTATTTGTTTTGGAAAGACAATATATACAGTATATTATACCTTAATCCTTAAATCAATTTGAAAAGTATATTAAAAGCTTTGTATTTTATCAATACACCTATACAATATAGAGTATGACCAAAACAAATGAATACACATCTCTATGAAGATATATCCATACTCTGTCTTAACCATTTGAGTTACCGCAATAGATACAGTCGGCGTTTTGGATGTTATGGGAAAACCAAATCTGAAGCACAATAAGTCCAATCTCTAATATAGCCTCCATTTTTTGACTTATGATTAAAACAACGTATATCTGATGTATTATACCATTTATAAAAAGTTTTCATAGTCAGGTTAAGGTGTTCAAAATAAGAATGTATATATGCATGAAACTCCACATTAAATAGATGTCTGTAACTTATATGATTACTATCGTCATCCAGCGGGGCATGCAATTTGCTGTTAATTAAGGCACGAGACACATTTGTTGCTTTTTTTAAAATGTTTTTATTGTTTGCGTTTATCACGTAACATTTTTTGATAAATACAATTTTTAATAATAAATTGTCTTGTTATATGTTTTTTCTTTTCTATAAATATGTATTATATATTCTCTGTTTACCATAAGCACTTATGTTTGTATGCATGTATATACTCATATTGCCTACAGGTAATTTTCTTTAGAGTACAGCTTACTGCCTATATCCCTTAGCCCAATCAGCTTCATCCCCTCTATTGATTTTATAATATAATAACCTCAAACAGCCTGCTTATGGCAGGGATATGATTCATTTATCATTTTTCCAATACATGGGGAAACCTCACCGCTCGCGCGTGACATAGAGGAGGGGGCGTCACCCTGTATGAGTCAGAGGCGTGCCTGTACATGTGGAACCGCCCGGAGGGGCGTGTGCCTTTTGTAGGATACGGCTGACAGCAGCAGTGTGATCCCTGGCACTCTGGCGTCGCGCGCGGGGTTTAGCGATACCATAGAGATGACCATAGAGTATGCTGGCGCCGCGCGCATGCGCGAAAACCACGATTTTCATTGGTTAAGACACAATCTATGACGTCACGATTTGGCGCGAAATTAGGCAGTCAGCTGTATATAAATTGTTGCTTTTAACACAAACAGCACTTCTTGATAAAGTTCCTTTGAACGAAACGCGTTGAAGGTTTGTTGTTGTCCCACATCATGAATTACAAATAAAGGACTATTTTTCTGCAAGACCTGTTCCTCCTTACTGCTGTGCGCTGCACACCTTGACTGTTCCTGTTAACCCCTGGAGGGAGAGTCAGCACGAGAGTCACGGTGCAGCAGGAATCACATCTCTGCAAAGACATCAGCAGCAGCCGGAAGACTCTTTGTTGCATTGCCTGTATTTGCCTTGCTGCTTGTAACTAGGGCTCTGATTTTTCACATCTGGATGACCAGCGGTGTTCTCATTTGTCCAAACCATTTTATGGCATAGTTCTTTTTATTTAATAAATAGTTTTTATAGTCACTAGGAGTCTCTATGTTATATGTGCAGTGTGTGTATTAGTGTAGACCTGTTTTAACCCTACAGTGTTGCACTATGATCTGTGTCTGTTTGTGTTTTTTCCCCTATATGGCCTGTCAAGCAAGTGTGCTGATCCCCTGAGGAGTACAGGATTATCCAATGAACTTTTGGCGCCAGGTTTTTCTTTGTAGTACTGGCAACGGGACTTCACATCCAGTAACCCGCCAGAGCAATCGCAAATTGGGCATAAGAGCTGCAAACAGCCCTCGCCCTTTATAGTGATAAGAAGGGCTCTGCCAGGCAGCTCCAGCCTCTGGGCAATTTGTTCCATCTTAGCTGTAGATAGTTCAATTGGAGAGCACTATAGTCACAGCTCTTGCCTGGGTGGTTACCACGTGCGTTTGCCGAGGGTGTAGCTGCTTCCGGCCAGACCCCATGTGGCAATAGGGAGGCAGTTAGGTCTTCGTCACCTCCCCCTCGTGGATCCAGGATTCCCAGGCATTGGTAAAAGGAGCGCGGCTATGGCTTTCGCGCCAAACCACGCAGACATTGCAGGGCTTCCTTTCTGCAAACCAGGCACGCGGTTCACCCGATGTTAGCGGGAACCGCGCTCCGACTTCAGGATCCTCCTCGGGGACCCTGAATTCTCCTCAACTCATGCGTTCCATCTTGGGGGTGCTATATTGCAAGCGGCCACACCGATTGGCATAGTCTACATGCACTGTTATCTCCCCCCACCGCAGGTAGGTAGTCCCACTTTGGGGGTGCTGTCTTTCAAGCTGCCACACCGCTGAGCATACTACCGGCCCCTGCGCATTCTAGGACACATTTGAGCACACGCTGCAGTCCCATTCTCGGGGGCGCTGTCTTTCAAGTGGGCCACACCTTGGGCAGCCTGCAACGTGTACTCGGCTGATACCATGGGTTTCAAGCACATCTCAGCATTAGAAAGTGAAGGGACCCGGCTCTGATATAGTGAGTTCAGGCATACGAATGGCCCTGATACAGTGAGTGCCCCCATTCACTTCTCAGTCAGGCAGCAGTGCTGCTTGCAGTTATTAGCGGGATGCTTCCGTCCTAGAGAGCACACACGCTTGCAAACAGTGGGAATAGTTGGCCTAGATACAGCGAATGGCCCTCGCTTCTCCTCCAGTATATATTCCCATCTTGACTGTCCCGGTTGCTGATCCCAGCAACGCCTCCAAAATGTAACACACTTTCTCTCCTAGGTAGTTCCCACACACCTTCGGCAACGCGTTTACTGGATCTCAATTGTCAAAGGAGAAAAGAGGGGTAGGCATCCGGAGCAGCAACAAGGTATGGCAAAAAAACGATGAATCCGGGGCTGGTCAGAAACGCTTTATTGTACACATAACTTGACAGAGCGCTTCATCAAGGAGTAGAATTCTTCTTTTGTACTTGTGCTCTGGTGCTGAGTAGCTCCCCTGCTGTAGGCCAGGAAGCCTGAGTCTCTGCGGTGTTAGTGGGAATAGCAACAAGACATATCGATTGTTCTTTGGTGCAGCGCCTCCATCCTGTAGGGTAGCTGCCGGAGGCAGATGGCATTCCCCACAGGAACCCCCGTTTCCAGTAATGACACAGAGAAGTGGAACCGTTCACCTTTTATTTGGCGAGTCAGAACCCGATTCCATCTCTTGCAAGAGAGGTACTTCTTACACGACCACCATATCATATCTTCCCTCGCATCTTGCATCACTGTGATTCCCTGACTAGGCCCCCAACGGCTTAGGGCCCTTGAGGCTAGTCGCCACCCCCTGATGGGGTAAGGCAGAACCCGCCTCACTCACTGGGGAGCAGGCTACATCCTGGAATCGTTCTCCTCTAAATTTGGGTTAGAAGCCTCTTGTATACCTCGGGAGGGTTTAGTGACCCTGCCACAAACTGGGCAGGTGTAAGAGGTGGTCCTGGTGTCACACCATACTACGTGTGACCCCTTACGCGCCCCCCCCCCCTCCTCTCCATGCATGACGCTCCCAACTGCCATCCAGCCTGCATCTGGCTATGGCAACAATCTGGCTAGTGTGCCAACGGACTCACATCCTGGCCATGTGAAAGGGATTTAACCCCGAAACTGCCTGTGCTTACCAGGACTTACATGCCAGGGACGGGAAACACATAGCCAGGGGCACTAGGCTACACCTGTAACAAAACAAAATGGAGATTGGTTAGGGTGGGGTTTGATTGTAATTCACCTCCTGCCTGGAAACAACAACTCCTCAACAATCTTTACAGCAATATTGGATGCTTCAAATGAGATTGATACTTATGTTTTTCCCAACATTTACAAGTGCCTCACGTTTGGCCTTTACTGTGGCCACAAATGAATGATGTAGTAACTTCCATTCACTCCAATGGAAGTCAATCGCTAACTGTGCCCTAGTTCCACTATAGTGTGTGTGTGTGTGTGTACATACAAAGAAAAACTCAAGCACTCACAGGACTTACCGAGGAAATAGGCCTACACAAGATTTCATGAAAATAAGATTGACGTTTCAGTTCAAGCCAGAACCTTTCTCCAGACTGATTTGAACCGAAACGTCAATCTATTCTCATTAAACCTTTTATATGTTTTCGGTAAGTCCTGTGACTTTTTCCTTTACTTGTTTCAATTAATTTTCTATGCACCCAGGCCAGTTAGTTTAGTTTTGGATGTGCCACTTAATGAGTTTCATGTCTTGGTAACTGAACTATGACTAAACAGGCACTTAATGAGTTTTTTCAATAGAAATATCCAAGAAATTCCAAGTCAGGAAGGGCATTTAGTGGTTTTTTTCTCTCCAAAAATACACTTAATGAGTTTTACCTCTACAGCGACGATATATATCTTCTTCCAGCAGTGGATTGACAAAGGAGAGAGAAAGAGACAGAGAGGCAAAGGTATAAATTCAGTTTTAAGGTGCCAAGCATGTCATTATTTTGGCAGACAGGCATGTCCTTTATTAAATAGCACACTAATAGACCAGGGAATATTACAAACCTGCAATCCTTCCATTACCTACATTAGGAGAACATTATGATGAACATGCAAATCCCGTGGAAAACAAGCTTTAAAGTATCTGTTACTCCAACAACAAGCCAGGATCGGTTTTACGTGGAATTTATTTGCAAGTGCAAATGGCAGGATTTGTTCCACGGTCGCCTGAATGTTTCATAAGGTATTACAGAATATGCCCGCTATGCTCACAACACGAGAGTAACATCTGGGCAGGAGACGAAGACGAGAAAACACAGGATCATAGGAAAGTCACCTTGGGGGGATGTCACAATGAGGGAATGCCTGAGCAGCGAGACAGAGATAGGGAGGGGGGGGGGGGGATACATACACAGCCGTCCCTGTGCTTCACTCTTACCAGCAGCGTATGTCCTTGGCAGATGAAGAAGTGCCCCGTGCTCATGATATTAAGGGTGAGGTTGCCAGATTCTTCATTTGACTCAAAGACCTAAAACCAAAACAAAACATGTGAGATTAACACCACTGGGCTTCAAGTAACGAGATTGACTTTTGCATCGTATGCCCCAGATTTGGGAGGACTAGTTGGGGGGGGGGAAAAAAAAAAAAAAACACCACGCAGCTCCTTAACCATTTCTTTCCCAGAGGAACCAGCCGCGCAGTGTGTTGCATCTGCTTTTCCCATTGTCTGAGGGAGACCCGTAATGTTTCTTAAAAATCTAACTCCATTTTAATTCGGTTTAGGAAGCCTATTTAGCAGCTATTCTTGCATAAAATAAGCCCTGAAAAATTGGCTGATGTGTGTGATAACTTTTAACATGGCTGCTGTTTCCTTGCGTCAACTGACAGTGGTGGTACCCGTGTGAATGAGTGTTTAGCTTATCATATAAACCAGGGGGTGGCTAACTCCAGTCCTCAAGGGCCACCAACAGGTCAGGTTGAGGATATCCCCCTGGTTTAAACTGAAGTTGGTTTTGTTAGTGTAGGGACTTTAACATAGCCGTATATATATATCACAAAAATAACAACATTAAAGCAATCCTCCCTCTGCTCCTGAACCTTTCCTTACATGGGTGGGAATCAGAGGGTCCCTGGATTAATTTTAGCTTTGGGAACCCCCTTGGTTCCTGAGATTGTTATCGGGAATGGTGCCCCCCCCCCACTGCATCACACTGTCCAGTAAGAAACCGCGAGGGATGACCTTGCGGCTTCCGATTGGCCCGTCATGCGGGAGATTTAATGGCCATTTTGTTTCCCCGTAGAGGGGACTGTACCAGAGCTACCTTCAGTGGTATTTCAGAAACCAGCCCTGGAAATCCCATTGCTACCCATCCGTGTAATAAAAAAGGGCAGGGAGGGTATACCCTTCAAACTGCTCCTTTAAAGGGTATACAACTACAGTAGCAACTCCTGTGCATGCCTTAATTGAATTAGTGTGATACCGTACCAGCTTCCCTTGATTAAGTGTGCCTACCATCGGATGCAATCTCACATTAAGCATACATGGTATTCCCCCACATGTGAGCTGATTACACTGTGCATTCATTATGCTAATCCCTATTCCCTGCTAACGAGTCACCAGTCTGATATCAGAGGCCTAATTACAATTTTTACACAAGCGTTCTGCAAAATTAAAGCCATGCAGGAAAGCATTTATTTATCCGCCTGGAAGGGGATCTCATTACGGGAAGCCAACGGTTAAATCGGGGACCTGTTTACTCACACTTCATACAGCGAATCATACAGTACATACACAGGATCCTTACCTGGGAGGGTTACGAACCTTTAATGGTAATGTTGCAGGAGATGAACCGTGTTACTGTACATTACTTTGGTGCGTTTGCTCTCTCACTTGGTGCTCAATCCATTATAAAACTGCCATCAAAATATTATTTTAAAAACAAATCAAGTTACTAATTTAGCAAGATGATAAAAAATGTCCAACGTTGTTGCTGTGACGGCCTTTGAAGCAGTGGTGGGTAACATGACAAACATCAAGGGCCGCAGGTGCCACCATTCAGCTCTTAAAATACAAGCCCTCCCTATAACTCCTATTACCCCATATAACCGCTTTGTAAACACATCTCTCTCTCTTGCACTCCCTGTTCTTACCCCACTCCCACCCCGTTCTCTCGCCCACCCCGTTCTCTTCCCCACCCTCCCACCCCCTGTTCTCTCCCCCACCCCTCCCACCCCGTTCTCTCCCACACCCCTCCCACCCCGTTCTGTCCCCCACCCCACCAACCCCCCGTTCTCTCCCCCACCCCTCCCACCCCCGTTCTCTCCCCCACCCCTCCCACCCCCGTTCTCTCCCCCACCCCTCCCACCCCCGTTCTCTCCCCCACCCCCGTTCTCTCCCCCACCGCCGTTCTCTCCCCCACCCCTCCCACCCCCCGTTCTCTCGCCCACCCCTCGTTCTCTCGCCCACCCCTCCCACCCCGTTCTCTCGCCCACCCCTCCCACCCCCCGTTCTCTCGCCCACCCCTCCCACCCCCCGTTCTCTCCCCCACCCCTCCCACCCCCCGTTCTCTCCCCCACCCCTCCCACCCCCCGTTCTCTCCCCCACCCCTCCCACCCCCCGTTCTCTCGCCCACCCCTCCCACCCCCCGTTCTCTCGCCCACCCCTCCCACCCCCTGTTCTCTCCCCCACCCCTCCCACCCCCTGTTCTCTCCCCCACCCCTCCCACTCCGTTCTCTCCCCCACCCCTCCCACCCCCAGTTCTCTCCCACACCCCTCCCACCCCCTGTTCTCTCCCCCACCCCACCCACCCCCCGTTCTCTCGCCCACCCCTCCCACCCCCCGTTCTCTCGCCCACCCCTCCCACCCCCCGTTCTCTCCCCCACCCCTCGTTCTCTCGCCCACCCCCCGTTCTCTCGCCCACCCCTCCCACCCCCCGTTCACTCGCCCACCCCTCCCACCCCTCCCACCCCGTTCTCTCCCCCACCCCTCCCACCCCGTTCTCTCCCCCACCCCTCCCACTCCGTTCTCTCGCCCACCCCTCCCACCCCCCGTTCTCTCGCCCACCCCTCCCACCCCCCGTTCTCTCCCCCACCCCTCGTTCTCTCGCCCACCCCCCGTTCTCTCGCCCACCCCTCCCACCCCCCGTTCACTCGCCCACCCCTCCCACCCCTCCCACCCCGTTCTCTCCCCCACCCCTCCCACCCCGTTCTCTCCCCCACCCCTCCCACTCCGTTCTCTCCCCCACCCCTCCCACCCCCAGTTCTCTCCCCCACCCCTCCCACCCCCCATTCTCTCCCCCACCCCCCGTTCTCTCCCCCACCCCCCGTTCTCTCGCCCACCCCTCCCACCCCCCGTTCTCTCGCCCACCCCTCCCACCCCCCGTTCTCTCGCCCACCCCTCCCACCCCGTTCTCTCGCCCACCCCTCCCACCCCGTTCTCTCCCCCACCCCTCCCACCCCGTTCTCTCCCCCACCCCTCCCACTCCCTGTTCTCTCCCCCACCCCTCCCACCCCGTTCTCTCCCCCACCCCTCCCACCCCGTTCTCTCGCCAACCCCTCCCACCCCGTTCTCTCACCCACCACTCCCACCCCCCTCCCACTCCCTGTTCTCTCCCCCACCCCTCCCACCCCGTTCTCTTCCCCACCCCTCCCACCCACTGTTCTCTCCCCCACCCCTCCCACTCCCTGTTCTCTCCCCCACCCCTCCCACCCCCTGTTCTCTCCCCCACCCCTCCCACCCCGTTCTCTCTCCCACCCCGTTCTCTCGCCAACCCCTCCCACCCGTTCTCTCGCCCACCACTCCCACCCCCCTCCCACTCCCTGTTCTCTCCCCCACCCCTCCCACCCCGTTCTCTTCCCCACCCCTCCCACCCACTGTTCTCTCCCACACCCCTCCCACCCCCTGTTCTCTCCCACACCCCACCCACCCCCCGTTCTCTCCCACACCCCACCCACCCCCCGTTCTCTCGCCCACCCCTCCCACCCCCCGTTCTCTCGCCCACCCCTCCCACCCCCCGTTCTCTCCCCCACCCCTCGTTCTCTCGCCCACCCCCCGTTCTCTCGCCCACCCCTCCCACCCCCCGTTCTCTCGCCCACCCCTCCCACCCCCTGTTCTCTCCCCCACCCCTCCCACCCCGTTCTCTCCCCCACCCCTCCCACCCCCTGTTCTCTCCCCCACCCCTCCCACCCCGTTCTCTCCCCCACCCCTCCCACTCCGTTCTCTCCCCCACCCCCAGTTCTCTCCCCCACCCCTCCCACCCCCCATTCTCTCCCCCACCCCTCCCACCCCCCGTTCTCTCCCCCACCCCCCGTTCTCTCGCCCACCCCTCCCACCCCCCGTTCTCTCGCCCACCCCTCCCACCCCCCGTTCTCTCGCCCACCCCTCCCACCCCGTTCTCTCGCCCACCCCTCCCACCCCGTTCTCTCGCCCACCCCTCCCACCCCGTTCTCTCGCCCACCCCTCCCACCCCGTTCTCTCCCCCACCCCTCCCTCTCCCTGTTCTCTCCCCCACCCCTCCCACTCCCTGTTCTCTCCCCCACCCCTCCCACCCCGTTCTCTCCCCCACCCCTCCCACCCCCTGTTCTCTCCCCCACCCCTCCCACCCCGTTCTCTCCCCACCCCTCCCACTCCGTTCTCTCCCCCACCCCCAGTTCTCTCCCCCACCCCTCCCACCCCCCATTCTCTCCCCCACCCCTCCCACCCCCCGTTCTCTCCCCCACCCCCCGTTCTCTCGCCCACCCCTCCCACCCCCCGTTCTCTCGCCCACCCCTCCCACCCCCCGTTCTCTCGCCCACCCCTCCCACCCCGTTCTCTCGCCCACCCCTCCCACCCCGTTCTCTCGCCCACCCCTCCCACCCCGTTCTCTCGCCCACCCCTCCCACCCCGTTCTCTCCCCCACCCCTCCCTCTCCCTGTTCTCTCCCCCACCCCTCCCACTCCGTTCTCTCCCCCACCCCTCCCACCCCGTTCTCTCCCCCACCCCTCCCACCCCGTTCTCTCGCCAACCCCTCCCACCCCGTTCTCTCACCCACCACTCCCACCCCCCTCCCACTCCGTTCTCTCCCCCACCCCTCCCACCCCGTTCTCTTCCCCACCCCTCCCACCCACTGTTCTCTCGCCCACCCCTCCCACCCCGTTCTCTTTCCCACCCCGTTCTCTCCCCCACCCCTCCCACTACCTGTACTCTCCCCCACCCCTCCCACTCCGTTCTCTCCCCCACCCCTCCCACTCCCTGTTCTCTCCCCCACCCCTCCCAGTCCCTGTTCTCTCCCCCACCCCTCCCAGTCCCTGTTCTCCTCCCCACCCCTCCCAGTCCCTGTTCTCTCCCCCACCCCACTCCCTGCTCTCTCCTCCACCCCTCTCACTCCCTGCTCTCTCCCCCACCCCTCTCTCCCCCACCCCTCTTACTCCCTGTTCTCCCCCACCCCTCTCACTCCGTTCTCCCCCACCCCTCACTCCGTTCTCCCCCACCCCTCACTCCGTTCTCCCCCACCCCTCACTCCGTTCTCCCCCACCCCTCACTCTGTTCTCCCCCACCTCTCTCACTCCACTCTCCCCGTGACTCCTTTCCCCCCCCCTGTGACTCCCTTTCCCCCCCCCCTCTGACTCCGTTCTCCCCCTCACTCCCTGTTCACCCCATCCTCTCACTGTTCTCCCCCCTCTGACTCCGTTCTCCCTCCTTTCACTCCCTGTCCACCCCACCTCTCTCACTCTTCTTCCCCCCACCCCTGACAATTCCCATTTAGCATGTAGCTCTCTCGCCCTCTCCCCCCCCCCTTCCGTTCATAGCTCCGTCCATAGCTCCATCCATCTATGCTCAAACTACATGCTGAAGGGAGGTAGGGATGGGGAGGGAGGTTGGGGGCCGCAGGGGGAGACCCTGCCGCCCACCAGTGCTTTACAATATCAAATTAAGTCCTATCCTATTCACTTTTTGGAAGCATTTAAACCCCTTCCGTGTGATCAAACTGAATTGAAGCCTTTCTGGAACTAACGTGTTTGAAAGTCATATCTATGCAGGAAGAAAAAAAAACGCCCCACGCAAATTCCCATTTGGACCAATTATTCCAAATATTCTCCTGTGGGAACGAAACAAGATTTATAATAGTAACGACTAGTAGAAACCAAATCTTCACACCCTGCCAAACACGCAACCATCCAGTATCTTCAACCAGAGAGCCCCCATAAAACATGAATACCCACATGTCCTGGGACATTTTAGCTTTAGGAGCAAAGTATTAAGCAGAGCTACAGCTCCCAGCATCCTAAGCTGCCAGTTAATGGAATCAGCATTCTGATCGCAAAGAACAGCACAGCAAAGAATATATAGTGGGAATACGTGTGCACCGTACATAACACTGGCAGCGAGATGTCGATTTGTTTCACCCCCTTACAAGTGTTTTAATTCCATGTTTGGCTTCTAACTCCCCAGCCTTTCCCCCCCTGGAAAACACGCCGATTACGTTAAACAGAGAAGAAACATTCACGGCTGCAAGCAAGGCTTAACCTTTACAGTTTCCCATGTTCAAAGCTGCCGTGCGCACCAGCGCCAAAACTAGAATTTATAACACCGTCTAGCGGCCAAGCTGCGAGGTTTCAAATCGCCAGGCACGCCTTATTTTCGAGGTTGACTGTCTCAAAACACAGATGGGGGCATTCCAAAAGTAGCAGCAGTTACCCCATACATGCATTGTACGTTCCCCTATTGCCTAAGGAGACGACAATCAAGATCTTTTTCATTTATACATGAGATCAATATCACTGTGGATTTCTAAACAGACCTACAGCATATACATCAAATGGGTCATTTGAAATCCGCATATATCTATTCTCCAAAGATGGGAACATAGGAAACCCCACACAATGCAATACCCCTGCCCCTCCTGGCTCTGAGTTTGCAGACCTAACTTAAAGTGGCAATCCATGAAGGTTTTTCCCCCTTCATTTATTTATTTTTTACATTGGATTCATGCAGGGGGTCTTTGGTATTGAACCCCATTAATGTCAACTCTGGAGACCCCCTGCTTCTGGAGATGCCTACCGCTGTGGGGGGTGCCGGTAGCCGCGCTGTTCGGCTAGCAGGGTTCACGTTGTGGCAGTTTAAAAGCTCCCGCAGCCTGCGGGCCAATAGGAAGCCGCGACGTCATCAGGTTCGGCTTCCTATTGGCCCGCGTGATGCGGGAGCTTTAATCTTGAATACCCAGCTAACTCAGCTACCTACGGCGGTAAGTGTCTCGGGAAGCAGGGGGTCCCCGGAGCTGAAATGAATGGGGGTCAGCGCCGGAGACCCCCCCCCTGCTTCAACCCAGTGTTAAAAAAAAATGAAAAAATATTAAAAACGCCATAAATTGCTCCTTTAATCACCCCATTTGTACGCTGGCCATGAAAAATATCAGCACCCTCTTGCTCTGCAATAGAATCCCCCAAATCCCATTAGGGGGCTGAACGCTGCGCCTGGGGCAGATGAAGGTATATAATACGCTGTAATCAATAATATCCAATGTACGAGCCACACGAGGTCAGGAAAACAATTTAGAAATCCAATGGGCCCCCAGGCTGCCTCTTTCTACAGGAGCGGCCCACAGGCTGCCCCTTTGTACAGGAGCGGGGTCACAGTATGATGGGATTGTTAGAAGACGGAGACCCCAAGGTAATAACTGCCATCACATGGCAGCTTCCCTTCTGCTTCTATTTAGGGCGAGATACTGACATTTCCAGCTTATCTGGAGAGCAGAGATCCAGACACACAGAAAAAGGAAACGATTAGGGGATCCGCACAAAGCACTGAGACACAACATTGACACGAGATAAGAACCGTTTGGCCTACTTAGCCTACTCATTGTACTTGGTGTAAAACCTTACATCCTATTTAATTCGGGCCCCCCCCCCTAATAATTAGGGTTTACTTCTATCTACTACAGATATATATTGTAATTCCTTTATTGCATTCACTCCTGTTTAAGGGGAGATCTCACTTACAGTATGCCATTTTCCATGAGCCTAACACCTTCCAACTTGTGGGCACGGTTCTTTGTTGCATTGCTTCTGTACCTTATTCATTCTGTTAATGTGTTTGAAATCACCATATCCCCTGCTCCTCTCTTTCCATTTTTGCAGTGTACACATAATAAAGTGCTTTAATCTTCCTGGAAATGTGCAAAACAGGAGCCACTGTCTCTGGACCACCTCGATTTTATAAACGGCCTGAAAACGTGAACTGCATAGGTGTAAAGTACAGGAGGTCCTTGTTTTACGACGAACGGCTTATCCGACGCTAGTCAATGCATCCCTATGGCCCGCTTTACGACGTCCGAACGGCTTATCCGACGCTTTAAAAGTCCGTTGAAGATTCCCCCCCCCCCACCCACCCAATCAGCTTCCTCCAATAATTGATGGGTTTTTTTTTGCTCGTGAACATTTCTGTACAGAATACAGCATAGTTTTATTTTTATAGTTTTAATTTACAGTTCTGGAATCAATAAATATAATGTTTCCATCATAATCTACGTGTGTGCTGCATATCTTATTGCTTGAGTAACATGCTCTGTGTATTTTAGCATTAAAAATGCCTTCAGGAACGGAACGTTTGATTTAAACAGTGTTCCTATGGGAAAACGGGTTTCGCTTTACGACGCTTCGCTATCCGACGCCATTTTGAGTAACGCATTGCGTCGGATAACCGAGGACCGCCTGTAATCAGTAAAGATGTGCCATCGTCTCCTTTCTCACTATAGCTCTGACTGTACAACCTTGAATCATAATCGTCCTTTCTGTTGGAATCATATGATCTCCATATATGTACTGACAGGAAAACATGAATTAAAAACACAGTAACTAAAATCAATAATATGCAACACAAAAGTTGTTACCAGTTTATAAAGCACTCACTGGGTGAGATTTTACAGTGTATATCTGATAAACTGTCATCAATACTCTGTATGTATCCTTGTCAGGTTTACAAGCAAAATCAAGTGTTGCATCCAACTTTATTTATTCAAGGCAAAAATAGCCAAGAAAGGTATCTAAAACATACAATATGTCAAATGTATGCACAGGTTCAAAGTGCGTACACACATTGAAACAGGAGAAATGGGATTACATCTATAATGCACAGGTATGCTTTGCAAATCCTGAAATATATGAAAGTTGTGCTGCTGCTGCTGCTGCTGCTGCTGCTGACCATTCAGACAGCGATGAGGTTCATACCAAGTTGCTCACATTTTTCCCTTGACTGTAACAGTGATGTGAGAAGCAGAAAAATCTGCTTACTGCAAAGAATAAATCAGACTGGAGGAGAGTATTGGGAGGCCAAACTGGAGGCATCAGCAGAGTTTTGTATTACCTCGAGCAAAACGCTGACAAAATATTCCACTTTCCGGGGGGGAGGTGTCTAGAAATACTTAGGAAATTAATGCAAGACTCCGCAAAATTACGCCAACACTTAGGTGAATAGAAAGATTGACAAAACCTGACAATTCCTCGCGTGTAAGTGAAATAATAGTACAACGGGTGCTGATGCTTTCCAGTTCGATGCATTCATGAATATTGTATAATACAAGTAACAGTGTAAACCATTCTCAACACTTAAAAAGAGCGTATGCCAACTCACAAGAAAGATGCGGAGCTGAAAGGGATTTGTTTTACTTCGCGACACAACACTAATACACAATGAGAAAAGCAGGGAGCCGTCGGTGTCAAAGAAAAGACTCACTTTCATTTCCTTGGGGAATGGTCAAAGCCACTTGTTGCACATCCATACAGGGGGATTTAGGCGTTAGTTAAGAACTTGAGACGGCAATCTGGAGATAAGGAAATAGAGAGCTGTTTTACACGTTTTCTTTGATCAGATAGTTGCCAACTTCAAAGCCAGGCCAGCCTCTTTCCCCCATACATTCACATGCCAGTATGCTTTTGTGTTTCAACTCAACGGTTAGTGTCAGGCAGTGGCTGCAAAGGCAAATAGGATCTTGCCTTGCATTAAACGAGGAATGAATGGATGTAAGGGAAATACACATAATTATCCCCCTTCATAAAGCATTAGTAAGACCACACCTTGAATATGGAGTACAATTTTGGGCACCACTCCTTAGAAAAGACATGACATCGGAGCCTACGAGGAAGCTCAACTCCTCCCCCCCCCCCCAACCCATATATAATTAAACACACAACAAAAGGTCTGGAGGTACAAAAGGCCACGGCTTTATTTACACAAATAATTAACCCTGGTAAGTGTCAACCCTGCCAGTCTGCTCCCCCTCCCCCCCGTGTAAAGGACAGTGGCACCCCAACCATGGCCCGCAAGACCCACCAGGCCGGGCGCCCACCTGCCTGGCCGTTAAGCGAGACTGGGCCCCAGGGAATCATGCACGAATGAGACCTGCCCACTCGCTACCCCCAGCCACCACAGGGTTTTTCCGCACCATAGAGCCACCGCTGGCAAGGTTACCGTGCACTTAACCCCCCCCCCCAACAGCTGCCACGACGAAGGCAACACATACCTTGGAATCACATCTTCATACCTTGGAATGCCCACCTCCAACATGGCAGATATCAAAGTCTTTCCTTCCTGTGTGAAATATATATATATATATTTTTTTTCTTTGACAGGGAATAAATACAACACAATATACAATATGAAGAGAAAACTGTTGCTACGCACTGGAGCTGTCTTTTGAATATCTTGCACTGTGTGATGTTAGCCCTCTTGCTGCCGTCTGTCTCTCGGCGGAGGAGGAGGCAGCGGTATCTCGGCTGAGGAGGCAGCGGTATCTCGGCGGTGGAGGAGGAGGCAGCGGTATCTCGGCGGTGGAGGAGGAGGCAGCGGTATCTCGGCGGTGGAGGAGGCAGCAGTATCTCGGCGGTGGAGGAGGCAGCAGTATCTCGGCGGAGGAGGAGGCAGCAGTATCTCGGCGGAGGAGGAGACAGCAGTATCTCGGCGGAGGAGGAGGCAGCAGTATCTCGGCGGAGGAGGAGACAGCAGTATCTCGGCGGAGGAGGAGGCAGCAGTATCTCGGCGGCGGAAGAGGCAGCAGTATCTCGGCGGAGGAGGAGGCAGCAGTATCTCGGCGGAGGAGGAGGCAGCAGTATCTCGGCGGAGGAGCAGGCAGCAGTATCTCGGCGGAGGAGGCAGCAGTATATCGGCAATGAAGGAGGCAGCAGTATCTCGGCGGAGGAGGCAGCAGTATCTCGGCGGTGGAGGAGGAGGCAGCAGTATCTCGGCGGCGGAGGAGGCAGCAGTATCTCGGCGGAGGAGGCAGCAGTATCTCGGCGGAGGAGGCAGCGGTATCTCGGCGGAGGAGGAGGCAGCGGTATCTCGGCGGAGGAGGAGGAGGCAGCAGTATCTCAGCGGAGGAGGCAGCAGTATCTCGGCGGCGGAAGAGGCAGCGGTATCTCGGCGGAGGAGGAGGCAGCGGTATCTCGGCGGAGGAGGCAGCAGTATCTCGGAGGAGGCAGCAGTATCTCGGCGGAGGAGGAGGCAGCAGTATCTCGGCGGAGGAGGAGGCAGCAGTATCTCGGCGGAGGAGGAGGCAGCAGCATCTCGGCGGAGGATGAGGCAGCAGCAGCAGTATCTCGGCGGAGGAGGAGGCAGCAGCAGTATCTAGGCGGAGGAGGAGGCAGCAGCAGCAGCAGTATCTCGGCGGAGGAGGCAGCAGCAGCAGCAGTATCTCGGCGGAGGAGGAGGCAGCAGCAGCAGCAGTATCTCGGCGGAGGAGGAGGCAGCAGCAGCAGTATCTCGGCGGAGGAGGAGGCAGCAGCAGCAGTATCTCGGCGGAGGAGGAGGCAGCAGCAGCAGTATCTCGGCGGAGGAGGAGGCAGCAGCAGCAGTATCTCGGCGGAGGAGGAGGCAGCAGCAGCAGTATCTCGGCGGAGGAGGAGGCAGCAGCAGCAGTATCTCGGCGGAGGAGGAGGCAGCAGCAGCAGTATCTCGGCGGAGGAGGCAGCAGCAGCAGTATCTCGGCGGAGGAGGAGGCAGCAGCAGCAGTATCTCGGCGGAGGAGGAGGCAGCAGCAGCAGTATCTCGGCGGAGGAGGAGGCAGCAGCAGCAGTATCTCGGCGGAGGAGGAGGCAGCAGCAGCAGTATCTCGGCGGAGGAGGAGGCAGCAGCAGCAGTATCTCGGCGGAGGAGGAGGCAGCAGCAGCAGTATCTCGGCGGAGGAGGAGGCAGCAGTATCTCGGCGGAGGAGGAGGCAGCAGTATCTCGGCGGAGGAGGCAGCAGTATCTCGGCGGAGGAGGAGGCAGCAGTATCTCGGCGGAGGAGGCAGCAGTATCTCGGCGGCGGAGAGGGCAGCAGTATCTCGGCGGCGGAGGAGGCAGCAGTATCTCGGCGGAGGAGCAGGCAGCAGTATCTCGGCGGAGGAGGCAGCAGTATCTCGGCAATGAAGGAGGCAGCAGTATCTCGGCGGAGGAGGCAGCAGTATCTCGGCGGTGGAGGAGGAGGCAGCAGTATCTCAGCGGAGGAGGCAGCAGTATCTCGGCGGCGGAGGAGGCAGCAGTATCTCGGCGGTGGAGGAGGCAGCAGTATCTCGGCGGCGGAGGAGGCAGCAGTATCTCGGCGGAGGAGGAGGAGGCAGCAGCAGTATCTCGGCGGAGGAAGCAGTATCTCGGCGGAGGAGGCAGCAGTATCTCGGCGGAGGAGGAGGCGGCAGCAGTATCTCGGCGGAGGAGGAGGCAGCAGCAGTATCTCGGCGGAGGAGGAGGCAGCAGTATCTTGGCGGAGGAGGAGGCAGCAGTATCTCGGCGGAGGAGGAGGCAGCAGTATCTCGGCGGAGGAGGAGGCAGCAGTATCTCGGTGGAGTAGGAGGCAGCAGTATCTCGGCGGAGGAGGAGGCAGCAGTATCTCGGCGGAGGAGGAGGCAGCAGTATCTCGGCGGAGGAGGAGGCAGCAGTATCTCGGAGGAGCAGGCAGCAGTATCTCGGAGGAGGAGGAGGCAGCAGTATCTCGGAGGAGCAGGCAGCAGTATCTCGGCGGAGGAGGCATTAGTTTCTCGGCAGAAGAGGAGGCAACAGCGCAACGAGAGCCCAACCAGAGCTTAGGACCAACCGGAAGGCAAAACTTCCGTATTCACCACATGGTTGGACTCCCACCACGCTGCTGCCTCCTCTTCTACAGCAGCAGCAGTATCTCGGCGGAGGAGGAGGCAGCAGCAGCAGTATCTCGGCGGAGGAGGAGGCAGCAGCAGCAGTATCTCGGCGGAGGAGGAGGCAGCAGTATCTCGGCGGAGGAGGCGGCAGCAGTATCTCGGCGGAGGAGGCAGCAGTATCTCGGCGGAGGAGGAGGCAGCAGTATCTCGGCGGAGGAGGAGGCAGCAGTATCTCGGCGGAGGAGCAGGCAGCAGTATCTCGGCGGAGGAGGCAGCAGTATCTCGGCAGTGAAGGAGGCAGCAGTATCTCGGCGGAGGAGAGCTGGAAATTATCTTTTCTGGCGCTGAGGTGAGGTGTTTGAAGAATATACTTGCAATCTCTTCTGTTGAACAGTGACCTCAGGAAAAGGAAAGAAAAAAGACAAAACATGCAGGGAACCTGCAATGGTGTATTACCCAAGGGATGACAGGGTTATGCAATGAAGGAGCAATTTATTAAATTAAAATAGCAAGGTTAAAATAACCATGGATGGCATTGTTATACACACATATATAAAAAAACATATAAAATACAGATTAAACTATTAGAATGATGGACTCGTGCCTCAGCACTCTCTTGCACTGTGGTGCTTAGTCCAGCAATTCTTATTCTTTGCTCCGTCTGGTATAAAATTGGAATCCTACTCACCAGAAGTGAATAGGAAATAAGCACTTGGTTTATGGTCTTTGCCGTTGATATCGCCGTTCGCTTGGTGCTGTGTTTGCCTCTGATGCCGGGGATCCGATTCAGTGCTTCCACAAGCCTTGCTTCCTGGATTGCACACGATCTGCACGGCTCGATGACGTCACCAGTGTTGAATTTCAGCTACGGTGGCTCAACGGTGCCAAAAAACCTTCCAACGCGTTTCGAAAGTACAAATGGTGTCTCTCTTCGTCAGGGATAGGTGCTGCTTGTATCTTCTCCATTAAATACCCCAGTTCATAATTAAAAGCGCTTTGTGATTGGCGCAATTGCTAATAGAGTAATTAAACCATCTGCTTTTCACCTGTTGTCTTATGGAGGCAGAATTTGTTAGTTAACATTATATTATTTCCAGACATTTGAATACAGAAAGATCTCTGTGTTCTGACAAGACCTGTGTATATGGGGTACACTGACCGCTATTTATGACTAAGTGGTATTTGTTAACCCCTGTTGTCTCCCTCTAACTTTATTAGATATTTTAAATGGTTTTGGGTGAACTCAGAGATATTTATGCATAACATTGCGATGGCATACTTTAAATGACAGTCAGTGAATCTTTACACATTTTTTGATATATGATACCCTTATACATGTTATGATTTTTATACACTTTCAATACGAATTGATGAACAAAATTGTAATGAACAAATATTGTAAATAAAACATTCTAATCTAATTCAACTTAGATATTGCAGAAATATATACAAATATACAAATACATTCTCATATATAGATTTGCGGAATAATTTTTTTTGCGGAATATAGTTTTTGCTCAATGCAGTTGTTTTTTCCCAAGACACTATTAATCTTGATGTTTAGTTGCTCAGGAAGGGAAAATCTGAGCCTAACTTGATTACAGTGGATATATAAAGTGATACATAAAGTGATATAAATAAAGTGAAGTAATATTAACTACTTGTGATTTGTGTTTAAAAATAAACTTAATAAACTTAACATGTGTGTTTATTGATTATCTATTAATTTGTGAGTATAATAATTTTTTTTATAAGTGATTAATAATTGATTTCAGTGTTAAGAAAATATTAATATGTGTTTATATAAGTGGTATTTCTCAGTTAGTTTAATAAGTGCAATAAAGATTATATTAATGTTAATAATAATAATGATAATACTCATGATCATAATCAAATCGGCAGTCAAATGAGGTGGTTGTCTTCAAAGGTTTAATTGGATTACTACTACTTTAAGAAGGCTGATAAATCGAATTCAATGTTTAGACCTAATGGACTAAGAGTCTTCAACTCAAAAATCCAAAAGGACTCTCTTCTTGAAATAAAATTAATTTTGTCACCACCCCTCTTACTGAAATTTGGACATTCTATACCATGACACTTAAGTCCTATAGGATTTTGCGAATGGACTTTCTTGAAGTGAAGTGACACATTATGAAATTCAAATCCCCTTTTTATGTTGTAAATATGTTCTCCTAGTCTTCTCTGTAGAGTTCTGCCCGTGCGGCCCACATATTGGAGGAGGCAGCAGTATCTCGGCGGCGGAGGAGGCAGCAGTATCTCGGCGGCGGAGGAGGCAGCAGTATCTCGGCGGAGGAGGAGGCGGCAGCAGTATCTCGGCGGAGGAGGAGGAGGCAGCAGCAGTATCTCGGCGGAGGAGGAGGCAGCAGTATCTCGGCGGAGGAGGCAGCAGTATCTCGGCGGAGGAGGAGGAGGCAGCAGCAGTATCTCGGCGGAGGAGGAGGCAGCAGTATCTCGGCGGAGGAGGAGGCAGCAGTATCTCAGCGGTGGAGGAGGCAGCAGCAGTATCTCGGCGGAGGAGGCAGCAGTATCTCGGCGGAGGAGGCAGCAGTATCTCGGCGGAGGAGGAGGCAGCAGTATCTCGGCGGAGGAGGAGGCAGCAGTATCTCGGCGGAGGAGGAGGCAGCAGTATCTCGGCGGAGGAGGAGGCAGCAGTATCTCGGCGGAGGAGGAGGCAGCAGTATCTCGGCGGAGGAGGAGGCAGCAGTATCTCGGCGGAGGAGGAGGCAGCAGTATCTCGGAGGAGGAGGAGGCAGCAGTATCTCGGAGGAGCAGGCAGCAGTATCTCGGAGGAGGAGGCAGCAGTATCTCGGAGGAGCAGGCAGCAGTATCTCGGCGGAGGAGGCATTAGTTTCTCGGCAGAAGAGGAGGCAACAGCGCAACGAGAGCCCAACCAGAGCTTAGGACCATCCGGAAGGCAAAACTTCCGTATTCACCACATGGTTGGACTCCCACCACGCTGCTGCCTCCTCCTCCATCGCCGAGATACTGCTGCCTACTTCTCCGCCGTGCTGCCTCTGTCGCCCACATAACTGCTAGGGACCGGGGGAAAGAGAAGGAGGTAGAGAAAGAGGAGAACAGTGAGAGAGAAAAGGGATATGTGTGTAAGAGACACACGAAAAGATCCCCACTAGGGCGCACCGCAGACCTGAGTGGTATTAAATCCTGGTCTATGAATGCGCTAAACATACAACATATAAACTTTATTAGTGATTAAAATAATTCTTAAAAACCTAAAGCTACTGATATTGCTAAGATGTCTAGCCTCTCAGTAAACCGACAGGTATACCTTCTAGTATGCCACTAATCACTGATCCTCCTCATGAAAGATCCCTTTGGATGAGGTATTAATATACCTTTATAGTACCATATTGTGTAAAGAGGGAAGTCAGTTGTTGGCTAGGTATACATGAGTATGTAGATAGATAGTAATGAGTGATAGGAAGTTAGTCCCTAAAGTGTAGGTGTAGAGATGCACCTTGTCTAGGGAGTGGGAGTCTAGGGAAAATACATGGCATGTATAATGTAAAGTAGTGCTAGTGTTTATACAGCCGTGCCACTTCGACACACACGTGGGTAAGTATGTACATAAAGAATCACGTTATATCTATCAGACTCTATGTAGTGATAGTATCGACTCCTGGCTGCTATCCCAGATGTAAATGCTCAAAAGTTTCCACAGCATTTACATCTGGGATAGCAGCCAGGAGTCGATACTACACTTTAGGGACTAACTTCCTATCACTCATTACTATCTATCTTTCATGAGGAGGATCAGTGATTAGTGGCATACTAGAAGGTATACCTGTCGGTTTACTGAGAGGCTAGACATTTTAGCAATATCAGTAGCTTTAGGTTTTTAAGAATTATTTTAATTTTAATCACTAATAAAGTTTATATGTTGTATGTTTAGCGCATTCATAGACCAGGATTTAATACCACTCAGGTCTGCGGTGCGCCCTAGTGGGGATCTTTTCGTGTGTCTCTTACACACATATCCCTTTTGTCCATGTGTTTATCCCCGGCAGCACGCGACCTAAACCCTTTACGGTTATAGAGTTTAGAGCGAGGTTTTGCAAACTCTTTCGAACAGTGAGAGAGGCAAGTTAGGTAGAAGAGGAGGGAGTCAGAGAGGAAGGGGAGTGAGGGGAGAAGGTGTGAGTTAGAGGGGAAAAGTAAGAGATGGGGGAGAGCGAGTGAGAAAGGGAGTCAGAGAGTGATGGTAGTAGGGGAGAAGCTGGTAAGGAGGGGGGGGGGGGATTTGGTAAGCTTCGTGGGCCACAAACTGAATGATGATTCTACATTAAGTATGTGCCCCATAAAGCTAACCAACCACAGCTTGTTAAATGGCCGTCCAGCCAAAATAATTGCCCACCCCTCGTATAGAGTGAGTAAGGGGCAATGTTGAAACAAAAAGATAAAGTGGCTGCTCATTGTGGGACGGAGTATGCCTCAGTATGGAGTTTGGTCCAGCCACGCAGCTGATCCCATTGAGGTTTGGGGGTGTTAGGCTGCGTCCATAGACAATGCAGCCGTGCAGAGGCTGATGGCCTTAGTACGCACGCCGTCCGGGGGCGTCTATGGGCGGGCCATTGACGTCACGGAGCTGGTTCGTTCTCATTGGGCGAACCGCTCACGTGACCGCCTTATCGCGCGCCCCCTCCCGCTTGTCCGCACGCTGTATAGACGCGATCACTGCCTTTAGGCAGTCTGATCGCTCAGCGTGCGGACGCGTCCGCGCGGTCTGCCCTTCTATGGCGCTACCTCCCGCTGGCACTGACCGCGCTCATGCTTGAGAGTGGTGACATCACCAACTCTCCAAGCGTGAGCACCGGGTGTTCTGTCTATTTTGCAAGCGCTTTTTTTTGTCTCCCCAAATTTGGGAGAGCGTGCGTGCCCAGGCACACCGCGTGAGCGGGGACGTGAGTATTAAGATTCCAATAAGTAAACTCGGCAAGCTCCGTGCACTCAGCGCTAGCATGGACGCAGCCTTAAGCTGAACTTATAGTGCCGGCGACAGCAACGTCGCAGCAAAACAAATGCATTGCCGCCGTTGCGTGTGCTTATAGTAAGTGCGACGCAGCAACGGTTTGGTCGCGATCGCTGGAAGTCATCTTTTTGATTTTTCCAGCAACCGTAGCCTGACCGTCGCGTCGCCGGCACTATAAGCGTAGCCTTAGGCCTGGGACATGGTGCAGGGAGCGGCGCTGGGCAGCGCTGACGCTCATGCTCTCCTGCTCAAGCAGGAGATTTTTTCTGTCCCTGCATGAGCGTCAGTGAGCGTGCGTGTGTGCAGGGTGGGAGGCTTTCGGGAGGCGGGCATGGAGGCGGGGCTAGCGCGGCATGGCGCCAACGTCACGGACTGCCATTGGCTTCTGGCAGTCACGTGACCGGCCCTGCACTTGCATGAGCGGGAAACTTTAAACTTGCCTGTCTCCTGCATTTCCACACACCTCCGCACGCCTGCGGAAGCGCCGTCTAAAGCCGCGCTGATAGGGATGTTTCCCCTCAGCGCAGCTCAGCACGGTCTTTTTGACCATGTCCGAGGCCTTAGATAGTTTGGAGTTTGGCCCAGCCGCACAGCTGATTACATTATGGTTTGGGGGGAGTGGGGGTGGATGTTAGGGGGTGTTAGAGTCGTGTTTGCGGCGTTTTACCCCTTTTCAGTTGGAGCATCTGCCCCCACCCCAAGAAATTATTTATTTTAATTTACAGTATCTTTTATTGCTCCATCTGATAACACAGATTGCCTTATTATAATACAGAATATCACAGATTTTCCACTGGATCCCATGACCGTGATAACGCCGAATATCACATAACGTGCCAGCGGCAGCAATAACCCTCGCGGCAGCAATAACCCTCGCTGCAGCTTTCCAGGACAAGGGGATCTCCAAACACAAACCTCCCCAGCTCAGGAAACACTCACCTCCAATATCCTGGCCCTATTTAGAAAGTAAACATGGCCGCCATGACAACCAATGAACTAGGGCAGTGCTTACCAAACATATTTTGTTCTTTACCACCATAAAATTAACAGGGCTTCCTATACCAGCACCACATTACAGCTTGTCAAATTATTTACACACACAAATAAATCACACTTTGTAGCTATATCATTTGTTTTTTTACATTTTGTTATTCAGTGCAATTTAACTTTATTTTTTTTTAAGCATATGTTTGAGCTTTGCTTCTGTACTGCTCTTTACCACAACAACCTGAACCGTAAAAGCCACAGGAGTGTGATTTACCACTTGTTGGGACCATATATACCAGTGGTCCTCAAGACCCCCTAACAGGTCAAGTTTTCAGGATATCCTTGATTCAGCATAAGTGGCTCAGTATTCAACTGCATCACCTGTGCTGAAGCAGGGATATCTTTAAAACCTGACCTGCTGGGGAGTGTAAAGGACTGGAGTTTAGCACCCTTGCAATATACAACATTAGCAATATAGGTAAGAAACCTGTGCATTAAGTGAATGGTGCAATACTTAGCGACGTTCCCCTTTTCCTGGCTGAGAGCCTGGGATGAATATTTCCTGAACCAAAGGGCCCCTGGCTTTATACCTGGGGCGGTCCTGACACCAGGAAACCTCCAGGGTAAGTTGCAAAATAAGGAGGAGAATGACAAAACTGGGCCTGCTGCTGTAAACATGGCCAGGTGTCTCCTTAATGAGACTAACGCTCCTGTCAGGTTTTTTATGTCTTCATTTTTTAAACGTCTATAATCTCTGTGATTGTATTATGCATCAGAAAGTAAGCGCTCCTTGTGTAGGTACTCCGCGTGTGTGTAACATGGCAGAGCTTTCCGCAGTCGTGAGCAGCTTCGGAAGAAGCCAAATCATGCATTTTGAGATTAAGGGCCTCATGCAGAGAGCAGCGCTATTAACAATCTCGCCATTTTCCGGCGAAAATCGCGCTAAAAACAGCCGAAAATGGCGAGGTATGAAAAAAGCGCCATTTTTTTTTCTATTTATAAATCTCGCCGCGCGGCTGGCGAGAACCTACATCTCGCCAGTCTGAAAAATATCCAAATTCAGAAAGGCGCGCTCGCCATCTAGCGGCTGTTTTTGGCGCGATTTTCGTCAATTTTCTCCGCCAACTAAAGTTGGCAAGAAGCAGGAGCTCGCCAGCTATAGGGGAAAAAAAAAAAATGCGCGATTTTTTTTTCTCCCTTTCAGCTGCGCGCATCTCCTCATTTACAATTCTCCACATGCAGTAATGCTAAAAATAGCGGATTTCGCCCATTTCTGCATATGGAGAATAAAACTCTCCATTAAAGCTACTTTTTCTTAAACTCTCCAATTTATTCTAGCGCTGCTCTCTGCATAGGCCCCTAAGTGCACATACACATACACAGGTATACACAGATCTACACATACACAGGTATACAAATACAGTACACAGTTATACACATACACTTCACAGATATACACATACACAGATGCACACATACACTGGGTATACATTATACAAAAGTATACACACACCGGGAATACACATACACACACCGGGTATACATATACACACACACACGTATATATACACACACACACACACACACACACACGAATACCCTCTGATTTCATAAACATTTGTGTCAATATTCAGCAGACTGATGGGGAACAAACCGGACACTTCCTTATGTCTGCCAGAAAAATCTTATACCAGGTTTCCTCCCAACCCCCTCCCACCTTCCCTTCCCTCCTCCTGATCCCCTCCCACCTTCCCTTCCCTCCTCCCAACCCCCTCCCACCTTCCCTTCCCTCCTCCCAACCCCCTCCCACCTTCCCTTCCCTCCTCCTGATCCCCTCCCACCTTCCCTTCCCTCCTCCCAACCCCCTCCCACCTTCCCTTCCCTCCTCCCAACCCCCTCCCACCTTCCCTTCCCTCCTCCCAACCCCCTCCCACCTTCCCTTCCCTCCTCCTGATCCCCTTTCACCTTCCCACCCCTCCCCCTCTCACCTTCCCACCCCTCCCTACCATCCCCCTCTCCCCCCTCCCTCTCCCCCTAACACTTGCTACTTCCCTCCCCCTCCTCCTCTCCCCCTCACCTTTCCTCACATTCCTGCTCCTCCTCTCATCGACCCCTCACCTTCCCACCCCTCCCCCTCATCCCCCTCTCTCCCCCTAACACTTACTAGTTCCCTCCCCCCATTCCCCTTCCCTCACACCCCCTTCTTTCCCCCTTCCACTCTCACCTTCCCTCCCATCCCCCGCTCACCTTTCCTCCACCTCACTCTCACTCCTCCTCCTCACCATCCTTCCCCCACTCACCTTCCCTCCCCCTCACCTTTCCTCCACCTCTCACTCCTCCACTAACCATCCCTCCCCCCCTCACCTTCCCTCTCCTCCCGCATCCCTCCCCGTCACCTTCCATCCCTCCCCCTCTCACCTTCCTTCTCCTCCCCCTCACACCCCGCTGGGGTTTCTCTGTTTCTTACCCGCCACATGGCAGCGTTTCCCTCTCCTGCTCCCCCGGGCTCCGCAGTGTCTGGCCGAAACCTCCCGTACCTCCGCAGCGGCCACTCCTCCCCCGCGCGCCCCGTCCCCGCGCCGCCCTCCGCTTCCAGCGTGCCGGACCCGCAGCCTCGTGCCTCCGCCATGAGACACCGCGCGCCAGCTCAAGCACCAGCTCGAGACCTCCCCGCAGCCAATGGGAGGCGAGAGCGAGCACACGTGACAGCCGAGGAGGGAAAAGGCGGGAATCCGGAGAGCGGGAAGAGGTAATGGGTGACGTCATTTACATGGATCTGTCACGTTATATAGACCAATGTGTTTCATATACTGTGTATATATATCAATATATAACAATGTGTAAATCAGTTAGTATATATATATATATATATATATATATATATATATATATATATATATAAAAAAATGATGCCGCCTTTTTGTTACACCCTGACGCGTTTCGTCTCACAGCGGATAGTTTCTCAAAGCAATATATATATATATATATATATATATATATATATATATATATATATATATATCCATATATATATATATATATATATACACACATATATGTTCTGTTTATATCAATAAACCCTCACACTCCCTTCTCACACTCACTCCCCTCCCCCTCAAACTTTCCCTTACCCCTCCCCTCACACTCCCCCCTCTCGCCCCACACTCAACCTCTCCCACCTCACCCTCACGTACTCCCCACACTCATTCCTCTCCCCCTTGGCACTCACCCTCTACCCCCTCAAACTAACTCCTTCCCCCGTACACTCACCCTCTCACCCTCAACCCTCTACCTCCCTGACACTCACACATCCCCCTCCACACTCACCATCTACCCCCTCACACTCACCCCTTCACACACACTCACACTTCTCCCCTTCACCCCTCTCCATCCTCACACTCACCCCTCTTCCCCTCACATTCCCCCCACTCCCCCTACAACTCACCCCTCACACTCCCCCTCTCCCCATTACTGTCACTCCTCTCCCTCCTCACACTCATCCCTCTCACACTCACCCTCTCCCCCATCACACTGCCCCCTCTCCTCACACTCATCCCTCTCACACTCACCCTCTCCCCCATCACACTGCCCCCTCTCCTCACACTCATCCTCTCCCCATCACACCTTCCCCTCACACTCCCCTTCTCCCCATCACACTGCCCCCTCTCTCCTGACACTCACCCATCACCCCCTCACATTTACCCCTCTCCCTCTTACACTCCCCCACTTCCCCTCACACTCCCAACACTCCACCTCACACTCATCCCTCTCCCTTCTCACACTCATTTCCCTCCCACTCACCCTTTGTCCCCTCACACTAACCCCTTTCCCCCTCACTCTCACATGCACTCCTCACACTCATCCCTCTCCCCCTTTACACTCCCCCTCTACCCCCTCAAACTAACCCCCCTCACACTCACCCTCTACCCCCTCACACTAACCCCTCTCCCCCTCACACACCCTCTCACCCTCACCCCTGTGCGCACAAGCACCATCCCCAAATCAGTCCGGGCCCAGTACTAGTCATCACCCACCATCTCTCATTAAAGCCCTACCATTTTCCCAAAAAGGAAGGGTTTCAAGAATCACTAGCGGACAAGAACGTTTGGAACCAGCGATTGAAACTTTGCGTAAAAGGTTCCTAGACAGGGGTTATCCCTCTGCCAGTTTGGATAAATCACTCAGTAGGGATGTGAACCTCAATAGGGCGAAGAGTAATGAGGGAAGGCTAATATTTACCTCTACATATAATCAAGCCAGTGGATTTATAAGAGCAACCATTATGAAACACTGCCATTTATTGCAAAATGGATGTATGTGGTGCACCACCCATGATGGCTTTCCGGAGGGGCAGAAATGTGGCTAATACGCTTATTCATACTGATAGTGTAAGTAATTACAAAAAACCCCATTTTTTGGAGGGAGGATGACCTGGTAACTTTAAATGCATGAACTGCTCTGTTTGTAACAGCCTGGTTGTTGGGGACACATTTAATCATCCCCATAGTGGTAAAAACAAGAGTAGAATCACCTGCAGGTCCTCATATGTGGTGTACGCTATCAAATGCCCATGTGGCTTGTTATATGTAGGGAAAACTACAAGGATGTTGAAGATTAGATACAACATTGTAAAGAGCATGGGCATAATGTCGCATAATTGAGACTTATGGGGATTGAATATGTGGCACCGAAACGAGATACCCCAGACAGAGAGACACTTCTGTTAAGACGGGAAGCGTTCTGGATCCACTCATTGAATACGAGTAATGGTGGTGGCCTTAATAAGCAACAGAACCTGCGATGTTTTCTTGACAGAAGATCATTCTTCTCTTCCATTAGATTGATAGAAGCAACAGACTCCATTATCCCCTGGACGTTGGACTTTGGACTTGCACGTAGTCTCCTTATGCCACAGCACTGAGATTTATGGCTGGAACTTGGGATCATTGTGTGCTTATATGAAGATAATTATTTAAGCATTAGCCCATTGGAGTTCAACAGTTTTATTATATATACTTTATTCATTATTTACACTTTAGTGTTGGTGTTAGAGTGATATATTTTGTTTGTCCCTTTTTCACTTTTTAGTAGTTTTTCACCTTTAGGATTTTGTGAGGGACCTCACTCCTCCCTGCTCTGACTTAGGGGTTACTATGGCAACCGGCGCGGAGTGGCCATGACTGCCTGGAGTCCGCCCCCACCTGGCATCTGACGTCAGCGCGAAGCGTTGCGTCGACGCACCCGCGTTATCACGGAGTATCTGCGTTATGGGAGGCGATCGGTCGGAGTGAGGAGAGATGAGTACCAGGGTATTTAAGGTTATTACATGTCTCACTCCGTAGCCCTCACCTTGTAAAAGGTAGCGTTGTACTACCGAAACGTCAGCACATTAAAGCTTTCTGAATTAGACTGTGTGCCTGCCTCCTGCTTTGCTGATTAGGGTTCCTGTAATGAACCCTACCCCACGGAAGAGTGGCCCTTCCGGTCCTATGAGGATATGGATGATGAAGATATTTCTTATGGGAAATCCGAACCGAGTCACACCCACAAAACACCCCAAGAATGGTGGAGGTGCCTAAACTCGGTACGCACCGAACAAACAGGTCTCCATGACCCCGAACATTCCTGCCAGCTAACGCAACTGCCAGAAATGCCTGGCGGATACAGTACAGCTGCTGAAGTTTCAAATAAAGACGGAGACCTCAGTATCCCTGGTGGGACGGAGTCATCCAAAACAAAAAGGCGGAAAAAGAACAAGAAATGCGGTGCTTCACTTACCGGGGAAGGAACAAACAAGTCCACAAATCTCGCTGAGAAAAAGGGGGTCCGAGATGCCCTGCAGCCTAGAGGAAATGGAGGATTTGTCACGCGGATGACAGAATATCCAGAGGGCCCAAGGCAGAAGTCGTGTACCCCAAAGAAGTGTCTGTCCAGTGCCAACAGTGAGGAACCCTCAACCAACCATACCAGGGAAGCGGAGCCAGAACCATTGAGTGACCATCCCTTGACCAGCCCTGAAGATGCACTGCAAGGTGCCAGGCGTGACTGTGATCTGCTCCGTGAAGAATTGAAAATGGAGAGAGAAAATAATGCTGAGCTACAGAAGACTGTGCTCGCAATGTACTCGGCGGCCAAGACCGAATTGGAGGATCTAAGGGTGGATCTAGATACTGCGAATACTACTATTACCACCATGGATGAAAAGCAGAGCAAGTGTGACTGAATGATTGCTAATCTGAAACAGAAGTATGAGGAGGCACTGAAAGAGATTACAGTCTTTCAGCAAGAGGTTCGCGATCGCCATAGAGAGTTGGAAGTCTCTCAGAGTGAGGTTCATACTCTCCGCATAGAATTAAATGCCTCACACAAGGAGGTCAACAGTATCCGGACAGAGGTGGACATATCTCAGAATGAGGTTCATACTCTCCGCATAGAGCTGGATGCCTCACACAAAGAGATCAGCAGTTGCCGCACAGAACTTCACATCTCGCTGAGGAGCTGGACATCCCTCAAAAATCTGCCTACAGTCTTAGTATGGATCTTAAAGTCTGTCAAAAGGAGCTTCACACCCTCAACCTAGAGATAGAAGTCTCACGCCAGGAGACTGGGAGTCTAAAATCAGAAGTGCATAAGTGGAAGGAGGACTATGAAGAGGCCACGAATAATAGAGAGACTGTAAAAAGAGTAAATACCAGCCTGAAAGAGGTAAATTCTGATTTGACTGACCACGTCAGTGAAATGAATAGCAAGCTTCATGAGTGTCACAGAGTGCTCACAACAAACAAGGCAGGGCCGCGAGGCTGAGGTGGGGATATTGATAGCCACCGACCAACAACCGAGCAGACACGTCCGGAGTGCAGAGTTGTAGTCGTGTAGCCGGTCAGGGTAGGAGAGGTTAGATTGCTCGAGGTACTTGCCGTGGTCAAGGAGTGGAGAGATCGGATAATCGTAGATGCGATGCCGGGGTCCAGGGGTAGAGAGAGTAGAATAATCGAATCCGTAGCCGTGGTCCAGGGGTAAGATAAGTCAGGAGTCCGGGTGCAAGCTGAGGTCAAAATACAAGGAGCGAAACAAGACGAGACAAGGCAACAGGAATCTGGAGGTAAGCACACAAATGAAAACAAGTTTATGCTCAGCCAATTTGCCAAAGGGCTGGTTGAGCATATAAAGCACAAAGAGGCAATGGGGAGGCTGCAGGGAGCGAGCATCAAAGGTATTCTGTGTAACTATAAGCAGGAGAGGAGTCAGTAGCAGCCGTGGGATAATGGATTGAATTAACCCCTTGAGTGCCTGTGTCCATACGACGTCTGCGCGTAGTCAGAGCGTGCTGTACGCTGCCCATGTCGTCACGGAGGCGGAGCCTGGAGGCGGTCCCTGCGGTGTCTCTCTTCCTAGCGGCGCAGCGTCTGAGCGCAGGTTGGGGCCTGACATGCGTCACCCATGACGACGCAGAATGCGTCACGGGGGTGGAGCCTGGAGACAATCTCTGCGGTCTCTCCCCTCCTAGAAACGCGGCGCCTGGGCGCAGGTTGTGGCTGACGCGCGTCGTGTGATGCGTGACGGGGAGGAACCTTACGCCGATCCTCAATGAGCTCGAAAAAAGGAATAGATTATTGGAAGATGAAAAGGTTGAAGCATTGGAGCAACACACACAAACAGAGCACCTACTGCAGAACCAACTGCAAGGTCTTCGTATGCACCTCCAGAATGCCGAGGAGATGAGCGAACTCTGCAGGAAGAAAATCTGCAGACTGCTAAAGTACAAGTGCTGCAGAAATGTCTAAGAACCAAGTATGTCATTGCAGAACAGCATGAGGAACTGAAGGCTACCCTGAGCATCACCAGAGCCTCGCTGAAGGCCAAGCTTAGAGGTCAGGTGACTCTGTATGAGAGGGAGCATGAGAAGGTCCAGAAACTAGAGCAAGAGATGGAGAAGCAGAGCGGCTGCTCCATCCCCACAAGTCAGTACACCCAGAAGAAAGAGGCGTGGAAATCACAAGCAGCGGCGACCCTGGTGATGAAATCTGCAGAGCTCCAAAATATGAAGGATGCATGGAAGCAAGCTCAGAATGAGCACAGTGAAGAGATGAAGGCCCTGAGAGGAGAATTGCAGGATGCACTCAAGAAACAGGGATCTCTCGCTGATGAGTTGAACTTGCGGCAAAGCCAAGAAGTGGAAAAGCTAAAGCTGGCAGCTAAACACACATCCAAGCAACTTACAGCTCTGCAGATGCAGATCACTGAGCTCAAGATACAGCTTACCAAAAAGGAAGAGAGTGAAGAGGTGTCCGTTGGTAAAGTGGCCTGCCTGACACTGCGCTATGAGGCCAAGATGGCCGATGACCGCAAATTGCTGGACAATGAGAGGGCCAGCTGGAGCTGGACAACGTCCGGGAGGAGCACCGGCAGCTGCAAATTAGAAATAGAGAAAAGGAAACAGATTTAAGCCTTGCTCTGAGTCAACTGGGAGATGTGGAATCACAACTCAATTCCAAAGAAGCTGAACTGGCAACTGCATTGAGTGGAAAAAGAAGTGCAGAAGGACAGCTTCAAGAGCTGAAAACATAACTAGCTATTCTTGAATGCTCATTAAGTGATACCATGAAATGGCACGAGTCTAGGATAGTAG
The DNA here is from genome assembly GCF_040206685.1 of Ascaphus truei. NCBI lineage: Eukaryota > Metazoa > Chordata > Amphibia > Anura > Ascaphidae > Ascaphus > Ascaphus truei. Next base: position 30,181,218 of record NC_134500.1, read on the forward strand.
AAATAGATTCCGAACATCAGACAGAATCCAAAAGTAAGCTGGCAGAGGCTTTGCAAGACAGAGCAAGGGTTACAAGGAATGGACATTTAGTGCTAAATTGGAGTCCATGGAAAAGATGGCGAGAGAAAACTATTTGCGTAAACACTCTGCGACCGTCGCCATACAGTCTGCCTGCAAAGAGAGGATAGGCCGACGCAGGGGAAATCTCATGACTACCTGGTCAGTAGAAAGACTGTATTTGGATAAAGTCCTCCTCGATCGACTGAAGAGTGCTGAGGTCAATCACCTTCTTGAGGAGAAATTACTGATCTGGAGAAAGGACTCCAATCCCAGTGGGACTAAGGGTTCTCTTGCTCCATCCACTCTCATTCAAGCCGCAGAGATATCTCGAGTGCGAGTGGAAGGATGGGCTTCGGCCGTGGTAAGCCTGTGCTTCCCACAAACAGGGGAGGTATGTAACAGGGGACTTATCCCTGCTGAATGAAATTATCTCTAAAATCCAGCAGGGATCTGCTTAAGTGCAGCAGGCGATTAACCAGACTCCACCTGGCCAATTAAGTTTGTAAGAAAAGCCTCCTGTTGGAAAAAGGTGAGCAATTTCCATAGCTCACATTTGGCTGACATAAGGAGAAGGAGGACAGACCAGAAATTTCCTTAGCCCACAACTGGGCTGACCTGAGGAAAAGATGATGTCTTGGTGCACACGGAAGGACTGTATGCTGACAGCAAGACAAGAGGACAAGACTTCTAATACCTGGACACAGAGAGTGCAATAGCACACAAGGGTGCTGACCCAGGAGAACAGAGAGGCCTTCCCCTACAGCAACAACAACAGATACAGATAAGAGACTTTCTTTTTGGACTGTATGTATGTATGTATGTATGTATGTATGTATGTTGGGGTGGTAATCAGCTTAGCTAGCCACCCAGTTAGAAAGGGCTGGAGTAAATGTTTAGTTGTGTGTGGGTGACAGTCTGTCCTGTGTGTGTGGCAACGGAACAAAAAGATGGGGGAGCACAGTGTGAGGAAGAGTATGTGTTATTAGGGAAGGTGTGTCTTCTTTCACTGGTGATCAATATGGTGAGATCACCTCAATTGATTCATCAGCTATAGGGTAGACTTGATGGGTAGGAGAGAAATATACATATGTGTATATAAAAATGGGTATATAACTCACACGGCCTTGTTTAAGTTCTATTACATCAAGGTTTCTTTAACTCTTGGCTTTTTCTTATTGTGTAGGTTGCTGTTCTGTTCTTTCTTCTTTATCTTTCGTGGGTTCTTGGATGTTCCTCACCTCAGGGGTAACGTCTTCTTTCTAGAGGTCTCCCTCTCTCACAGAAAAAGAAAAGCAGTTAAATCGGTACAAATGCAAACGACAAATGTGATTCGGGGAGGTATTTGTGAGAATAATAAAAGTTAATATCTATCACTCACACGGGCTAATGTGAGTGTTATCCTCTCGTGGTATCTTGATTTTCACCTGGCAATAGGATGGGAGGGGAAAGGGGGGATGTCAGATAAAAATAGATTCAAATGCTCACACGGACAAGTGTGAGTACACACTGATATAGGTTTCTTTGGCTTCCTTTTTCAATTTCGGAGTCCTTCTGTCTTCCTTAGGTCCAGCATAGATGTGATTGCTTAGTAGGATATAAACCACAGGGTGGAATGGGCGGCCAGGACATATAAAAGTTTTATTTTAAATAAGCAAGACAAACTGAAAATTATGCACAAAAACAAAGTGATTAAAACTGATAATAAAAGAAATAGAGCACTGTAAAAGTGCTAAAAAGACATAGGGAGTCGCTCAGTGGTGGGTGGTAGGTAATCTCTTTCTCCGCGTCCGGATTGAGAGCTGCAACATCACTTCCGGCTCCTCTATGGTTGCTGCAACTGTCCAAGGTAATGAGCTACGCGTTTCGCCCTGTGCAGGGCTTCCTCAGGCTCTTTGAATGGGGATGGGCCAGGTATCAGATGTTTATATATGCTAACTAGCCAATCCCCCTCCTTTTTCAATTATGTCTTTTTTAACTGGGATCCCGGAGCGCCGCCATCTTGTTAAGGTGCGCGCGCATCTTTGACTGTAATCTCTGACCGCCGCCATCTTTTGAGGTGCGCGCGCATCCTAGAATAAGCTGCGCGCGCATCCCAGCTCTTTTGTGTCATAGTGAAGGGTAGAAGTTCTAACTTCTACCGCAGTTGAGGTTGCGAGCGTGCTTCTGGGAACAAGATGCGCGCGCATCCACACATATTTGTATTACTGACTAAAGTTAAAAAGTATATGCATACATTATTATACATTACTTTGTAAATGATAAAGACACAGATATTGTGTGTATAGACAAACTAATGGGCAATATACGGGAAAAATCATGACACATAGTGTTTCTAAACATTTTAGCTTGTTTCATGAAGGCAATCCAGATGGCCTGACGTACAAAGGTATAGAGAGGGTAGACAACCATTGGAGGGGAGGAGATAGGTTCCGGAAGTTATGCCAACGAGAGACTTACTGCATTAACAGACTCAAGACGTTAACCCCTAGAGGTCTTAATATAGACATAGACCTGGGGGCTTTTATATGACCTCCCACCATCTCCCTCTAGCACCTGGATTAATTTCAATTTTAATATTAATTTTTATTTCAATTTTATTGATCCATACATCTTTTTGTTCTTATTTTTTTCATCAACAATACAGATATTATGACACAGTTTATTCAGCTAGTATTATACATACCCTCTGAGTCTGATGTATAAGATAAGAACATAAGAAGATAAGAACATTTTTGAACCACTACGGACATATCGCATTTATTAACTTTCCCTTTTTCATACCACAGATCTCAGAAATTTACGCGAAGGACGTCTGTGTATATATATATGTGGTTATTCCACATGTCTGGACATTTATTTCATTAATTTTTTGAATATTGGGACTAAAAACAATCAACTTTGATATACCAATTTTTTCAAAAATAATTTTTTAAAGGACTTTTTTAATTATCAACATTCCAGTTTTGTATATGTTTTTGACGCAAACACTATATCCTTTGTACTTATATTTATATATTTATATTAAACTTAACACTTGTCACATGATAAATTAGTTACATTTCCCCTATCACAATTCTATATTTTAGATTACATTTTAAGCACCATAAGGTTTTTGACACCAAATATATTATTTGATGTCTCATGTTGAATTTATAAACACACACTATATCCCCTTTAGTTACACTATATTTTACACATAGATCCATCACATCACCCTTCATTTACTGTATATATTAGTTTGTCTATTCCCACAATATCTGGGTCTTTATCATTTACAAAGTAATGTATAATAATGTATGCATATACTTTTTAACTTTAGTCAGTAATACAAATATGTGTGGATGCGCGCGCATCTTGTTCCCAGAAGCACGCTCGCAACCGCAACTGCGGTAGAAGTTAGAACTTTTACCCTGCACTATGACACAAAAGAGCTGGGATGCGCGCGCAGCTTATTCTAGGATGCGCGCACACCTCAAAAGATGGCGGCGGTCAGAGATTCCAGTCAAAGATGCGCGCGCACCTTAACAAGATGGCGGCGCTCCGGGATCCCAGTTAAAGAAGACACAATTGAAAAAGGAGGGGGATTGGCTAGTTAGCATATATAAACATCTGATACCTGGCCCATCCCCATTCAAAGAGCCTGAGGAAGCCCTGCACAGGGCGAAACGCGTAGCTCATTACCTTGGACAGTTGCAGCAACCATAGAGGAGCCAGAAGTGACGTTATAGCTCTCATTCCGGACGCGGAGAAAGAGATTACCTACCACCCACCACTGAGCGACTCCCTGTGTCTTTTTAGCACTTTTACAGTGCTCAATTTCTTATATTATCAGTTTTAATCACTTAAATCACTTGTGTAGCAGTCTGTCCCGTGTGTGTGGGTGGCAGTCTATCCTGTGTGTGTGTGTGTGTGTGTGTGTGTGTGTGTGTGTGTGTGTGTGTGTAGCAGTCTGTCCCGTGTGTGTGGGTGGCAGTCTATCCTGTGTGTGTGTAGCAGTCTGTCCCGTGTGTGTGTGGGTGGCAGTCTGTCCTGTGTGTTTGTGTGTGTGTGTGTAGCAGTCTGTCCCGTGTCTGTTTGTGTGTGGGTGGCAGTCTGTCCTGTGTGTGTAGCAGTCTGTGTCGTGTTTGTGTGGGTGGCAGTCTATCGTGTGTGTGTGTAGAAGTCCATCCCGTGTGTATGTATGTGGGTGGCAGTCTGTTCTGTGTGTGTGTGGGGGGGGGGGGTGGCAGTGTGTGTGTGTGTGTGTGGCAGTGTGTGTGTGTAGGTGGCAGTCTGTCCTGTTTGTGTGTGTGTGTGTCAGTCTGTCGTGTGTGTGTGTGTGTGTGTAGGTGGCAGTCTGTCCTGTGTGTGTGTGTGTGTGTGTAGGTGGCAGTCTGTTCTCTGTGTGTGTGTGTAGGTGGCAGTCTGTCCCATGTGTGTGTAGCAGCCTGCCCTCCCTCCCCTCTCCCCCTTACACTCACCCTCTACCCCGCACACACTAACCCACTCCCCTCACAAATACCCCTCTCCCCCTGACACTCACCCCTCTACCTCCCTGACACTCACCCATCCACCTTCCCACTCCCCCTTTCCCCCTCACACTCCCCTTCTCCCCCTCACACTTACCCCTTTCCCCCTCACACTCGCCCCTCTCCCCTTCACATTCTTGTCCCCTTCACCCCTCTACCCACTCACACTCCACTGACACTCACCCATCCCCCTTCACACTCACACTCACCCCTCTCCCTCCTCACACTCACCCCTTACACTCACCCCTCTTCCCCCTCACACTGGGTGTAATAGTGCGTCCCGTGTCTGTGTGTGTGGGTGGCAGTCTGTCCTGTGTGTGTGTAGCAGACCCGTGTGTGTGTGTGGGTGGCAGTCTGTCCTGTGTGTGTGTAGCAGATCCGTGTGGCTGGCAGTCTGTCCTGTGTGTGTGTGGGTGGCTGTCCGTCCTGTGTGTGTGTGTGTGTGTGTGTAGCAGTCTGTCCCGTGTGTGTGTGGGTGGCAGTCTTTCCTGTGTGTTTGTGTGTGTGTGGGGGGGGAGGGGGTGGCAGTCTGTCCCGTGTCTGTTTGCGTGTGGGTGGCAGTCTATCCCGTGTGTGTGGCAGTCTGTCCCGTGTGTGTGTGGGTGTGGGTGGCTGTCTGTCCTGTCCTCTGTGTGTGTGTGTGTGTGTGTGTGTGTGTGTGTGTGTGTGTGTGTGTGTGTGTGTGTGTGTGGCAGTCTTTCCTGTGTGTGTGGGGGGGAGGGGAGGGAGGGCTGGCAGTCTCTCCTGTGTGTGTGTGGCAGTCTGTCCTGTGTGTGTATGTGGCAGTCTGTCGTGTGTGTGTGTGTGTGTCAGTCTGACCCGTGTGTGTGTGTGTGGGTGGCAGTCTTTCCTGTGTGTGGGGGGGGGGGGGGGGAGGGGAGGGAGGGCTGGCAGTCTGTCCTGTGTGTGTGTGGCAGTCTGTCCTGTGTGTGTGTGTAGCAGTCAGTCCCGTGTGTGTGTGTAGCAGTCAGTCCCGTGTGTGTGTGTAGCTGTTTGGTCTATTGCAGGGGTTCCTTTGCAGCTCAGCATTATAAATAGGAGAACCTTGAGAGACAACAGGCTGAGAAAGTGTGCACTAGACATAGATATGTATTCACGGTTGCGTATCCAGCACGCCGGCTGCATCACTTACCCACTTTCCGGGAAGTTTCAGACACATTTGCAAACACTGTCACTTTCCTTTCTATCGCTTCCTTTGATCCCGTTGGAATAGTTTTAATTAGAGATGGCAGGCAGTAACTTGACGAGGGAGAAGTGTAATTAGAAAGTTGGCGGGGAGACGGGAGCTGTTTGGGTGCGGGGGAAGAGACGCTGATAAATATGCCATGTTTCTGCCGTTCCCCTGGACGCCTACTTCCATTTCACAGTGTGCGCGGGTATCTTTGAAACAAAAGTGTCAGCTTATTTCAAGGGGCATCGGGCAAGTGTGAGAAGGGGCAGCGGGTGGGTGTTAGATTATGGCAGTGGGTGGGTGATAGGTGATGGCAGTGGGTGGGTGTTAGATGATGGCAGCGGGTGGGGGGTGATAGGTGATGGCAGCGGGTGGGTGATAGGTGATGGCAGTGGGTGTGTGTTAGATGATGGCAGTGGGTGGGTGTCAGATGATGGCAGCGGGTGGGTGATAGGTGATGGCAGCGGGTGGGTGATAGGTGATGGCAGTGGGTGTGTGTTAGATGATGGCAGTGGGTGGGTGTTAGATGATGGCAGTGGGTGGGTGATAGGTGATGGCAGTGGGTGGGTGTTAGATGATGGCAGCGGGTGGGTGATAGGTGATGGCAGCGGTTGGGTGTCAGATGATGGCAGCGGGTGGGTGATAGGTGATGGCAGCGGTTGGGTGTCAGATGATGGCAGCGGGTGGGTGTTAGATGATGGCAGGAGTGAGTGTCATGATGGCAACGGGTGGCTGTCAAATGACGGCAGCGCGTGGGGGTTAGATGATGGCAGCGGGTGGGTGTCAGATGACGACAGCGTGTGGGTGTTAGATGATGGCAGCAGGTGGGTATCAGGTGACGGCAGCGGGTGGGTGTTAGATGATGGCAGCAGGTGGGTATCAGGTGACGGCACGGGTGGGTGTTAGATGACGGCAGCGGGTGGGTGTCAGACGACGGGAGCGGGTGGGTGTTTGATGATGGCAGCAGGTGGGTGTTTGATGACGGCAGCGGGTGGGTGTCAGATTATGGCAGCGGGTGGGTGTTAGATGATGGCAGCGGGTGGGTGTCAGATTATGGCAGCGGGTGGGTGTTAGATGATGGCAGCGGGTGGGTGTCAGATGATGGCAGCGGGTGGGTGTCAGATGACGGCAGCGGGTGGGTGTCAGATGATGGCAGCGGGTGGGTGTCAGATGATGGCAGAGGCTGGGTGTCAGATGACGTCAGCGCGTGGGTGTCAGATGACGTCAGCGGGTGGGTGTCAGATGATGGCATCGGGTGGGTGTCAGATGACATCTGCGGGTGGGTGTCAAATGATGGCAGCTGGTGGGTGTTGGGTGGGTGTTAGATGATGGCAGCGGGTGGGTGTTAGATGACGACAGCGGGTGGCAGCGGGTGGGTGTCAGATGACGACAGCGGGTGGGTGTCAAATGACGGAAGCGGGTGAGTGTCAGATGATGGCAGCGGGTGGGTGTCAGATGATGGCAGCGGGTGAGTGTCAGATGATGGCAGCGGGTGGGTGTCAGATGACGGCAGCGGGTGGGTGTCAGATGACGGCAGCGGGTGGGTGTCAGATGACGGCAGCGGGTGGGTGGCAGATGATGGCTGCGGGTGGGTGTCAGATGAAGGCAGTGGGTGGGTGTAAGATGATGGCAGCAGGTGGTGTCAGATGATGGCATCGGGTGGGTGTCAGATGATGGCAGCGGGTGGGTGTCAGATGATGGCAGTGGGTGGGTGTCAGATGATGGCAGCGGGTGGGTGTCAGATGATGGCATCGGGTGGGTATCAGTGAGTGTCAGCTTGTGGGTGTCAGATGTGTCAGTGGGTGGGTGTCAGAAGGTGATAACCAGTGGTTTGTCAGGTGGTGGGTGGAAGCAGGTGGGTGTCAGATGATGTTAGTAGGTTTGGGAGGGTGTCAGTGGGTGGGTGTCAGTGAATGTCAGTGGGTGTGTGTCAGATGATGCCAGTGGGTGAGTATCAGAAATGGGTGTCAGCTGGAGGGTGTCAGAGGGTGGATGTCAGATGATGGCAGCAGGAGGGTGTCAGAGGATAGATGGCAGAGGGTGGATTGCAGAGAGTGAGTGTCAGAGAGTAGATATCAGTGGGTGGGTGTCAGAGATTGGGTGTCAGAGATGTGAGTTGCGGGGCCGCTGCTTCTATTGAAATAATTAGGACAGCGCTGTAATTCCAGCCGGTGGGTACTAGATCACAGAGTGTTTTGTCCGTGCAGATCAGAATGTTTTGTCCGTGCAGATCACAGTGTGTTTTGTGCGCAGGTACAGATGTTTTGTAGTTCGAGGCGTGATCCCCCGCAATGTCTTTCTATCTTTCTTTGTCTGATAGGGTGAAATATAGGACCAAATCCTCTAATTATCTGCCGTGTTGTGAACTTGTTCAACACATGCTGGTATTTTTACTCATCATCCTTTCACACATTACATCTAATTCAGTCTTTGGTTCTCTGTGTCTGGAGAAGAGTTTTAACTTTATATATAATATATAAAGTATATAAATGTGTGTGTGTGTGTGTGTGTGTGTGTGTGTGTGTGTGTGTGTGTGTGTGTGTGTGTGTGTGTGTGTGTATACAGTATGCAGTATGCAGTATGCAGTATGCAGTGGCGAGAAAAAGTTTGTAAACCCTAATGATAATTACGGACATTCCATAGGTTTTCCATGATAATCTTCGTGAATCAAAACCAGTCTTTTCTTAAATATCCAATTGGGTTTATATTAACCAATTCCATGTCTTCTGAAACAAAATGATGTATGTATTAGACAAACAATGAGTAATTAAAACTAAGGGTATGTGCAAATGTAAGTGAAACCCTGGTTTTATTAGCTAAATTAAAGGGGATAATTAGAATCAGGTGTTTAAATAATTAGGTAGATTCAGGTGAGAATTTGAGAGGCCCCACTCTATATAAAGATCAGAAACTTTGTGAGTTTGGCCTTCACCATACAGGTGTGTGGAAACATGTCATGCCACAATCAAAAGGAATCTCTGATGGCCTCAGAAAAGAGATTATTGATGCTCATCTGTCTAGAAAGGGTTACAAAACCATTTTAAGGATTTGGGTCTCCACCAATACACTGTCAGACAAATGGAGAAAGTGTAAGATCACATTCAACTCTACCCAGGAGCGGTCGTCCTACCAAAATCTCTCCAAGAACAAACCGGCAAATCATCCAGGAAGTCAAAGAACCCAAGAGAAACATCCAAAGATCGGTAGGCCACTCTCGCCTTGGCTAATGTGAGTGTTCATGACTCACGTATCAGAAAAAGACTGAACAAGAATGGTGTTCATGGAAGGGTAGCCAGGAGGAAACCACTGCTCTCTAAAAAGAACATTGCTGCCATCTGAATTTTGCCAAAGAGCACATTGGTGATCCACAAAACTTCTTGAACAATGTTCTCTGGACAGACAAGTCAAAGGTAGAAGTTTTTTGCCTCAATCAGAAACGTTATGTTTGGTGAAAACCAAACACTGCGTTGGAACAGAAGAGCTTCATCCCAACAGTCAAGCATGGTGGTGGGGGTGTTGACACAACCATGAATTTTGCATTGTATCAGAAGATTCTAGAGGAGACTGTCAGGCCACCCGTCTGTGACCTGAAACTGAAGCGAAAGTGGGTCATGCAGCAAGACAATGATCCTAAACATAAAAGCAGATCTACAAAATAATGGCTGCAGAAGAAGAAGTTCTGCATTTAAAATGGCCTAGTCACAGTCTAGATCTAAACCCCATTGAAATGGCAGGACCTGAAGCGAGCTGTCCATGCAAATAAGCCCTCAAATGTCACTGAGCTGAAGCAGTTCTGTAAGGAGCAATGGGCCAAAATTCCTCAAAACCGATGTGAGAGACTGATCAGCAGTTACAGGACACGTGCAGTTGAGGTCATTGCTGCTTAAGGGGGCGCCACCAGGTACTGAATCTAACAGGTCACACACTTTGTCACACGCGGATATGGAATGTTTAATCATTTGTGGATAAATGTTGAAATAGTATCATGTTTTTGTGTAATTTGTTTGATCAGGTTATCTTTACCTATTATTAGGACTTCGATTAAGTTCTAAGAACATTTTAGGTTTGAAATACTGTATGTGAAAATCCTAAGGGGTTCACAAACCTTATCTCACCACTGTATATATCCAGGACATACTTGAAAACGAGAGGTAACTCTCAATGTATTACTTCCTGGTAAAACATTTAATAAATAAAAAATATCTCATCATCATCAGCCCTTGTTGGATGAAGCCTCCCCAATGACCCGCCAGGTCCAGCGGTTACAGCCTCTCTTCTCCCACACATTCCCTCATCCCATCCTCCCATCTTACTTTGGGTCGGTGTCTTGGTCTTTTAATCTCTCTTGGAATACAGTCGAGTTCCATCTCTGTCCAACGATGGTCATTTCTTCTTGCGATATGTCCGGCCCACCGTCATTTTAATTCCTTCCCCCTTCTGATGATGTCACAGACTTTATATATGAATATATAAAAAAGAAATAGTATATACAGTTAGGGTTTCCAGGTGTCCGGTATTGAACCGGACAGCCAGGTATTTGGTTACTCTGTCCGGTTAAAAATGAGAGATAATACCGGACATGTATGTGTGCGGGGGGGACATGTATGTGTGCGGGGGGGACATGTATGTGTGCGGGGGGGACATGTATGTGTGCGGGATTATGTCTCTGGACTTGGTAACCTGCCGGCTGGAATCACGGGATTTCCCCTGAGAAGGGAGAGCAGGGCTGCTGCTAGGGGGCTGGGCAGCTTCCTCCATTCTGATTGGCTTCTGCTGTGTAATGCAGCCAATCAGGATGGAGGTGGCAGCAGCCTGGGAGTGGGGCAAAAGAGTGGAGGAAAAGCATGGAGCAGAGAGAGGTGAGGCTGTGTCCTGTGTGTATATGTTTTGTCCTGGTGTGTCTGTGTGTCTGTACTTGTACTGTTTTGTCTTGCAACACCGAACAGGAAGCCCCCGCTACAGCTATAGCAAATGTAAGTGAGGTGCTCACTAGGTAAGGTAAGGCATGTTCATAAACAGTTTATGTACTGTTTTGTCTTGTCCTGGTGTGTGTGTTTTGTGGCTGTCCTGTGGAGGTGAGAGGATGAGGGGGCAGGGGAGGTGAGAGAGGATGAAGAGAGAGGGGGTGAGAGGATGAAGGGAGAGGGGGGGAGAGAGAGGATGAAGGGAGAGAGGGTGAGGTGAGAGAGGATAAGGGGATGGGGGGTGAGAGAGGATGAAGGGGGTGAGAGGATAAAGGGGTGACAGAGGATGACGGGGGGTGAGAGGATGAGGGGGATGATAGAGGATGAAGGGGGGTGAGAGAGGGGGAGGGGAGAGGATGAAGGGAGGGGTGAGAGGATGAGGGGAGGGGGAGTAAGAGGATGGGGGGAGGGTGAGAGAGGACTAGGGGTGAGAGGATGAGGGGAGAGAGAAAGGATGAGCAGGTGTGAGTGGATGAGGAGGGGGTGCAACAATATTGGAATTTGTGGGGGAGCATTAAGATCAGTATTGCTCGCCATGTACAGTATGACTGCAGGTCAGTCATTTATAAATGATCTGACCATTATGTCATTTGTTCTAAATTTCACTCCAAGCATGCACCAATTTGCACCATTTCATATTCTATTTCCTAAAAATAATCCTAGGGGGCGCTCCCTCCCAAGACCCCTCCCAAACTTTTTACAAAATAGAATATAAATTGGTGAATACTTGGTGCGAAATGTAGAAAAAATGACGTAACAGTCCGGTCATTTATAAATAACATTCTTCCCCACCAACGATTCTCGCGCGCGTCGCACCTTTCACCATTGTGTCCAGTATTTTTGGAGAAGCCACCTGGCAACCCTATATATATATATATATATATATATATATATATATATATATATATATATATATATATATATATACTGCTTCAATATGTTGTTGCAGCTTTCACCGGTTGTGTAAAGTTAAACCAAGTATTTACACACACAATTAGAAGTTTTGCTATATAATAATTGGTATAATATATAAGGTATAACAATGTGGGATGATTTCCCCCTGTTTTCGTTACTTTGTGTGATTTCGTCACCGCTGGGGGAAAGTAGCATTCAAAGCCGCGGTGCTGTTGGGACATGTAATCACCATATCACCAGTCTCAGGCAGTTCTAATAATAACTTTATTTCATATAGTGCTTTTCTTCCAATGGGACTCAAAGCGCGTCACAGTGACAGTATAGTGCGCGGTACCGCGTCACAGTGACAGTATAGTGCGCGGTACCGCGTCACAGTGACAGTATAGTGCGCGGTACACAGCACATAGGATTATTTGCAGACACAGGTCCCTGCCCCGTGGAGCTTACAGGTGTCTGAGGCACAGGGAGATTAATCGGCTTGCCCACAGTCACAAGGAGCCGACACCGGGAATTGAACGAGATTCCCCTGCTTCACACTCAGTGTCTTTACTTACCGAGTTGCTTCTTCAGCCCTAACCCCAGGCAGTTCCTGTGGCCAGAGGATCATCACCGAGCCCCTCTTATTAGGATAAATGCAACCTCTCAAAAAGCTTATTAAAGAACCGCTGCTGTAATCACATGGGACATGCTTCGCTGGCAGCTCGCGGGGAGGGAACGCGCTAATGCATCAATCTCTCGCTATATATTACTTTATTTGCAAGTTGTGATACTACAGCTTTCATTGTACCTGAATGGGAATTTATTTCCTCCTGTTACGCGGGACTATTTGGAGACCCCAGAATTGCCTTTTACAGATGCTCAGATTTTCCATTAAATGCACGACATGGGGAAATAAATGGCCTTTTCTAAGATCAGTGCATTAGGTGCCCGGCCTTCATGTCACACATTGTACACACGGGAAAGCTGTAAAATACCACTGTGATTATGGTGGAAACAAGATTGGAACTGGCTAAAAAAATATGTAAGCGGGGCTTCGTTTGTGTCACGCTTGTGCTCGCCACAAACCTGGGTCGGACCGCGTAGCTGAGGTGGGGTTGTAAAAGCACCGACCTTAGACCGCGCAGGCTGATCCGGATTGCGCAGTTCGTAGTCGTACGTAGCAGGATCAGGAGTGGAGAAGACAGCATCGCCAGTGGACAAGCCAGGGTCAGGATCGGAGACATCAGGATTAACATTGTTCAAGCAGGAGTTCGGCAACAGGTAGTCAGGAGTACCCCGCTTCAGCTTAGGAGCGCGGGAGTGGCCTCTGCGCGTGCGGCGACCATGGCCCATGGTACTGGTCTCAGGAGGTGATAGGCAGACCAGAGTAGAACACCGCCTAGCTGCACTGGTAAACCAGTGCTTCAGCGCAAGAGTCCTGAGCGGGCTGGGGAATCCTCCGTTTCAGCGCAGGAACCAGGACACGGCCTCTGCAATAGAGAATGAGCAGCAGACCCCAGGAACCAGGAAGCTGAAGAAACACTGGGGAAACCTCCGCTTCAGCACAGGAGACAGGAACAGACCGCTGCGTGAATATAGCAGCCGGTCACAGGAAACAAGGAGCTGAAGTCAACAAGGAGAGTACTCAGCTTCAGCACAGGAGACAGGAACAGACTGCTGCATGACAATAGCAGCCGGCCTTAGGAAACCAGGATAACAAGCCAGGGGCTTGTGGCAGAACAGTTAGTGACATCCAGAAAGGACTATGCTCGGCAGGGAGCATTTTGGGAAAGCAGTACTTAAAGGTCAGAGAAACAGAACTCCCTCATACTGTCTCTGTACGTTCTCCCTACCTACCAATTAGATTGTAAGCTCCTCGGGGCAGGGACTCCTCTTCCTTAATGTTATGTTTGTCTAAAGCACTTATTCCCATGATCTGTTATTTATATTATCTGTTATTTATTCGATTACCACATGTATTACTACTGTGAAGCGCTATGTACATTAATGGCGCTATATAAATAAAGACATACAATACAATACAATACAATGGCAGAAGCGGCGTGTGGCAGTATTGCTTTGGTGAGTGAATCCAGGCTGCAGTAAATATCAGGGGAAGTGTTCAAGGACTGCACACGTCTGCAAGGTAAGGCAAACAGTAAACCGAGGAGCGGATTCCTTACAGTTTGCTCATTTGCATGTCATTACCCACAATCCCTGGCTGCAGGGGAATCACCGTATGCTAAGAGATAATGGGGAAAGGCAGGGCTGCAGACCTGTCTGAGACTTGGGAATGTGCTCACAGGTGGGATTTGTCTTTAGTCAGTTCAATTTTCGAATGACCTGAAAATTGCGCTGTACCCTTTAAAGATGACCAGGGAACCCAAGGGTTCCTTGGAACCCCAGCTGAAAACACTGGTTTAGATTGTGTGTGTGTGTGTGTTTGTGTGTGTAGAGATATATAGATATAGGGATTGTTTTTATATCCCTCTCTCACTCTCTCTCATCTCATCCGTAGGCGTGCCAGAGCATGACGTCACCAGCTACAGCACGGGAGCCACGCCAGTCGGAGGATGCAAGAATCCAGTTACTCTGATACAGATAAGATTTCAATTCAGGTACCCTTGTGAGTGTGCGTTTTCCTTACTTTTTTATATGTAATATATTTGTTTACAGTCTACACTATGTGAGTTGAATTTTTCTGCGCTTCTGTTTTCTAGACAGATATATACATATATACACCGTGTTCAGGAAGAAAGGGACCCCTTTCATTATCATCATATCATATTTTTCTCGCTTAATCCCCATGAAAATGTGCACAATTGTAGGTGTGTTATGTAGATTAACATTATATAAGAAGCACAATGTAGAAAATCAGCTGATGATGTCACTATTATACCAATAAGTCCCAGATACGCTGCGGTAGGTGCGTGTTCATTACATGAGAAATAGGCGTTTTTCCTTCTTAACGCGTAAATGTGTTAAACTGTTCTAATCTAATCTGACACACTAAGGTTACTATGAAGTTTGAGTTCAAAGTATGATTCAAAATGTGTTCAAAATCCCCTTTTGGTGCTGCAACACCCAAAGACGGGAACGCCGCGGTCTGAATGTATCATCGATAACGCGCTGATCCAGCGTGATCCGCCCCAGACAAAGCCGCCCCAGCGAAACGTACGTCGGGTACGTGAGCGCAGTGACGTTACTGGAGTCAGCGCTCTCAGTCCACACCGGGACACTTCTTCAACTAGGCGAAATTCCACGTGGGGTAAGTGAAGCCCAGCTGGTCCAGGAAAAAAATCCGGGGCTAGGCATATGAACTAAATCAAGGATCCTTGCGCCACCGTGCTGTACACCCACAATAAATAATATTTGTTAGTTCATTTGCCTAGCCCCGGATTCTTTTTTCCTGGACCGGCTGTGCTTCGCTCCCCCCCACGTGGATTTTCGCCTGCGTTGCATCTCAGCTGGACGCACGCCTTTGGGACAGCATACAAACAGCTTTCATGTGAGTAACATCTTTATTATGATGTCATTGGAGGATTACGCTATGATCTAAGGTTGCTGCCTGCTGTACAGGGACGCGCCGAATACACTGATGTACATCTACACCGGCTAGTTCAGGGCAGGGTTCCCTTGACAATATTGGCAGCAGGTAACCTATCAATGAGCTCTGCAATCAAGGTATACTCAGCTGTTTGTTCTCACTTACCTGTCCCAGAGTCCGCTCAGGATTTGTTATTTATTATTTCAAGACCTCACACTCGGATGCACTGAACCAGGAGGACACTCCTCCCACCGCTTCTATTACACTTCTTCAACCAGCCTTAGCTAAGAATCAGTGCGGTGTGTAATTATGCAGGGTACAATGTATGATTATTTAGCATTAGTGCCTGGGCTGGTTGTTGTACCATAATTTAACACTGTAGTTACTTAGTGGATCCTCCTACACGGGGACCCACATTTTGAGCCACATATTATTAACTGTACCGAACCACCAATTGTACTACCTACTCCAGGTGGCTGTAGGGAGAGTCCTGTTTATCCTCACTCTCCACTAATATTAGGCACACTTTACACCAGGTATTTTAGGACATAGCAGTAGTTGAGTGCAGTCACCCCACACTACTCCAAACAGTTTAATTCTACTTTAGGGTGTAATAGCTATACTCACCCACCCGCCTGTCCGTTCCTCGTGGCCCTAGAAATGAGGGGTTACTAGGTCATTATTATCCTGTAATCCATTAGTTAATTAGGCTTCGGTTACTATATGGACACCTCTCATTATCCTGCCGTTGGGCCTTCTGCTATAGTGCACATTGGCACACGCATGATTATATGTGTCAAGCTCCACGGAGATATCGTGGGCAGGCTACGTGTGGCTCCACCTCCCCCTCCCCTTCTATACGTGACTTATTAGCCGTTGCAGCACTGATCCTGTGAGCACATTTTCCCTTGAGCAATGCAGCAGATATTTGCCCTTTTTTGAGTCTATAGTGGTTCACTATATGCCTCTATATTCCAAGAAGGGATAGGGCTCATCCATATAATCCTCCATTTATTACTGTACATTGTGCTACAAGGAGGATTTTATGTGTAAGTGTCCCTTTTATTTTATGTTGGTCCAAGGACCTACAGGCATACCCCGGTTTAAGGACACTCACTTTAAGTACACTCACAAGTAAGTAAATATCTCTCAATAGGCAAACGGCAGTTCACGCATGCGCCTGTCAGCACGTCCTGAACAGCAATACTGGCTGCCTACCTGTACCGAAGCTGTGCGCAAGCGGAGAGACTATAGAGCCTGTTACACATGTGTTATTTACATCAGTTATGCACGTATATGACGATTGCAGTAGAGTACATGCATCGATAAGTGGGAAAAAGGTAGTGCTTCACTTTAAGTACATTTTCGCTTTACATACATGCTCCAGTCCCATTGCATACGTTAATGCGGGGTATGCCTTTATTAAAGTATTTCAAGTAATCCATTTCACATCCGAGTGTCAGGGACTCTCTCTATACATGTAACCTGACTTCTATACTTATACTCCACCCATTATCATATACCATACTCCTCATGTGGTTGGCGAGTGCATGCGAACAGGGGCTTTTTCTCTCTGCCCACTGCCTTCTCTTAAGTGGTAGGACTTAGACTATATATATATATATATATATATATATATATACAGCTAAACCCCGTTATAACGCGGGTCTCGGGGTCCACCCCGAGACCACCGCGTTACTAACGGGGTCGCGAGGAAAAAAAATGGCCGCCGCGCTTTAGCGCATATTCATCCCGCGGGACAGGAGATGGGAGCGGGCATGTCCCTCCGCTCCCCGCTTCCCCCTGTCACCGCGGGACAGGCCGCGGGGCAGGAGATGGGAGCGGGGATGTCCCTCCTGTTCCCGCTTCCCCCTGTCACCGCGGGGCAGGAGATGGGAGCGGGGATGTCCCTCCTGTTCCCGCTTCCCCCTGTCACCGCGGGGCAGGAGATGGGAGCGGGGATGTCCCTCCGGTCCCCGCTTACCTCTGATCCCTCCACGTGCCCGGTGCTCCCGCTGCCTGCATGGAGGTGGTAGCGGGGGGTTTCTTCTCCCCACCGCTGTCCCTGGCGCTCCCGCTGCCTGCGCGGGAGGAGGAGGGGGAGTGGGTGGTGGTGCTGGTCGCGGCCTTTCCTCTGCTCCGACCCCACCCCCCGTCTGTGTAGAGTGAGAGAGTGTGTGTGTGTGTGTATGTATATATGGGAGAGAAAGTGTGTGTGTGTATATGGGTGTGAGTGTGTGTAAGTGTCTGTGAGTGTGTGTAAGTGTGTGTGAGTGTCTAAGTGTGTGTAATTGTGTGTAAGTGTGTGTGAGTGTCTGTGAGTGTGCGTGAGTGTGCGTGAGTGTGCGTAAGTGTGCGTGGGTGTGTGTGAGTGTGCGTGAGTGTGTGTGAGTGTCTGTGAGTGTCTGTAAGTGTGTGTGAGTGTGTGTGCAGTGTGTCAGTGTGTGCAGTGTGAGCAATGAGGAGTGTGTGTGCAGTGTACAGTGTGTGTGCAGTGTGTCAGTGTGTGCAGTGTGAGCAATGAGCAGTGTGTGTGCAGTGTGTCAGTGTGTGCAGTGTGAGCAATGAGCAGTGTGTGTGCAGTGTGCAGTGTGTGTGCAGTGTGTCCAATGAGCAGTGTGTGTGCAGTGTGCAGTGTGCAGTGTGTGTGCAGTGTCAGTGTGTGCAGTGTGAGCAATGAGCAGTGTGTGTGCAGTGTGCAGTGTGTGTGCAGTGTGAGCAATGAGCAGTGTGTGTGCAGTGTGCAGTGTGCGTGCAGTGTGTCCAATGAGCAGTGTGCAGTGTGTCAGTGTGTGCAGTGTGTCAGTGTGTGCAGTGTGTGTGCAGTGTGCAGTATGTGTGCAGTGTGTCAGTGTGTGCAGTGTGAGCAATGAGCAGTGTGTGTGCAGTGTGCAGTGTGTGTGCAGTGTGTCAGTGTGTGTGCAGTGTGTCAGTGTGTGCAGTGTGAGCAATGAGCAGTGTGTGTGCAGTGTCAGTGTGTGCAGTGTGCAGTGTGTGTGCAGTGTGTGTGCAGTGTGTGTGCAGTGTGTGTGCAGTGTGTGCAGTGTGAGCAATGAGCAGTGTGTGTGCAGTGTGCAGAGTGTGTGCAGTGTGCAGTGTGTGTGCAGTGTGTCAGTGTGAGCAATGAGCAGTGTGTGTGCAGTGTGTGTGCAGTGTGCAGTGTGTGTGCAGTGTGAGCAATGAGCAGTGTGTGTGCAGTGAGTGTGTGCAGTGTGTGCAGTGTGCAAAAAAAAAATGAAAAAAAAATTATTATTTTTAATTTTTTTTAAAAAAATTATTTTTTTTTAAAAACGGGAGCCACGGGAAAACCGCGTTATAACCGAATCGCGGTATAACGAGGCACGTTATAACGGGGTTTAGCTGTATATATATATAAATATATATATATATATATAACAATGAAAAGAAAAAGAAAAGCGTCCCAACTCAGCACTCAAGTATACTCAGAACAAACATCAAAGAAAATTATGATTTAACAGCACAAATAATCAAACATAAAATACAAAAAATATTAAAACAAATGCTGACATCCTCCTGTGATAGAATATGTATCAGACAGGGGAAATCCCCTCTGAAGATACTGATGGAACCCGAATACCCAAGGCAAGGGGAAAAAAAAGCCTATAAGCACAAAATATATGTAGAACAAGGGGTTAACAATAACCCCTGGAACCTACAAGGCCGGCCTCACCCCTAGTAAATATAAAGCCACACAGCAAGCATAGATAACACATGCACCAAATTGCCTAATACATGCTGATGTCAAATACATATATTATATACATACACCGTAAATGCAGTTGGTATAATCAAGGCTTTTCTTTTCCTTGTTATATTACTAGTCCCTAGTCCCTAGCACTGTTAGTGGTTAATATATTACTAATTTAAGTACTCATTATTTGCTTAGTCTGTTGCAGGCAGTTTGTCTTGTTGTAATATATATACATATACACATACCTATTTTTCCCTAGTGCACCCACCACGCATTACTCACAGAGGCTGAGCGGGATTCCCCGCCCACGTTTAGGAGGAGGGCGGCAGCAAGGAGGCGGCCGCCACAGCTGAGTGCCTTCTCATGAGGCCCGATTGACCCGAGAGCGCCGCAAATGTATATGGGGGCGGACATCTTTGCTGTCCCAAAATGTGGCCTCCCTAGCCCAGGGACCTAATGGGACATTCGCCACTGCCTCTCCTACAGAGTAAGAATAAAAGCAGATGTGTGCCTTATCTAAATATCTGTACATATTGGCAGTCTGCAAGGGGCGGGTGACACAGACAGCTGAGAGCCCTGCAGGGTTTCACTGCTTTTCCATCTATTTCACCTTGGCTTGGTTTATCCTGACACCCCTTTGCTCTGCGACTTTTTCTTCGTCACCTTTTTTTGCAGCATCAGCGAAGGACTGGAGGAGAAGGGACGTGTGTGGGTGTTATCTGAAGTTAAATTCTCTTTGCCGTTGTTAGCCTTGATGTCTTCTGCAGAGAAGAGTCTAATGACATCAAAATCAGACATGTCCCGACTCATTTGACCCTGCCCATTGCCCAGCTAATTGTCTTGAAGCAACATGAAAATAACATTTTGCAACTGAGCTCCAGCCTAAATTGGGAGCGATATTTGGTTCCAATTACCACATTTGCCTAGATTCCATAAACCTCTATAGAAATGCTTTTTATTTAGATAATTCAAACCTCTTGCTCTAATCCCCACACACAAACATATTTTTCATCCTCCTTCAGGCACACAACTGTTATACCCTTACTTAAACACAGCAAGCTTGACCCTACCTGTCTCTCTAATTATCGTCCTGTCTCCCTCCTGCCTTTTGCCTCTAAACTCCTTCAACGCCTTGTGTTCGCTCACCTGCTCCATTTTTCTCACCTCCTATTCTCTCCCAGACCCTCTACAATCTAGTTTCCGCACTGCTCACTCCACTGAAACAGTACTCACCAAAATAACTAATGACCTCCATGCTGCCAAAGACAGAGGTCACTACACTCTGCTCATATTACTCGACCTCTCTGCGGCATTTGATACTGTGGATCACCTTCTTATCCTTCTCATTCTCCATACTCTTGGTATCTGTAACAGAGCTCTATCCTGGATTTCCTCTTATCTCTCCCATCATACTTTCAGTGTCTCATTTGCCAACACCTCCTCCTCTGTCGATCTCTCCTTTAACATAACCCTTGGTGGAAAGTGCAGTACAGTATCTCTTACTCCCTCCACCCCACAATTGCATAGCCAGAGCTGATTAATGTAGATTTCTATGAATTAACGCGTGTTTGTATAGCCAGCTTTATTTTTCCCCCTTCCAGATATCCCACAGTGATTAGCTCTCTTCTGGAAGATGTTACACAAAACACATAACATCCAGGCCAAAATGAGCCTCACAGAGGCGCCCATTACACACGGTATTGGGGCAGCCAGCCGGGCTTCACCTTTATTATGTGAGGCTGGCTACCCCTACCTTCACAATCACAAACAGTAAAGTGTTACAAAGATCTTGCACTGCTGGGGAGGTGGGCTAAAGCCTGCTATAGAAATCAAAGGCTGCTCAGTATATTACAATTCATTAAAAAAGCATTGAGTTGAATTTAAAAAAAAAAAAGTCACTATTATCTAATGCTACGGAACTGATTTATTAAAAGAAAAGGTACACGATTTTTTGCTTTAATCACCTCACTTCTTGAATGGTTTTACCTCATTCTACAGTATAAAACGGCACAAATACAATCTAACCATGTCACATTTTCAGCACTATACAGTATGTAAAGTGACTATTTCTGATGCTGTCATTGTTAGTTCCATCAATGAAGTAGCTTTTTCCCTCTCTGTACACCAAGACATTTTAAAGGATATTTACAAGTCTTATTTATCTACCCTGGTAATTGTATTTTGTAAGTTAATAAAAATGATGAATATGTCTAGAGTGTAAGCTCTGAGGATCAGGGCCGTCATTACCGATCATTACCGTCTGTATCTGGTTTTGCTTGTTTGTCCTTATTTGTATGTCATTCAGATGATGTCATCGATGTACCTGCATCCCCTTTGTACCGCGCTGTGTAATGTGTTGGCGCTTTACAAATCCACTATATATATGTGTTGGAAAGCTGTCTCTGTTCGTAATGGATTTGGACGCCTCTTAAGACATCGTCACCACATTTTGCACAATGGTTCCTGAGATCAAGGAGCAGGTTTGTGTCTGTTTGGATACAATTGAACGCCATTTTGAATCACGATGTCGGACTGAACCTTTCAAAACTGCACAGATTTTAACCAAATTTGGAAGTTGGAAAAATCAATGTTTTGCACATTGCTCAGCTTTATGTTGGACGCTCCAGAGTTGGAACTGGGAAAGATGTGTATGTTTCTGCGCCTGATGGGAAAACCCAATAAATAGTTTACCCAACAGCATTACAATAAAAATACTAATGTTAAAATCCATTAAGAAACCAAAAACATGTAATTATCCATGAATAAATCTCAGTATTTGGGGGTTTCTTACAATTCCCGTGCAACGCCGGATACTTTCAGATAGTAACTGATAATAATATAAAATACTAATGATGTGTCGTTCAGCTTCTGGGTCTAGCAATTTGAAATTGTTCCCACATTTGTGTCCCCATATTGAACATTTTGCGGGCCAATAGGAAGCCAGGATGTCATCCGGTGCGGCTTCCTATTGGCCCACACGAAGCACAAGCTTTAAACTTGCCGGAAATATCAGCGCTCCCTACAGAGGTGTCTCTGGAAGCAGGGGGTCCCCAGAGCTGACACTAATGGTGGTTCAGCTCCGCAGACCCCCTGCTTCAATCCTATGAAGAAGAAAAAATCTCAAAAATATCGCCCACTCGCATCCGATGAGTGGCCGTCCACTCTGGTTCTGCGGGAATGATATATTTTGAACATCTTCAAGACATGGGGAGCTTTTCTTTCCAATAATGGTGTCCTTAGGTCCTGAAACATAAATGCACGTCTTTCTTTACGGTCCGGACAAGACACCACTCGCCACGGGGATAAGTGCTCCTAAAGATTTGTGGTGCATCTGATGGGTAAGAATGCCTTTCTGATCTCAATGTTGTCATCCCGTCTGAGTCTCTCTCTCGTTCAATGTGGCCGATGCATATTTACATCTTGCTTCATTCTAGACCAGAGGTGCGCAAACTTCCTGAGCTGCGCCCCCCTCCCTGGCAGCCGCAGCGTTCGCGCCCCACCTCTCCAAGTCATTTGACGCGCGTTGCCATGGCGACGTGTCGCTGAAGAGTCGGCAGAGAGCAGGTAAGGGGGTTACAGAGGCCTCACGCCTCCCCCGGCATTTATTTTAAATGCCTTGGTGAAGAGCGCAGGGCCTCTGTAACTGCCGCTCCCCCCAGTTTGCACACCCCTGTTCTAGACTTTCTGGGCAATTGGGTGCCATTGTGAAGATCTCACCCTGTTTTCGTGGCAGACTGCAGAGGATCACCCCATTTATCGCTTCTACGGCATGTCAAATAGAGGCTCGGTGTCAGAGCAGCATGTTGGGGTATGCGAGGGTATCAGTGCTGGATGATTAGGAAAGGTAGGATTAGCTGCAATGTGCTGTGTTAGAGGAGGTAGGATAGGCCTGCAATGTGCTGTGTTAGGAGAGGTAGGATAGGCCTGCAATGTGCTGTGTTAGAAGCGGTAGGATAGGCCTGCAATGTGATGTGTTAGAGGAGGTAGGATAGGCCTGCTATGTGCTATGTTAGGAGAGGTAGGATAGACCTGCAATGTGCTGTGTTAGTGGAGGTAGGATAGGCCTGCATTGTGCTGTGTTAGGAGAGGTAGGATAGGCCTGCAATGTGCTGTTTTATGAGAGGTGGAATAGGCCTACAATGTGCTGTGTTAGGAGAGGTAGGATAGGCCTGCAATGTGCTGTGTTAGGAGAGGTAGGATAGGCCTGCAATGTGCTGTGTTAGGAGAGGTAGGATAGACCTGCAATGTGCTGTGTTAGAGGAGGTAGGATAGGCCTGCAATGTGCTGTGTTAGGAGAGGTAGGATAGACCTGCAATGTGCTGTGTTAGAGGAGGTAGGATAGGCTGCAATGTGCTGTGTTAGGAGAGGTAGCATATGCCTGCAATGTGCTGTGTTAAGAGAGGTAGGACAGGCCTGCAATGTGCTGTGTTAGGAGAGGTAGGATAGGCCTGCAATGTGCTGTGTTAGGAGAGGTAGGAGAGACCTGCAATGTGCTGTGTTAGAGGAGGTAGGATAGGCCTGCAATGTGCTGTGTTAGGAGAGGTAGGATAGACCTGCAATGTGCTGTGTTAGAGGAGGTAGGATAGGCCTGCAATGTGCTGTGTTAGGAGAGGTAGCATATGCCTGCAATGTGCTGTGTTAAGAGAGGTAGGACAGGCCTGCAATGTGCTGTGTTAGGAGAGGTGGGATAGGCCTGCAATGTGTTAGAAGAGCCCCTGGCCCAAGGAGCTTACAATCTATAGGCAGGGTGAGTAAACATTGGGTACATGGGATGAGAGGACTGGTGAGTTTTGGAGGCAATAGAGCAGCTGTAACATTACAAAACATCAGCGAATAGCAGCAATCGGAGACACCCTTTGGCTGCCGCGAAAGGCTAATGCCTTTGGGGCGACTGGGGTGTTATGTCCCAGAGACTATTTTGTAGAATGAAACAGCATAATAGCACATGACCTATGAATGCCCCATTATTCCTCGCCCTCGCCCCGCCCTCTGTGTATGTGTAATAACGACCACAGCTTTATTTAACTCCAACATATGTATATAACCCGTAGACTGAACCGTGCTAGGTTGTGTCTTGAGCCCACGAATACACGTGACCCCCCCCCTTGCTGGCCGGTTAACCTGGCTCAGCCTCTTTGGTAATACCTACCAACCAGGCATTACGCCATCTGCCCACAACAACCCAGGGCATTAACCCACCACCTGCCCTAGGACCCAGTCGGACACTCATGAAACCCCCGTCATAAGGGAGACTATTTCAAGCCTAAAATTAGTCTCACGGCCCCACCATAACATCCTACCTACTACTACCTCCTATGCCGTGCATTACCCCATTGCCAACCGCGAACACCGTCCCTGTACCCGGGAATGACGCCACCAATGTACCCAAATCCCACTTTGTCTTGTGACGTAACTTCAGTGTCTACCGCTGAACTAGCTGTAACCCCCCCCCCTTCCCCCAAATAGAAAGAACACAGAACACCTGGGCGCCCAACCGTTGTGTTCCACGCAGGACATCGGAGAGGACACGTGGCCCCGTACTGATACACAGGACATCGGAGAGGACACATGTCACCATATTTATAAACAGGACATCGGAGGGACACATGTCACCATACTTATAAACAGGACATCTGAGTGGACACGTCACCATACTTATAAACAGGACATCGGAGAGGGCATGTGGCCCCATACGTATAAACAGGACATCAGAGAGGACACGTGGCCCCGTACTGATACGCAGGACATCGGAGAGGACACGTGGAACCGTACTGATACGCAGGACATTGGAGAGGACACGTGGCCCCGTACCGATAAGCAGGACATCGGAGAGGGCACGTGGCCCCATACGTATAAACAGGACATCAGAGAGGACACGTGGCCCCGTACTGATACGCAGGACATCGGAGAGGACACGTGGCCCCGTACCGATAAGCAGGACATCGGAGATGACATGTGGCCCCGTACTTATATGCAGGACATCGGAGAGGACATGTGGCCCCGTACTTATACGCAGGACATCGGAGAGGACACGTGGCCCCATAATTATAAGCAGGAGATGGGAGAGGACAAGTGGCCCTGTATAACCCCTCTTCCCCCATGTTCACTGCTGAACGAAGCATGAATTTAAATTGACTAAACGAGCCAATGAAGCGTAATGTGGCTTGCACACCTCCTATACCCCGTCCATCTTCTTAAGATCTACTCGCTACTACCTAACACTTACCACCCCAGTACGGAATAAATACGTCCATCTTTACTGCCGTGCCACACTACTCACTCCATGCTCTAATGTGCACCTGCCGCGTGTTCGGGACTACTGCCCGCCTCTGCTACTGCCCCTCCACCCTTCTGCTTACGGAAGCACTTGCTAGCTGCATGTTGTGGTTAAACTTGCGTCGTGCTGAACGTGCATGCGCTCTCATTAAGAAGCCAGCACACCCATCTGCTTAACTCCCACCGAATGCCCGGAGCTTCGAGAACCGCCTGTCGCTGACCCAAATAGACCCGGCCTCCGAGGCATCATAACAGACAGCCACAGATCCATATCCTTATAAACCCACCTGACCTTTTGGTTCACTGACGTGCGCTGCCGAAAATCCTTGTCATAACGCAACCGCACTCCTCCCCCTGTACATCGCGTCGCTCTCGCCACAATTATCATGGCCAAATGTTTCTGGAATAGGGTCCCTGTCCACATCCTTATCTTTATACCTATCCAACCTCGCCTTAGATTGCTTATACCCTGGCAACAGAAAAAATATCTCTACGTAATCATCTTTACTGATGCGCTCCTTAACTCGATGTCTTCCAGGTGGGGGGGGAAATCGCTGGAAATTCACAACGTAGATGCATGGAAAAAATAAAAACAATATACAATAGTGCGACCAATATCACAATGAGCCAATGTGTGTGTAGATATGTCTATTTCACTCACAGATTTCTCCTTAGAAGTATAGCATATCAGAGATACAGCCTCTCTGTGATGGTAGCTATGGTGGTTAGCCTCAGTGTGTTACTCTTTAAAGATGCTGCAGTGGTCTTCCAGTTTATATTTTGCACAAGAATGCGCATTGACAAGGTAAGAACTGCAGGTCCTTGTCGTCTCTCTCGCCGATATCTGCCGGTACTCGTATCACTTCCGCATTCCTACATCACTTCCGGTGACATCTCACCTGAGGGCGTAAGCGTCTAGACTCGGCTGGTCCAGTTGCCAAGACTCTGTTCTCCCGTTCTCTGAGCAGATTGTACGCGTTTCGCCGGAGCTCCTTAACTGCCTGAGCCAAATGCGTACCTAGCGGCCCTGCCACGCTTCCTTATAGCGGCTATCAGCTACCCCTTTCTCCTCATCCTTAGATTTGTCGTCTGCACCTGTCTTAATGGATATATCTGCAGCTGCCCACGACCACGGGCACCAAACCGCTCCCCCCCACTACCCCTTGACCCGACACCGACCCGCTCTCCGACAATGCTTGCAAACTATTTAGGGAGCACTTAACCGCGGCAAGCATGCCCGCCGCGACTGAATTACTGATGGTGGTTGCGTCGCTGCTCCTTCCACGGTCTGCTGGCCCAATGAGGCAGCATCCGGAGGGGCAATAACCCGGGTCTCCTGCAGACGCCGGTTTGTTCCCTCTGATGCGTTACACCCACCAGCCCCAACTGGCTGCCGGAACCAACCTGCCTCCCTGCGTACAAAAGCACAGAGTGGTAAGAGCCCAGAGACCACATTCTGCACCCCAAAGTCACGGCCTCTTCTATCCTGTATCCCCCAAGCCTGAATGGGGGTTTGACCCGCGCAAAGGGGGGAAAACGGTAGCCAAACTGGTGGCCACCGGGGTATTAACTAGATATGCTGAGGTGGGATCCCCAGACTGGGTAAACGTGTTAGCAGCCACCGGGGCAGTGGTGGCAAAAGAGGGGCAAGCTTGACATGGGCCAATGATAGAGGTGTCGGGCTGCTGCAGGGAGATTGGGATCATGGGACAGGGTATGGACACCAAAGGCCCCAACAGGGGAAAAGAGGATATGAGCAAAAGAAGGAAATCCCCTTATTGGGGTATTATCCTGCACCCCCACCTCCATCCTCACTAGCTGAAGGGAGTACTTGGCAGGCCTAGTCCCCTCCCCTATACACCCTGCTCCCACCCTCCTGGGCCAGGCACCCGCCGGAGCTCACTGCTGCGCTTCCATGCATTGCGGCTCGTGACAGGAGCTGGGCCTGCCATGGGTTTCTTGGGCCCCGTGGAGCGTCTGCTGGGCACGGTGAGTACAAAAACGTCTGCAGTTGTGCCAAATGGAGGAGGTACAGCCCCCAAGGCACCATGTCATATACCCCAGGGGCTGCTCCTCCCCCATGGCACAAACACCTGCAGTAAGGGAGGGGCACCACCAGTCATGGCCGCCCCTCACCTAGACCTCGTGCCAACTACTGTACCTCATGGCAGATGGGGGGGGGGGGGGGCAATGAGCTCTATATGGTCTTTGCAGCATCTCTTTTCCTCATGCTGTTAACCCCGTCCACTTAGTGGATAGGGGCAGTGTAGGCGGACGCTCACAGAGGTATGCAAGGGAGTCTGGTTATAGTGAAATTAAATAAGGCTTTTATTGCGCCTGTTTCCTTAACATCAGGAAACCATCCAAACAAGGGGTAAACAAAGCTTCTATTCACTTGGGAGTATTTCTAGTGAAATACTATGCAATCCACCACTTCCTTTAGACAAGCATGTCTCCCAGCCCCAAACATATAGCATGAAATGAACAGATATAAAAAAAGTCTTATAAATGAAAGTCTTATCTGTTCCTTGTGGTTTGGAGGGAAAATCTTCTCTGTTCCTGGTTGCTACCTTTTCTTCAGGATTTGTCAGCATTTAGGTTTAGAAGTTTCCTCTGTGTCTTGCAAGCAGCCTCTTCTGGTACAGTAGACTCAAGACGTCTGTCTCCAAGTTCAGCTCAGGTGTGAGCTAAGGAGTCTCACTTCCTGTCTCAAAAGACAGGCTTTTCTAAGCAATCTAATCAGGCAGGTGGTGTTTGTTAATTGACTACCAGCAGTTAACCACCACACTGCTGGATTAGAGGCACATTACCTGAACAGGGGTAACTCCCCTGTTACATACCTCCCCTGTTTGTGGGAAGCTCGGGCTTGCCACGGCCAAAGCCCATCCTTCCACTCTCATTCAAGATATCTCTGTGACTTGAATGAGAGCGGATGGAGGAAGAGAACCCTCAGTCCCATTGGGATCGGCGCCCTTTTTCCAGTTCATTCGTGTCTCCTCCCGAAGGTGCTTGAGATCAGCACTCCTCAGTCGCTCGAGGAGGACTTTTTCTAAGTACAGTCTTTTTGCTACGTGCGCGGTCATGAGATTTCCCTCGCGTCGGTGCTTGTCTTATTGTAGGCAGACTGTATAGCAGCAGTTGCAGAGCGTTTAAAAACAGCCCTTTGAGTTTTCTGCTCTTGAAGCTGTCTCTCTGCTCTTTTCCCACTCAATGGGGTTGCTAGTTCAGCCTCTTTGGGATTAAGTTGCAATTCCACACCCACTTCCAGAGAATGTCCCATCTTTCCAGCTTCATCAGCTAAGGATTCTTCTGGTTTTGATTCAGCACGTGTACCTTCTTTTATTGCCTGTTGGGTGGCTGAAGGTTTTGCTAGTGCTTGTTTAGGTGGTTCAAATTTTGCAACCTTGTCTTTCAGATGAGCGGTATTCCCAGCTCTCACTGTACCCTTGTCTTCATGGGTTTTTGTGGCTTTGGGATACTGACGCTTAGTCAGGGTCAATACTTGTCCTTGTAGGACTGTAATCTCATCCGCGAGAGATCCCTGTTTTTTGAGTGCATCTTGCAAGTCTCTTCTCAGGGAATTTATCTGCACGCTTTGCTTTCTCTGAGCTTGCTTCCACATTTTTATTGCATTGTGAAGCACTATGAATTTCTTTGCTCGGGCCACAGTTACTTGTTTTAGTTTCTGGACCTTCTTGTGCTCCCTTTTGTGCCAGGTCACTTGGGTTCTAAGCTTGGCCTCTAGCGATGCTTTGGTGACGCTCACGATAGCCTTCAGTTTCTCATGCTGCTATGGTGGGACATACTGGGTCATCAGACGTTCCTGCAGCACTTGAATTTCTCTAACAGTCTGCCGATTTTCTTCCTGCAGAGTTCGCTGCTTCTCCTCGGACTTCTCGAGGTGCGTACGCAGACCTTGCAGTTGGTTCTGCAGTTGGTGCTCTGCTTCAAACTCCTCACCTTCCAAAAGTCTATTTATTTCCTTAAGCTCGTGTAGCTTTTCATTCTTTTCCTTGACTTCGTCTGTTAAATGAAAAATTTCTTCTTCCCGTTTTAAGTTCTCTCTTTTTAATCTTAAATGTTCTCCTTTTTCAGTCTCTGTGCTATTCAGGGCCTCCTTGCAGTCCTCCTTCCATTTACGCACATCTGCTTTGAGAATGACAGTCTCCTGGCGTGAGACTTCCTTCTCTAGGTTGAGGGTCTGAAGCTCCTTCTGATAGACTTTGAAATCTGTACCAAGATTACCAATAGTTTCTTTAGCAATGTCCAGCTCCTCAGTGAGACTGTGTAGTTCCTTTCTGGAAACTTCCAGGTCTGTGCGGCAGCTGTTGGTCTCATGATGTGAGGCATCCAGTACTCTGCGGAGTGTCTTAACCTCTTTCTGAGATACGTCCACCTCTGTCTGGACACTGTTGACCTCCTGTTGTGAGGCATTCAGCTCTATGCGAAGAGTGTGAACCTCTTGCTGGAAGACTGTCATCTGCTTCAGTGCCTCCTCATACTTCCGCTTTAGCGTAGCCATCATTTTATCAGATTGGCTCTGCTTTTCATCCATGGCGGAAATAGTAGCATTTGCAGTATCTAGCTCAGTCTTGAGATCGTCCAATTCTGTCCTGGCTGCAGAGTACATTGCGATCACCGTCTTCTGTAACTCAGCATTATCTTTCAGTAGCTCCGCGTAATCATCTTTCTTTTGTTTCAATTGTTCACGGAGTATATCACAGTCACGCCTGGCATTTTTCAGGGCATCCTCAGGGCTGGTCAAGGGATCGTCACTCACTGGTTCCGGCTCCGCTTCCCTGGGATGGTTGGTTGAGGGTTCCTCACTGTTGGCACCGGACAGACACTTCTTTGGGGTACACGACTTCTGCCTTGGGCCCTCTGGATATTCGGTTATCCGTGGGACGAGTTCTCCATTTTCTCTAGGCCGCAGGGCATCTCGGTCCCCCTTTTTCTCCACTTTGTCTGTGGACGTGTCTGTTCCTTCCACGGTAAGTGAAGAACCGCTTTTCTTTTTCTTTTTCCGCCTTTTTGTTTTGGATGACTCCGTCCCATCAGGAATACTGGGGTCTCCTTCTTTATTTAATACTTCAACAGCTTCATTATATACGCCAGGCTTTTCTTGCAGTTGCTTTAGCTGACAGAAATATTGGGTGATCTGCTGCTCCCGCTCTCTCTCTCTTGTCGACCATATTCGTCATCATAGAGAGCGGTCTTTTCTGTTTGTGCCGAGTTCAGGCACCCCCACCATTCTTGAGGTGTTTTGTGGGTGTGACTCGGTTCGGGTTCCACCTTAAGAGATTCTTCCTCCTTATTGGACTGGAAGGGCCACTCTTCCGTGGGGTAGGGTTCATTACAGGAACGCTGCATCTTGTCCTCCATTTTGGGGCTCTCAGGTGTAGTTTTCTTCCTGACCTCAGGAGGCGCTATTGCAGCTGTTGCCACTGTATTTGCTAGAACCCCCAACTGTGGTAGTCTTACAGGTGGGCATATTTTGCTTGTAGAGGTCGTAGCTCTCACAGGCATCTCTGTAGAATTTTTCTTTATTGGATAAGTTTTACAATATCAGCAGTACTGTGCATGCATTTTCTCTCATCAGGTATACAGGATGTGCAGTTGCTAGGTAAAACGTCTATTTGCTTTACACCATTAACTTGCTAGGTGTAATCTCTCATTAGGTATGCAGGTTGTGTAGTTGCTAGGTAAAAACTTCTGTTTGCTTTACACCATTTACTTGCTAGGTGCAATCTCTCTGCTTCAGCCAAATAATGTGATTTTCTGCTTGAGTTCAGTCTCAACTTTGGGTATTATGACATTCACTCTTCACACTTTGGGATACCTTTTACACAGTTCAGCAATTCCTTTTTTTTTCTAGTAGGCAATTTTACCCTCAGCACTTGTTTACTGAAAATTCCCCTGCTTCAGCACAGTTTTGCATCAATTTTCACATTTTTCTGCATATACTCCATTCACAACTGGTAGTCCTATGCGGTGTGGCAGCCTTTACTTGCATAATCAGTACCGTTCATGGGTCACCATCTGTATTCACTGCTTCAGCTAAACATTTGAAAACAACAAACGCCTATCCCTTTCAAGGGCTAACTCACTTCTGGAACCCTGACTATGGCTGGAAGGCAAACCCCCTATTTCACTGACCATATTACACTTTATTATTGTGATAGGCAAATAAGGTTTACCTGCTTCAGCTGTCTCTCTCTCTCTCTCCTCTTGGGATGGGATTGGGGAAAAGAGTACATCTGTGGTTTTGTAAGTTTCAGTGCAGTGTATGTTTCCTGCATGGGTGTGTATCACTTTAATTCTGGTCTCTGCTGCATGAGATTTTTTTTTTTTTTTTTACGTTGCTCAGACGGTTTTTAGGCAAAAAGCATAAAAAAATTTCACAGCCAAACTCCGGGTTCCTTAACTTCAAGAACCACCTCTCATCCCACTTCGGACACCATATGTAGGCGGACGCTCACAGAGGTATGCAAGGGAGTCTGGTTATAGTGAAATTAAATAAGGCTTTTATTGCGCCTGTTTCCTTAACATCAGGAAACCATCCAAACAAGGGGTAAACAAAGCTTCTATTCACTTGGGAGTATTTCTAGTGAAATACTATGCAATCCACCACTTCCTTTAGACAAGCATGTCTCCCAGCCCCAAACATATAGCATGAAATGAACAGATATTAAAAAAGTCTTATAAATGAAAGTCTTATCTGTTCCTTGTGGTTTGGAGGGAAAATCTTCTCTGTTCCTGGTTGCTACCTTTTCTTCAGGATTTGTCAGCATTTAGGTTTAGAAGTTTCCTCTGTGTCTTGCAAGCAGCCTCTTCTGGTACAGTAGACTCAAGACGTCTGTCTCCAAGTTCAGCTCAGGTGTGAGCTAAGGAGTCTCACTTCCTGTCTTAAAAGACAGGCTTTTCTAAGCAATCTAATCAGGCAGGTGGTGTTTGTTAATTGACTACCAGCAGTTAACCACCACACTGCTGGATTAGAGGCACATTACCTGAACAGGGGTAACTCCCCTGTTACAGGCAGTGAGGCCATATTGGGGAGTTTCTGGTAGGGGCTTGTTTGTTTTTTTGCAGTGTCAGCAATTTTTGTCATTGTTATTTTGAATGAAATCGATGTTACTCTTACAGATTTGAGACTGTATATTGTGTATTGTATTTTAATATACAGGGTGTCCATAAATTCTTCACCCTATTATAAGCCTTAATAAAATATAATGGGGTGAATAAATTATGGACACCCGGTATATCATGCCCCATTGCTGCCAGCAATTCCTTGTTAAGTAATACGTTGCTGGCCCCCGGTGAGGGCAAAGAGTTAACATCTTGTTTGATGTCGGTGTATACCCGCAGTGTCATGCCTGGAGAAATCACTAATTCACATACCTACTCAACAATGTGTGAACTCACTTATATGTGTACAAAGTCACTTTTACACACACCTAGACACCCACATACCAATATACACCGCTATGCACTCCCGCAAACTATACACATGGCTAGAAACCATCTAAAACAAACACAACTGTATATAAAATACACCGGACACACCTGTATATATGCACATCTCTGCATGCATTCACACAATCACTGATACATACATGCACACCTTAACACAATTACAGATACAGACGCACACATACCTTTAAACACTAAAATATATGCCAAAGCATATGAACATATCCCAAGTACATATCGTCGGTGTACACATACCTCTGTTCAGCTAGACACCCCTATGTTCGTCCAGATACACATACCTGCACAGAGACACACTCAAAACACATGGACACAACATGATGTATGTGCGTGCGCACTCCCAGAGACACACATGCACACAATTGACCTAGCACCTTGTCACTGCCGGTGGGTGTCACACACACACACACACACACACACACTGCTATGAAAGGGTTAAAGAGCTGGACACGGGCCTGTTTGCAGCCCATGCTCCTATGGCAACACAATAGATCAGATAGCTTCATGAATATTGCCAGTATCAGGGGCTGCATGAGGAATAAGTGATCAGTCTGATGTCAGCAGCCTCTGATGTTACAGCTTCTATCTGGCTGCTTGGTATGGGCAGCAGCCGGAGACAGGGAGGGAGGAAAACAGGGAGGGAACTCCTCTTCTTCTTTT
The DNA here is from genome assembly GCF_040206685.1 of Ascaphus truei. Taxonomy (NCBI): domain Eukaryota; kingdom Metazoa; phylum Chordata; class Amphibia; order Anura; family Ascaphidae; genus Ascaphus; species Ascaphus truei. The sequence continues at coordinate 30,214,498 of NC_134500.1, forward strand.
TTTTTTTCCCCTCTTTTATTACGATTTGTTCCTTTTGATCTTCTGGGCAGCCCTTGTCCAGTCCCTCCCCTGGCCGGCTGATGATTGAGCTCCTCTGCCCGTCTGTTGCATTTCTTTCCCTCCTGCAAAGTCCTCATCATCTCAGTGCCTAAGATCTGAGAGAAGACAGACAATGATGGACCACAGGCTCCTCCTGGCACCTCCAGCGCTGTTGGGATGCTGCTGTTGCTGAGGATGCTTCTGAGCTGTAGACTTCCCAGACAGTGTGTGCCTGGGGAAACAGGAGCTGCTATCATGCCCCCAGCTGCTTCACACAGGGCTTGATATCAGTACGGGGGCAGAGAATCCCCCCATTGGGGGTGTGAGTATCCTGGCAGACAATGGACAGGCTGCACCCCTCCATGAGGAAGCGTCTGTACAGCCTCCCCCAGCACTTCGGAGCCAAAGCTTCGATCATGGACGAAGAAGAGGGTGAAGAGAGGGACACCTGGAGGAAAAGCATCAGGCTTAAACCGCTGCCCTCACCTTCTGTTCTCAGGGCCCTGGACCCCCGACCCGGAGCGAAGGAAACCCACCTTGTTATGGAGACTGAGGTGGGCAAAGCCCACAGATCCAGCAGCAATGGGGACTGCAGGAGATTCACCGGCAGTCTTTCCTCCATCACCAGCTGTGGCCGGCACCTTCACGACTCAGATCCTAGCGAGGGAAGGAGGCTTATATGTGAGGGAGACCTCAGCCCCACCGAAGAAAAGTCCCCCACCCTGGATCCAACTCAAGGGGAAACAGGACTAGGTCGCTCGCAAACCCCTCAACCAGCCACCCAACCCCCAGGCGATGAGCAGCACAGCAGCTCCGTGAAGGTAGAAGGAGGAGAGCAGACTCTGTCTCCAGGGGATGAGGAGCAGGGCAGCTTCATGCACAGACAATTCGGGGCTCTCCTTCAGCCCGGGGTGAACAAATTTTCCTTGCGGATGTTTGGCAGTCAGAAGGCGGTGGAAAGGGAACAGGATCGAGTGAAGTCTGCAGGCTTTTGGATTATTCACCCTTACAGCGACTTCAGGTAATGACCAACCTCCAAGAAAACCTAAAGCTCAACTCCACAAAACTGCATCCCTTTTATCCCCACGTCAGGGTACAAGTAGAACATTTGGCTTGGGGCATGGTCGGTCTGTGTGTGATGGAACTTCTAAGACTGGTATGTTGTTTGCTACAGGTTAGTACGCACTCATGAACGGAGTTGCCATTGGGTGATGGAAGGGAAAGTAGCTTTGCAGTTCACCTCTGAAAGTAGGTGAACGCTTGTTCTCTGCAACCCCGAGGAAGCCACTTTGTCTCTTCGGGCAAAAAATTAGATTGCAAGCTCTTGGGGGGGGGATTTAGTAAGTTTTTTTCTTTAATCTGTATGCACATTATTGCATAAACTGGTAGTGCGTCAGAAAAAGAAGTAGTAACAGATCAAAGGCGACATTGCTTGACAGTACCACAATACCCAGGTGCCCTATTGTATTCAATTCAATGAATTAGCAGCCATTTAAGAGATTCATAACCAAGTTTTATTTGAAGAGTGTATTTTTTGCAAGGAAAGTTGCAGATCAGTTTCCACTTATATATCTCTCCTTGGGCTCGGAGCCACTGTAAGGAGTGTTTATATTCACTGCACATTCTTCCAGCTTCCCATAAAAAGTCTCCAAATAGATCCCTAACATGCACTCCGGGAATGGATGGGGGGGGGGGGGGGGGTTGCTTATTCCCTTTGCTACCCTGGGGCCCAAACCATATAACCTCACGTTATAGGTAGAAATAAATGACGGACACTCCCAGTAATAAGCACAATTTGCATTTTGTTTAAATTGTTAATAGGCGCCAGTGTTGTTCTACACCCGCAGTGGCCAACTCCAGTCCGCCAGGGCCACCACCAGCTCAGGTTTGAAGGATATCCCTTGCTGTAACTGGGATATCCTTCAAACCTGAACTGTTTGTGGCCCTTGAGGACTGGAGTTGGCCAACGGCTGAGCCACCTGTGCTGAAGCAGGGATATCCTGAAAATGTGACCGGCTCGTGGCCCTCGAAAACTGGAGGTAGCCACAACACCTTCTGCAGTACTCTGTGACATGCCAGACGTTTAGAAAGGTTCTGGCCTGGCATGAAGGGCCATGTGTGAACCCAAACACAAAACAGCGCCTCTCTGCAGTGTGAAAGGTAGATACAGTACAGTACTGGCCACTGTTGTTTTGATGGAATTTCTTTTGTCTTTTCGTTATCTTTTTCAACATAATCGGCATTTCGTGTGCCCTGGTAATTACCAAGCAAACTAGTGTCTTGGTAGCGTGCGTAAACGCCGAGCTTTGTAACGCTCCGCTGATCTGTTTAGCCGTCTGCCTCACAGACTTCATAATAACACAGAACAGGCAGCATCGTTCAGAAGAAATCTGCCCTGTCATTGTGTTAATATATATATATATATATATATAGACATATGGTGACCAGGGGATCCTGATAGCCAAAAGAAGACAGCACACTGCAGAGTTGGTATCAAAAAAAGTGTATTACGTGACACAGGGCCGCCATATGGCTGATACCAACTCTGCAGTGTGCTGTCTTCTTTTGGCTATCAGGATCCCCTGGTCACCATATGTCTACATACCACTTATGGGACAAGCATCTGCCTCGTACACCAAAACGTGAGTGCTAATCTCCATACCTTGACTATATATATATATATATATATATATATATTGTATGTAGCAGGGAGAGGGTGTGTAGAGAGGTGCAGTATTCCCCTTCCTTCTAGTTGGTGAGGCGGAGAGAAGGGGCTGATGCCCCAGTCACACAGAACAGGATTTCAGATACATTTGACCAGGAGCACAGCCTTCTATTGTCACCGTGGAAGGCGACCATAGCCCAGGAGCGGGCAACTCCAGTCCTCAAGGGCCACCAACAGGTCAGGGTTTCAGGATATCCCTGCGTCAGCGCAAGTGGCTCAGCCTTTGACCTGTGCTGAAGCAGGGATATCTAAATCCTGGCCTGTTGGTGTCCCTGGAGGACTAGAGTTGCCCACACCTGCAATAGAAGGTCCTTCTGCCGATCATCTCCCCAACTCAAGAGCAACACGTAGCACCAGCCGCGTGCATCACCACTGAATAGATTTGCACTTATTACAAGTACTGTATGCATAATGGGGACTAAGTGTGCCAGGTGTTTAAACACGGAACGGGACATTTTTGCCGCGATGAAATGACCGCCGACGTTCGTCCGCGGACGTACCCTCTGCCGCAGCTGATTCGCTGATGGAATCCCCGCCGCCAGCCTCTTCTAAGGTAAGTTTTCTTACTGTTTAGGGTCGGGGGTTAATTTAAGGGGTTTTGGCGGTTAGGGTAGGGATTATTAGGGTAAGGGCTTAGTGTAGGAGGTGTTAGGGTAAGGGCTTAGGGTAGGGATTATTAGGGTAAGGGCTTAGGGTAGGAGGTGTTAGGGTAAGGGCTTAGAGTAGGAGGTGTTAGGGTAAGGGCTTAGAGTAGGAGGTGTTAGGGTAAGGGCTTAGGGTAGGAGGTGTTAGGGTAAGGGCTTAGAGTAGGGGGTGTTAGGATAAGGGCTTAGGGTAGGGGGTGTTAGGGTAAGGGCTTAGGGTAGGAGGTGTTAGGGTAGGAGGTGTTAGGGTAAGGGCTTAGGGTAGGGGGTGTTAGGGTAAGGGCTTAGGGTAGGAGGTGTTAGGGTAAGGGCTTAGAGTAGGAGGTGTTAGGGTAAGGGCTTAGGGTAGGAGGTGTTAGGGTAAGGGCTTAGAGTAGGAGGTGTTAGGGTAAGGGCTTAGGGTAGGAGGTGTTAGGGTAAGGGCTTAGAGTAGGGGGTGTTAGGGTAAGGGCTTAGAGTAGGAGGTGTTAGGGTAAGGGCTTAGGGTAGGGGGTGTTAGGGTAAGGGCTTAGAGTAGGAGGTGTTAGGGTAAGGGCGTAGGGTAGGGGGTGTTAGGGTAAGGGCTTAGGGTAGGAGGTGTTAGGGTAAGGGCTTAGAGTAGGTGGTGTTAGGGTAAGGGCTTAGAGTAGGGGGTGTTAGGGTAAGGGCTTAGGCTAGGGCGTTTAGGCACTTACCTTAGCAGCGAAGTGGCAGGTTTTGGCGGCGGGGTGAGTCGCGACGAAGTGCCGGCAGTCGTTTGGTCGCCGCGAAACATCCGCGAACAAATGACGTAGACCGATTTAAACAGGTACAAGCTCTGAAATGTACAGTATGCATTTTGAGAAGGAGATCTGAGCCTCGGAGATCACACAATGTAAGTGGCATGATGGGAAGCAGAGAGAGAGGGGCATTAGTAATGGCAGCGCCATTAGGCGTTACGGAGGATGCTGCTATTAACATTGGTGGGGGCTTTTGAAATGGTATCTGGAGCAGGCCGGTTCTCTGCATCAGTGGAAGAGATTATATCATCGTGACCAGATATATCGGCTGTGAAATCTGTAGCATTGAGAGGGCAATGTGAGTGTGTGCGTGCCTGCGCATACAGGATCAGAAAGGAGTCTGTCGCCGCTGCGACACCTATAGAGTTTGGGGCCATTATAGAGGAGGTAAATAGTCCAGGAGCGAAGGAGTTGGTATTAAAAAGTGCCGGGAAGTTGCATCCCTTAGTCGCTCCAGGTTGATGGATTATGACATATTCTTTGTAAATGTTTAATGTTCCAGTCTTCAATTAAATCCGAAACTAAAGGTGGGGATCCCCAACCCTCTCTAATAGCGCGTCTGAGATCAGATGCATTGTAAGGAACCCCAACCCTCTCTAATAGCGCGTCTGAGATCAGATGCATTGTAAGGAACCCCAACCCTCTCTAATAGCGCATCTGAGATCAGATGCATTGTAAGGAACCCCAACCCTCTCTAATAGAGCGTCTGAGATCAGATACATTGTAAGGAACCCCAACCCTCTCGAATAGCGCGTCTGAGATCAGAAGCATTATAAGGAACCCCGACCCTCTCTAATAGCGCATCTGAGAAAACCCACCAGAACCAAGGTAGCAAAAAACCTTTCTGCCCTCCAACAGTTTTATAGCTAGAATATGATATGTTCAACACTTTGGGAGAGTGATGCATGTTCACAGCTATGGGGAGAAGTCAGATTCGTACCCATTTAGTTAACTCTAGACACTAAAAGTTAGACTGCCCTTACGACAACTGACCTACTTAACCTCTGGCAATAGTTTGCCATTGTTCAGATGCTGATCTATTCGATCACTCAGCATAACGTTGGGAAGGAACAGAGAAGACTGATTTGCACATCGCATAGTCTATCCTACGTTTCTCAGTTATTGTGAGTACAGAAGTGACAAAAAAAACCTCCACCGTAGTGTACAGCAAATGCAAATATCCCTTGTGAGCATATTCGTGTGTCTCAGACAGGTCTGCGGCCCTGCCTTCCCCTGTTATCTCTTAGCCTACAATGCTTCCGCTGTAGCCAGGGATTCTGGGTAATGACATGCAAATGAGCTCTCACAGTGTGTCACTTTTTGCTTCTTGTCCATTGTCACATGGAGCCCTAGAAGCTTACGCCTGCCGTATCACACAACTTTCCAGCACAGCCTGGGCTAAGAAGTGCTGAGCCAGTAACCTACTCACCGACGACAGCTTTATTTCCCCAACTTTTGGTTCTCATCAGTGTGAGGCAGGTGACTTTGCCATGTGAGGGTGGTAGTGGTTACAGCCAGACCCAAAGTAAGTTATGGTGAGTACAGCTTACAGCCGATAACAATCCCACTTGTGAGCACCTTGTCGTGTCTCAGACGGGGCGCCTTGCCTTTTCTCCGAGGCTGTAATGTAATTGTTCCAGGGAGCAGAGACTGACAGGAAAGGCCTCAGCACTGTGCAGGGAACAGCTAAGAGCCGGCAGCTGTCACGGCTCAGGGTTCTCTGGCAGATTAAATGCCGTGTGATCAGAAGTCATGTCCACTCACCGACACTATTACCGGACGTGTGTTACAGCAAGGGTGCTCAACGCCAGTCCTCAATCCCTCCCCCCCCCCCCCAACTCGTCAGGTTTTCAGGATATCCCTGCTTCAGCACAGGTGGCTCAATCAGTCCCTGCTTCAGCACAGGTGGCTCAATCAGTCCCTGCTTCAGCACATGTGGAATCCATCCCTGCGTCAGCACAGGTGGCTCAATCAGAGGCTCATTCTTCCACTGAGCCTGTAATTGAGGCACCTGTCCTAAAGCAGGGATATCCTGAAAACCCGACCTGGGGGGGGGGGGGGGGGGTGTTTGGAGTTGAGCCTCCCTGTGTTACAGACCGGTGCTATTGTGTGGTGTGAGCCGGTCAAGCTGACCGTAAATCTGATTTGAGGGCTACCTAATTTATCTCCAAAAGTGACAGCTGCCGTTAATTTGATGAAGAGGGGTCAACCGAAGACCTCTTAAGTCAATATATCAATTTTCCTGCCCTGCTTCCTTTTAGTGAGCGGTTGGAGGAATGATTACACAGGAGCACTCGCAGGGATTTCTTGTTACTTGAGGCTTATATGATAATGAGAGACATTAATCTGTAAGTCTTTCGCAGTCACTGTTCGCCTTTTTCTTTTTTGGGTGTGCTCAGAACGACCACCAGACCTGCATTCAAACCCACATTACGGGTCTGAAACCCGAACGCAACTTTAATAGTTTTGAGCTGTAATTATATTATTTATTTATAAAATGTTTTACCAGGAAGTAACACATTGAGCGTTATCTCTCGTTTTCGTGTACAGTATGTCCTGGGCACAGGGTTATGATGACAAATAAATGGTTACATTAAATGAAAAGAGTTATACATTATATATAAATACATTGCATGCACAGTAAGAGATAATATATATTATGGACGTATGTAACAGTTACAGACCAGATTATAATGTGAGACAGCTTTAGTTTTGAAAGAATTTAGACTGGTGGCGGCTGTGAGAGTCTCCGGTAGACTGTTCCAGTTTTGGGGTGCACGGTAAGAGAAGGAGGAGCGGCCGGATACTTTGCTGAACCTTCTGACTGTGAACAGCCTTTTGGAGTGAGGTCTCAGATAAGTGCTGCGTGTGGTAGGGGTGAGGACCTTGTGCAAAGAGACGGGTAGCGTGCCCAGAAGGTGTTTGAAGGCAAGACAGGAAAGGTGAATTTTGCGCCTATACTCAAGTGATGGCCAATCTAGTTCTTTGAGCATTTCACAGTGATGTATGTTGTAGTTAAATCGTAAGACACAGCGGCATATTGAGTTGTGGAGGGAGTGTAGTTTACCATGGTGAGTTTGGGGTGCTGTACCATGGCATTGTACAAATCCTTTTAAGGTTTTTATTTTCACAGTTTCGCCATATTATTTTTGCAGATAGAATTCACATCATTATAAACACTGACCTCATTTTAATCTGCATTATAGTATGTTTCCTTTGTGCACAAATGGGACTTTTCTTCTAAGATCAGCCTCAGATAATACACTACTCTCAGGAACTGCTGACATCACCACCAAGGGGGCAATTAAATATACCAGCATGGAAAAACCTCGTTAACTACAGAAGAATGGGGATTTTCTGCCAACCGCAACGATTTGGGGGTACAGTATGTCGAATTACCCCCAACATCTTCTACAACTCGTCAGATAGTTCGGTAACAAATCCTAATTCGGTGTGTTTCTTCTTCAGGATGTGCAGGAATAATTGAGTTTTATTCTACATGCGGCAATTGTCCCTCTAACGCTGCAACTATTCATTTATAACATGTATCAGACCGTTTCATTTTTAAGCCAAATACATCAATTGTGGTTGATGCCCAGAAACGCCTCTAATTGCTCCCACACCCACTGCCCTGTACATGACACGAGTGGAACTCCTCCTCTAATTGCTCCCACACCCACTGCCCTGTACATGACACGAGTGGAACTCCTCCACTAATTGCTCCCACACCCACTGCCCTGTACATGACACGAGTGGAACTCCTCCACTAACTGGGGTGGCCAACTCCGGTCCTCAAGACCTCTCCAACAGGTCAGGTTTTAAGAATATCCCTGCTTCAACACAGGTGGCTCAATCATTATGACTGAGCTACTAGTGCAGGGATATCTCTAATACCGGGCCGGGTGGTGGCCCTTGTTGGCCACCCCCGATTTAGAGGAATGTGGTCTTCTCCCATTGGTTTAATACCGCCCCCCACCTACCTACAGGGATCCACTTGGAAACCTCAGACTTATTCTCTGTAAATGATGAAGAGAAGCGGGTGAGAAAAAGCACAGGTTTATTGTTGGCGTTGGCCCTCCCCTTTGGGACTTACCTTGATGTGGCGTGCCGACTTACCATCTTTTGGCCAAAATGTGTAAATATAGACCCTTTCAGAACGTAGACATAGGAATGGGTTAATGATATTGTAGTAGGGTCCTCATTCCTGGAAAGCGAAATGAGTAGGTTGAGGGATCTCAACACTTCCTACGAGGTAATAGACCAAAGAGATGCTATTTTGCTGGACTTGCTAATGAAACAGAATACCCCGAGTTGTAGACACGTGGTACCGGCCTGGGTGGTACGGGAGATTTGTGACTACTATGTTCATTGTAAAGCAAGAAAACCCAACCATGTAGGACAAAAGTGACAGTATTATTATGGCCAGACAAGTAAAACAGGACACAAACCCTCCATCGTACAGTTGTACCCACTACCAGCTTCACATAGGAGCGGCTGTGACTAACCTCACACTGCTGAGACCCAAAAGGTGGTAAAGCTGTCTGTGAGTAGGTTACTGGCTCTGCACTTCTGTAACACAGGCTGTTCTGAACGTCAGGCGTACGCTTATAGGGGTCCGTGTTGCAAGGGATGAGAAGCAAAAGGGTGACACTGTGCAGAGGAGGAACTGGGTGTTATTGCGCCCGGGGCAAGTTCCACCAAACTTTACTTTATTTGATGGAATCAAGGAAAAACAGTCCTTTTATTTGTAACTGTAGTTGTGAATCTTTTGTATGTTCTGACACAGGGGTGCGCAAACTGGGGGGGGAGGGGGCTCAGCGGTTGCAGAGGTCCCGCGCTCTCCCTCAAGGCATCTAAATTAAATGCTGGGGGACCATGTGAGGCCTCTGTAACTTCTACTACCGTGTCTTCTGCGACGTGTCATTGCCATGGCAACGTGACGTCACATGACTCCACGGCGTCATTTGCCGCCGGAGTCGAGCGGGGGGGGGGGGGAGGGCGGGGGAGGAGGGAGGCACGAGCAGGGGAGGAGAGCAGGCAGGGGGGCGCAGGGGGAAAACTTTGCGCACCCATGTTCTAACACACACCCTGCTCTCCCCCCTATTCTTTTTCCCCCTCCATTCTCTCACTCCCGCCCACCAATCTCTCTTATTCTCCCCTCCGCCCCACCACTCTCTCTCCCATTCCCCCCTCACCAGTCTCCCATTCCCCTTCCTCCCCAAGACTCACTCACGCCAGTCCCTCAAGTCTTCCCCACTCCCTTCCCTATGTTTCTCTTTCACTCCCCCACCCAGGTCTCTCACTCCCCTTGAAGTCACCCCCCAGAAGTCTCTCTCTCACTCCCTTTCCTCCGCAAGTCTCTGTCTACTCTCTCCTTCCACAATCTCTAACTCCCCCCTCCCCAAATGTCTCACTCTCTCCCCCAATTCCCACCCTGTGGAGCAGCCACAATCATCACGCTCCCTCCTCCCCCACTCACCTCTGCGCGGCCAACCTGCACCCCCTACTCTGCTATGCTTGGGGCAACTGCCCCCCGCCCACCTCTGCACGGTGAGTGCTCATTTGCATGTCATAACCCAGAATCCCAGGCTGCAGTGGAAGCACTGTATGCGAAGAGATAATGGGGAAGGGCAGGGGTGGGCCTGCCTGAGACATGTGAGTATGCTCAGAACGTGGCATTATTAGTATGTAAGTACAGATATAGCTGGGTACAAATTGATTGGACATATGATGTTAAAAATACAGCACTAAAGTGTTTTTTCTTCAGGAAGCCTGTGAAGCACCGGACATATATAATAAATATTATTATTTATAGTATATTAGACAGATATTATAATATTATACAGATAATAAAGGAAGGTACACTACCTCCTACCGCAGAGGAGTCAGCATTTCTACCGCGTGTGTAATGTTTCTATGCATTGAATATATAATATACTTATACATCACGCTCGGCCGTGGGCCTTCTGTATCCTTCTTAGGATGTGAAGCACGCGTGGTAAATAAAGGTGGCAATCCTTCCGTGGATGGGGTGGTAACCAGGGACCCAGAGAGCCCGGAGGGACGTCCCTGTCATTGTCACTCTCTGGTTGCAATATCCAGTATGGCGGGGGGTTCCACTCCAGTCCTCAAGACCCCCCCCCCCCACTCCCAACAGGTCAGGTTTTAAGGATATCCCTGCTTCAGCACAGATGGCTCAATCAGGGGCTGAGTCAAAGACTGAGCCACTGATTCAGCCACCTGTGCTGAAGCAGAGACTGATTGAGTCACCTGGGCTGAAGCAGAGACTGAGCCGCCTGTGCTGAAGCAGGTACTGATTGAGCCACCTGTGCTGAAGCAGAGACTGAGCCACCTGTGCTGAAGCAGAGACTGAGCCACCTGTGCTGAAGCAGAGACTGAGCTACCTGTGCTGAACCAGAGACTGAGGCACTTGTACTGTAGCAGAGACTGATTTAGCCACCTGTGCTGAAGCTGTGATATCCTGAAAACCTGACCTGTTGGGGGGATTCTTAAGGAAATGGTGCGCAAAGTGGGGAGGGGCTGGATTTTTTTGGGGGGGGGGGGGGCGTGGGCGCTTGCAGCGGCCCTGCACTCTTCCCCAAGGCATTGAAATGAAATGTCGGGGGATCACGTGAGGCCTCTGCAACAATAAAACTTACCTCGATTCAGACGCTGTGACGCGTCACCATGGCAACGCGGCGTCAAATGACACCGCGGTGTCATGCGGGGTGACGGCACACGACTGTCTCCATGGAAACAGGGTCACGTGATGGCTATTGACGCCGCACACAAGTGATGGGGGGGGGGGGGCGAGGGAGAGCTGGCAGGGGGGCACAGCTCAAAAAGTTTGCTCTCCCCTGCCTCAGCACAGGAGTTGGGCACCCATGGAAAGTGAAAAGTGTAAAAACCGTGTTTTTAGAGAAGTCCTAGAGAACTTGGGGCTAATTCTACAGCCAACGGAGCGGCGAGGAGTCTGGTTTCAACGTCATCCCCCATCAGAGGTGAAGAGGAATTTGGGCTAAAAACAACTGAATTTGCCATTTTGCAGAAATAGAATGAAGCCCCTCAGTAGAGCATTGATGAGGAGTTGAGTATTGGGTGGGGCCTTTTTTTTATTGGGACGAACACTTGATATTTTAGGACAATGAAATGGTTAGTCCGAATTGAAAAAAGAAGGTATCGCCTAATGCATTCTGCACTATCGCAGCTGGATCAACACGTCTATTTCTATCTTAGGCTGCGGCCCCGCTGGCGCTCAAAGCATGCGTGGCGGGTGTCCTGTGTCTGCTCGGGCGCGGGTGAGGGGTGGGGGCGGCATTGCCGAATATTGAGCGAGCGGGAAAGTATAAAAATGTTATTTACCTAAGCGCATCGCGTGAGCGGGGACTTGCATATATTTATATATGCAAGTCACCTCGCCAAGCACCGCCCGCTCAGCGCTAGCGGGGACGCAGCCTAAAGGAGCAATCCAATAGGGCGATTTTTTAAAAGAAAATTAACACAGGATTGGAGCAGGGGGTCTCTGGAGCTGAACCTCGTTAATTTCAGCTCCGGGGACCCCCTGCTTCCGGAGATACAGACCTCCGATGGGGGTGCCACGGGAGAACTAAAATCGATCGACAACTTAGGTAATTGGTTTTCAATACAGGTGATCAGAGGCTGCATATATTAAAACAATTTGTCTTTAAACTGCTTGGGCTGCCTCCTTACCAGGAACTCCCTGTTACGGGCATGTCTGCCTTTTTTTAATAAAAGTTTATTCTAAATGGCAGAAGTAGCCAAATCTTTGTACAAACCAGGAACTTTATCCGTTGTCCTACTTGAAATTTCGGACATGCCAGTATTCCTGCCGGCCGCGGCGGTTAGCGGGAGAGATCCTGCGAGGATGAAGACAGACGCATCATATTTTTGTTGTCTAACAAGGAGACGGGGTAGAGAGAGTTCGTGGGAGCGACAGCGAGTGCGGGAGAAAGGCAGGCGCCGTCTCTCACGTGCAGCATCGCAGGCTGTGCGTGTGCGTTCCCCGCGAGTCCGGGCGGCAGATCCCTGCCTGCCTCTGGCTGATAAGATTATGCATTGTAAGGCTATTTTGGGCTGTGTTAGTGAGTCTGTGCCGGGCCTGCATCCTTGTCAGATCAGTGCAGAGGATAAGGAACCCATCCTTCTCCAGCGCCATCACATTAACCCATTGCATGGAGGTTCTCATCTCTCTGCAAGATGCAATGCAGTTTTAGGCATAATGAAAGAGACCCGTTGCTGCAATGCTTTGGCATATGAAGACGCCACGCTGCGTCGTACTTTTAAAGCGAATATTACGCCTGGTTTCCTTTTGATATTGGGACCGACCCAATGGGTTTACAATTCTCACCTCCTTCTCTCTCTCGTTATCCTGCGGTATCCGTTTCCTAAACCTCGGTTAGATCGGTCGCAGGTCAGCGGGATGGAAAGTCCCTTCTTTGTCAGAGACCGGTACCACGGCTTCTCGGACCCCTTGCTCTACCTTGTCGCGATCAGGGTAACCCCTGTGCTGGGTGATGGAACCCAGGAAAAGCATTATGAATAAATGCTGATTAATGCCATACGTCTGGAAAGAAAACACGTGTTTTACTAATTGTGTTCCAAGGTAAATCTGCGGTGCAAATCCCCACTGTGATACCCAAACTAAATGCGCATAAGGTCCTTCCTATCTACGTTACTACACCAGTGTTTTTCAACAGGGCGTTTCCCTGAACATCCCAAAAGGGTTCCCTGCAATTCTCAGGCCTTTTGAAAATTGCATCTGATCTCAGACGCGCTATTAGAGAGGGTTGGGGTTCCTTACAATGCATCTGATCGCAGACGCGCTATTAGAGAGAGTTGGGGTTCCTTGCAATGCATCTGATCTCAGACGCGCTATTAGAGAGGGTTGGGGTTCCTTACAATGCATCTAATCTCAGACGCGCTATTAGAGAGAGTTGGGGTTCCTTACAATGCATCTGATCTCAGACACGCTATTAGAGAGGGTTGGGGTTCCTTACAATGCATCTGATCTCAGACGCGCTATTAGAGAGGGTTGGGGTTCATTACAATGCATCTGATCTCAGACGGGTTATTAGAGAGAGTTGGGGTTCCTTACAATGCATCTGATCTCAGACGCGCTATTAGAGAGAGTTGGGGTTCCTTACAATGCATCTGATCTCAGACACGCTATTAGAGAGGGTTGGGGGTTCCTTACAATGCATCTGATCTCAGACGCGCTATTAGAGAGGGTTGGGGTTCCTTACAATGCTTCTGATCTCAGACATGCTATTAGAGAGGGTTGGGGTTCCTTACAATGCTTCTGATCTCAGACATGCTATTAGAGAGGGTTGGGGTTCCTTGCAATGCATCTGATCTCAGACGCGCTATTAGAGAGGGTTGGGGTTCCTTGCAATGCATCTGATCTCAGACGCGCTATTAGAGAGGGTTGGGGTTCCTTGCAATGCATCTGATCTCAGACGCGCTATTAGAGAGGGTTGGGGTTCATTACAATGCATCTGATCTCAGACGCGCTATTAGAGAGGGTTGGAGTTCCTTACAATGCTTCTGATCTCAGACGCGCTATTAGAGAGGGTTGGGGTTCCTTACAATGCATCTGATCTCAGACGCGCTATTAGAGAGGGTTGGGGTTCCTTACAATGCATCTGATCTCAGACGCGCTATTAGAGAGGGTTGGGGTTCCTTACAATTCATCTTATCTCAGACGCGCTATTAGAGAGTGTTGGGGTTCCTTACAATGCATCTGATCTCAGACGTGCTATTAGAGGGTTGGGGTTCCTTACAATTCATCTGATCTCAGACGCGCTATTAGGGAGGGTTGGGGTTCCTTACAATGCATCTGATCTCAGATGTGCTATTAGAGAAGGTTGGGGTTCCTTGCAATGCATCTGATCTCAGACGTGCTATTAGAGAGGGTTGGGGTTCCTTACAATGCATCTGATCGCAGACGTGCTATTAGAGAGGGTTGGGGTTCCTCACAATGCATCTGATCGCAGACGCGCTATTAGAGAGGGTTGGGGTTCCTTACAATGCATCTGATCTCAGCCACGCTATTAGAGAGGGTTGGGGTTCCTTACAATGTATCTGATCGCAGACGTGCTATTAGAGAGGGTTGGGGTTCCTTACAATGCATCTGATCGCAGACGCGCTATTAGAGAGGGTTGGGGTTCCTTACAATGCATCTGATCTCAGACTCGCTATTAGAGAGGGTTGGAGGTTCCGTAGAATTTCCCAATATAATTATAGGGTTCCTTAATCAAAAAAAAGTTTAACACTACTGCACTATCACACTCTTCCGTATGAGGGAGAGACCTATTGGACCTTAGCATGTCAGTGTCACTATCCCCTTGCAGTGGGAACAGCAGGGTGCCATATTGATTTGAGCCATATGTCTGGACGTGTCTGTGTGAGAGAGCAATAGGCTCAATGAGTCATAGGTCGCTTCTTTCTCTGCATTACCATATTGAATAGCAGTGTCCCCCTACTTCTCTGGAAGAGGTGAAGGAGCAGTGCTATCAGGAACGGGTTACGATTGCAAATCCTTCTCTGTTGAGAGGCTAGGGAGCAACTCTTTGACTCTCTTGCAGAAATAATACATATGCATCTGTTTCCTCCCCTCGGCATACAGTACAAAAATCATATTTCACAGATGAGCTGCCATGCACAAAAAGCTGCAGAATTTGCATTTGTCATGGCTTTATTTTGTGGTTCCACGCTCCTTGTGCACTAATTGCATCGTTAATACAGACACAGCCTCTTCTGCTGATGGTACCAACACAGACCATGTGGAGAGATCTCATCTCTCTCTAAGGGCCTCATGCAGAGAGCAGCGCTATTTACAATCTCGCCATTTTCCGGAGAAAATCGCGCTAAAAACAGCTGAAAATGGCGAGGTAGGAAAAAAGCGCCTTTTTTTTTTTTCTATTTGAATATCTCGCTGCGTGGCTGGCAAAAACTACATCTCGCCAGTCTGAAAAATATCCGAATTCAGAAAGGCGCGCTCGCCATCTAGCGGCTGTTTTTGGCGCGATTTTCTCCGGCAACTAAAGTTGGCAAAAAGCAGGAGCTCGCCGGCTATAGGGAACGCGATTTTTTTTTCTCCCTTTCAGCTGCGCGCATCTCCTCATTTACAATTCTCCACATGCAGTAATGCTAAAAATAGCGGATTTCGCCCATTTCTGCATATGGAGAATAAAACTCTCCATTAAATCTAGTTTTTCTAAAACTCTCCAATTATTTCTACCGCTGCTCTCTGCAT
Source organism: Ascaphus truei (assembly GCF_040206685.1). Classification (NCBI taxonomy): domain Eukaryota; kingdom Metazoa; phylum Chordata; class Amphibia; order Anura; family Ascaphidae; genus Ascaphus; species Ascaphus truei. Next base: position 30,229,939 of record NC_134500.1, read on the forward strand.
AGGCCCCTAAGTTAGGGGTGCTCAATTCCAGTCCTCAATCCCCCCCCCCCCCCCAACAGGTTTTCAGGATATCCCTGCTTCAGCACAGGTGGCTCAATCAGTCCCTGCTTCAGCACAGGTGGCTTAATCAGTCCCTGCTTCAGCACATGTGGCTCAATCAGTCCCTGTTGCAGCACAGATGGCTCAATCAGAGGCTTGTTCTTTGACTCAGCCTCTGATTGAGCCACCTGTGCTGAAGCAGGGATATCCTGAAAACCTGACCTGTTGGGGGCGCTTGAGGATGGGAGATGCGCACCCCTGCTCTAAGCGACAGGGAAAGGAATGGCTACTGCTAGACTTCCTACTGGAAAACCCCTTCCAATAGCTCCAAAAATCTAGTCTGTAGCTAAGGCTGCGTTTATAGCGCCGCCGGAACAAACCAATGGAGAGGAATGAAGGCGCACACAGTGCGCGCGATTTTGGAAAATACATTTGGAATTGTTCTTGTAGCAGGACGGCCGCGTCACATAAGGTGTTCAGCCAATGAGGGCGAACCGCTCACGTGATGTCACGGCCACACCTCTGCCCTGCCTCCCTATCACCTCCTAATGCCTCCAGCGCCTGTTCCGCGTGACGTCACGCGGTCGCGCGCCGGCACTATGATCGCGGCCTAAGATAGCAGCAATCAGATACAAGTTACATAGTAGTTGTATATTGTCCCCAGGGAGGTAGAGGAGGAGACGGGATTGATGCATGCAGTGGGACAGTGGTTTTAATGGGTGTGAACTGGAAGAATATTCTCTGTGGGTCGCTGGCAGCAGTGAGCTCATATCCCTCACACTTTTCTTTTATTGGCCTCCGCAGAGGAGAGGGCAGACTTCGCATGGAAATCCTAACCATATCTGGTCTTCAAGTGTTATTTATGTAGACTGATCATTTATTTATACCTAGACATCACTCTGCACCCTCCATTTAAACAGATACCATTCTGCAGCCGGCGTTTATACACACAGGCTGCGCTCTGCTCAGCAGGCGTACGTCACTCTGAGATCTGGGTGTATACGGCAGAATATACATTGCACACTGCGTTTGCTCTGTGTGATCTGACAGCGTGCAGATAAACGTCACTGCCCCGGCTCTGTGAGGGGTGCAAGTCTCTAGGAACCGTGCGTTTTATTTCAAACACTTCTTATTGAATTTTGAACATACTGTAACAGAAGGAAAACAATACACAAATATGCAGGCAAAAGTTATATAACAACATTATACACATTACATTGGGAAAGAGAGAGGGGGGGGGGAAGGTAGGGCGTATAAGATAAAAATAAAAGGGAACGATTATTCCCGATTATTATTATAAGAGGTTGGGGGGAGGAGTGGGGGGGCTGGGATGGAATGCGGGGGGGGGGGAGGGTGGGATGGAATGGGGGGGGGGGAGGGGGAGAGAGTTGCTACCATCCTGACTCATTTTTTCAGCTTTTTTTATGCCTTTGAGAGGGAAAAATAATGGTCATTCTTAAACCACACTTACACCTTATCATATACCACTTTATAATCGGTATATTTTACCTAGTTAATCTAGTTTACCCCTCTACCCAAGTCTTATAGAAAACTTTTTGTAGAATGCTTAAGGAAAGCAGTGAGCTTCGACATTAACACCACGTCGTTAATCCTCCTTCTACAGCTGACCCGGAGGAGGGCGGGTAGGGGTAGGGGGAGGGGGAGGGGGGGGGTTGTTGATTTTTCCAAGCGGCCGCAGTTGCGCACCTTGCTGCGGTTAAAATATGTGAAATCAAACGTTTTGTGGAGTAGTTCACATCACCCACTGGTTTTGCCAACAGATATATTAATGTGACCAGGTTTTTTTTTAATCCTATTATGTCCTTGATAATCTCTTGGATTACGGACCAGTATTTTTGGATGGTCGGACAGTTCCACCACATGTGGACCATGTCTCCTTTCTGCTCACATCCTCTCCAGCAGAGGTCAGAGGACTCGGGGTAAATTTGTTTCTGTCTCTTTGGGGTGAGGTACCATTGATATATGATCTTATACATATTTTCCTTTAAGCAGCAATACACACACACACACACACACACACACACACACACACACACACACACACACACACACACACACACACACACACACACACACACACACACACACACACACACACACACACACACACACACACACACACACACTATATATAATATATATTACACAGTTGATCTAAGACAGATCAGAAAAGATATCCCCTATTTCAAGCACTCGTTGCTGGATAATAGTATAGAGACTGTATTCAGTCTAACAGATAAATGCTGTAAGTCAGTCTGTTGACCCTTTGAGACCCGGGAAGATCAGAAAAAATAATAACGTTTTATTTCATAATCACAATATTAAAAACACATATATAACATAGTAAAATCCCCATAATAAGGGGTATGCAGGAGGCTATAGCCACACCTATTGGTCATGGATTAGTATGGAGCCTAAACTGACTGACATCAAATATCACTCTAATAGTATCTGCTCAGGAGGCGAACTACTGATAATACTGTATGTGGCATAAAAGGAAGCCCGATGGATTCACAGTAGAGTATATAAGTATGAATATCCCCAATGTATATCTGTATTGTGATATACCTATCAATCACATCAACCACTGTATACCCAATACCTCAGAAGGAAACTAGTGCATACAAATCATTGATGCGTCACGCCACCTAATAGGTGTATACAGTGGTATATACTTTCAAAAGGTAGATACACAAACACCATAAATCTTCGTCATAAATTCCATTCAAGGGCTAATGCGCCGAAAAGTGGAAACATATCAATGGTACAATTATTCTCTGATGATCCTATTATGTGGCTATTAGCTTATTCTGGTGATAAGAAGTAACTGTGTTGTATCAGTATCAAACCAAGAAGCATAAGCTACGTTGGTACTGAGAGACTCCAATCAAGAGTATATAAATACTCTACTGTGAATCCATCGGGCTTCCTTTTATGCCACATACAGTATTATCAGTAGTTCGCCTCCTGAGCAGATACTATTAGAGTGATATTTGATGTCAGTCCGTTTAGGCTCCATACTAATCCATGACCAATAGGTGAGCCTATAGCCTCCTGCATACCCCTTATTATGGGGATTTTACTATGTTATATATGTGTTTTTAATATTGTGATTATGAAATAAAACGTTATTATTTTTTCTGATCTTCCCGGGTCTCAAAGGGTCAACAGACTGACTTACAGCATTTATCTGTTAGACTGAATACAGTCTCTATACTATTATCCAGCAACGAGTGCTTGAAATAGGGGATATCTTTTCTGATCTGTCTTAGATCAACTCTGTAATAAGTATTACTGTATCCCCAAAGCACCTGCTATAATTGAGTGTATACACATTACAAGATACAGTATATAAGGTGGAAGCGGTCTCATGTCTCTATTTTCTATATATAATATATAGCAATACGATACCGTTTGGAAACGAAATCAGCAGGCAGCACTCCAGAATTGAACAAACAAGTGTACTGAAAAAATAAACACAAAAAACCCCAGGGTTTTTTTGTGTTTATTTTTTTAATACACTTGTTTGTTCAATTCTGGAGTGCTGCCTGCTGATTTCGTTTCCAAACGGTATCGTATTGCTTATTCTTCATTATAGGATCTGCACCCACACCAGTGACTATTATTACGGAGTGCTTTTTGTTCTTTTTCTATGTTATATATATATATATATATAACCCCTGCTTCCGGAGATACTTACCTGGTAGGTGCCGGTAGCCACTTCGGCTAAACTAGCTGAGGTTTAAAATTTAACGTTCCGCATCACGTGGGCCAATAGGAAGCCACAATGATGACATCACGACTTCCTATTGGTCCGCAGGGCGGAAGAGCGACCATATTGTGAACCCTGGTAGAAGCAGGGTGTCCCTGGAGCTGAAATTAACAGGCTTCAGCACGGGAGACCCCCTGCTTCAACACTATATGTGTATATACAGTATATACAAAATTTTATATAATTTTTTTTTTTAATCTATGTCATACTCAGCCTGTATTTGCCGCAGTGTAACCTTAAAGGGGCCAGTCTGCCCCAGTTGTGTTTCTATACCTTTTTTATTGATATTTTGTAAAGATGCATCTTAAAGGGGAACCCTCTGAGCTCACAATTTGTACCGCTGGTCTGCACAGACATGTCTTGCCCTGCTTCCTGTACATCACACAGATATTCTGCTATTGTGTGTGTATTGCAGGGGTGGCCAACTCAAATTCTCAAGGGCCACCAACAGGTCAGGGTTTGAAGGATATCCCTGCTTCAGCAGCTGATTGAGCCACCTGTGCTGAAGCAGGGCTATCCTTCAAACCTGACCTGTTGGTAGGACTGGAGTTGCTCACCCCCTGGTGTAGGCACACAGGGGTGATCCTGCCCCGGCTCCATGATTCAGGTCCTGCCAGCAGTGAATGGTTTCAGCGTTTGCGTTCACGTGACGATCTCTTTTATCCTCCTCCCACTAAAATAAACAAATCAAACGGCCAACGGGATGAAAGGCAAACCCAGCGCCATCGCTCCACTTCCCCCGTCTCTGGCCCGGATACAAGCGGGACGCACGCGATTAGGCAGCGTGGTCATTGCGTCACCCTGAGCAGGCGGTATCCCCGCGGAACTGACACCCCCTCTCCTACCAGCGACTCCGCTTCCGCACCCTCCGTCAGACTAATCTAAAACACCGCTCAGGTTCATAGGTCCAACGCACTCTTGGCAAGGAAGGGTTAAAAGAATGTCAAAGAGGGGACCACGATGATGTAATCCTGATCATGTCGATCTTTGAACATGATCTATTAATCGCACGGCTGCCAGATGTACCAGCAATGCATTGCAAAGCACTTGGCCAGAGAAAGCGTTCTACTAATTAGGTGAAACTTCATTAGCCTCTGGTAAGCGATGCGCTGCAGGCCTCCCTCCCTTGGCCTAATTACCGAGGTAATTCTGCTAGTGATATTCGTCTTGGAGAAGTGTAGACTGGTTACGGGTAATGATACCTTTTAAGGGAACCAGCATGATATTTCTTGATAGATGCAATTATAGGGGCCAGAGCTTTTCAAACCTCAAAGTTTTCTTTCTCAAGTGTGCAGCAAAGATAAATACAGGCGAAGAAACCTGTGAGGTTTGGGATGCTCTGTACATGGGAAGAAGAGACTTGTGAGGTTTGGGAAGCTCCGTACATGTGAAGAGACCTGTGAGTTTTGGAAAGCTCTGTACACGTGAATAAGAGACCTGTGAGGTTAGGAAAGCTCTGTACATGTGAAGAGACCTGTGATGTTTGGGAAAGCTCTGTACAGGTGAAGAAGAGACCTTTGAGGTTTGAAACGCTCTGTACACGTGAAGAAGAGACCTGTGAGTTTAGGAAAGCTCTATATGCGAAGAAGAGACCTGTGAGGTTTGGAAAGCTCTGTACACGTGAAGAGACCTGTGAGTTTTGAAAGGCTCTGTACATGTGAAGAAGAGACCTGTGAGGTTTGGAAAACTCTGTAGATTGAATTTTTTCAGTTGTGAAGAGGCTGCTGGTTTATTTAATGGAGAAAGATTCAGACTAATTAAGCGGGTTAGGGGAGGGGGGGGTGGAGGAGGAGGGGGGAGGGAGCGTTGCTTTCACAAATGAGGCTACCTGCTAATTAGTGAAACTCATGACTCCCAATACATTAAACTCCCATCATGCACGTTGCTTCTTCCAACACTGCTCCTGCTCCAATTCACCAGCCCCCAGTAATACCCACAGTGGGAAAAGTACCTCCTCGCAATCAGAATGAATGTCTTCCTTTAATGGGACAGAATGATACGAGTGGTTGGCAAAATGATTATCCAGGACTTCTTTTCCCCCAGAGCCATCTCAGACACACAGTGATGTTTATCAGCTCACATTAAACCACAGACTTAATGAGGGGGGCCGGGGAGAGAAGGTTTCCGAACTCTAGTGGTGGGGTTTCTATAACCTTTCATCCCATTTCCGCAGGGACCCTGCTGATTTCTGATCCGGGTAACAGGTCCCACACACGGTAGCATCTTGTTAGCATGTTGTCATGGCTTCCCTCCACATGTAGAGGCTGGATACAGCATGGAAGGGCTTATAGTAACCTGAAGCGGTGACCGTTACAGTCCAACGCAGTGTTCCTCAAACCCCTACGTATATCAACAGATTATCAACAAAGTTCCTACAGCAATGCCCTGAAACGGCCATTAAATACCTAGTTGTTACTACATTTCACTTGGCTGCGCTTATAGTGACGGCGCGGCAAAAGAAATGTATTGCCGCCGTTGCGTGCGCTTATAGTAGGCCCGGGCCATAGAGGGGTGGGGAGAGCGGAGGCGCGCTAACGCTGAGGCTCGCCTGCTTCAGTCAGCGCGATTGCACGGACTTGCAGGCGAGCCAGCGTGCGCGAAGGGAGCCGGGGGGAGGTGGTTGGAGGCGGGGCAGTGACGTCGCTGGGCCAATCGCCCGCGACGCACTGACGTCAATGTCACGGCGCCGTGACGTTGACGCTGCTGTGCTGTGATTGGAGGTTTTCAGCTGACAGCGCGCTGAAAAACAGCTTGGCGCTCGGCTGAAACCTCCATCTCGTCAGCACGCCTGCGGACGCTCGCGTGAGCCCCCTCTCAAGGCATCCTCATTGAGGATGCAGGGGCTCAGCGCGGAGCGTCCGCACGGCTCAGCACGGCCTGTCCTTCTATGGACTCGGCCGTAGAAGCGAAGCGACGGATTGGTCGCGATCGCTTCAAGTCAATTTGATTTTTCCAGCGTCCGCAGCCCGACGTCACCGGCACTATAAGCGCAGCCCGACGTCACCGGCACTGTAAGCGCGGCCCGACGTCACCGGCACTGTAAGCGCGGCCCGACGTCACCGGCACTGTAAGCGCGGCCGAGTGAAATGTAGTAACAACTAAGTATTTCATGTTTGTATTCTATTATTTTTTTTTTTTTTGCAACGTGAATCAAAACTTAAACAATACATTAACATCCCATCCTAGTTTATTCTCTCCCCCCTCCCCCGAGGCGCAGCACGGTGACGTAGGACCCTGTTAAGAAACGGCGCTCTGGTAAAGATATTGTATTTATTTTAAGGCTTTCAGAAATGGGGTTAGGAAATGGTGACTGCCGTGTGACATTGTATCGGGGGATAAGGTAGGGGTGGCCAGCTGTGACGTTTCCCCCAGCATTATAGGGGTTAACAACACTTTGGTATATGCTCCTTTGTGATAGTGGTTCTGTCTCAGAGAGATGGTACTGCAGGTACTCAGAGCGGTCCTGATTACACATGCCCCGCTGAGGGTCTCTGCCCCTGAGGTCTCACACAAGCCAGTCTCCTTCAAGCTGAGTGGCAGCTGAAGTGTTAGGAAGGAGATCACAGAGAGAGAACAGCTGGGCTCTGCTATACATCAGCACACAATGAAGGGACAGCTCTCAGGTGCCTGGTCTGGTATATACACAAACAGCACTATCAGCAGCACGTAGCAGTGACTCACACAGAAGACATACCCAGTGTCCTAAACTCAGACAAAACATCCTATGCAGACCCTGAAATACTTTCAAGAGCAGTTCCTGGACTGGAGAGCATGTCAAGGGCGACGCGGACAGCTTCTGATTCATAAATCATAGTAATGTATTTATAGGGGGAGAGTGATGGGGAAAGAGATGGGAATTCACAGCAGTGGGGTCCAGTGCAAAGATGGATACACAGAGCAGGTTGGAAACACAGCAGCGCTATCCATGGTCCTGCATTCGCTGTGCAGACTTCACATTGATCCCTTCTGCTGTAGCACTCAGACGATCTGAGTGTATGGTGTGTGTTTTTAACATTGCTAGAACAGGTGCTGCTTCCCTGCATAGAAGTGATATTAATGAGGACCCTGACATGAAGCACTTAGATTTGTTTACATCTCTAATTAAAAATAGAAATGTAAGTGAATTATTTCCACACAATTGTTTTCTATGAAGGGAGACGGCCCCTTTAATTCTAAGTCATTACATCAACTTCTTTACCTCAGATGCTCGCTGGGGCTATAAATATCATTCAGATGTAACCTCTTGTTACACAATGCACCTTACACCCCCCTCTCCAAATCTCACCTCCAGTCTGCCTCAGATCTCCCCTCAGCCCCCATCCCCAGTGACCGGAGGTGCGTCTACACTACATTCAACCTGCTATATACCGTCAGTGTAACCCATTACCCCCTGTGAAATGTTTTGCACATCACAGGGACAGAGGGGTCCAGGGCCTGGTAGATATCATATGTCCACCCCTTGCCCTCTGGCCCATTCTGCATGTAAATAACTGACCGGGTCCCGATTTTGAGGTTCAAATAACGGTCTGAAAAGACAGCAAAGACTTCACTGCTTGCCCATAAATCTTTAAAGGCCCAGGGAACAGAACTGAGCTGACAAGTAATGGCTCGAAGCTATCAGAGACGGGAATCTCAAAGCCTATATTAGTGTTATTAATGTTATTGTCATTCATTTATCCACAGGAAAGACAGGAAACAGGACACCGTGTCTGTGTAAGGATCAAAGGGATCAGGGTACGGGCAGTGCTACATAAATATTACAAGCAGAATATAGGCAAAGGGATTCACAGTGTTATATATAATATATAGTGAACAGGGGTGGTGGGCATATCAAATACAGGAGTCAGGGATTAAAGACAAGTTATTATGACACACAGAGGACAGTTCATAAGAACTACATTACCAGATTCTGCTAGGAAGGTCATTGAGGTAATGATTGATCGTGCAGATCAATTCCTTCCCATCACAACACAGCCGGCACAGCACAATACTCGCATGTGAAAGTCATAATAATACTAGCGACACAGAAATTGCGGCCTTTTGGCTCACGTAGGCCTTGATTTAATATGCTGTGGAAAGGAATCCCTCTGCTGGAGAAGGTTTTAGTCCCATCCATTTGAATGGAGTGGAGGTCTTCTCCCACACAGGGCAGCAGCTTCTCAGCATGTTGTCATCTGCCAATCTTCTCTACTTCCTACATCATCATAGACTACCTATCTTTGGTGTTTGCTAGAGTAGTGTGTCCATGTATGCTCAGATTATATTATTCATGTACAATTTGTTTTAAAGACGGTTATGGTGTTTGTCCGATATCTGAGTAGGGACTGAGCAATATTAACATCCTAGAGGTTGTGCAAACGAGACGCCATCTCATAATGAGCACTTCCTTGCTCTAAGAGAGATTAAACCATTAAAGTTAAACCATTGAATGAAATGAACATTTTGAAGGAGTTTAGATAATATTGCAACAGTCACGTCGGCCAGAGAATCATGTCTGAGTCCCACGTGATGCACTTGTAGTAATGAAATTATGGTGGTTGTGAGCGGTGTTGAATGGACGTCTAATCTCATCGTCCTGATAAAAAAAAAAAAGAACGGTGTTGTGCTTTATGGACAGGGGAACCAGTCCTAGATCTCCGTTCTTTCCCTCAGGTGTTACCGGGACCTCACCATGCTGCTGCTGATATATCTCCGTTCTGTCCTCAGGTGTTACCGGGACCTCACCATGCTGCTGCTGATATATCTCCGTTCTGTCCTCAGGTGTTACCGGGACCTCACCATGCTGCCGCTGATATATCTCCGTTCTGTCCTCAGGTGTTACCGGGACCTCACCATGCTGCCGCTGATATATCTCCGTTCTTTCCTCAGGTGTTACCGGGACCTCACCATGCTGCCGCTGATATATCTCCGTTCTGTCCTCAGGTGTTACCGGGACCTCACCATGCTGCCGCTGATATATCTCCGTTCTGTCCTCAGGTGTTACCGGGACCTCACCATGCTGCCGCTGATATATCTCCGTTCTGTCCTCAGGTGTTACCGGGACCTGACCATGCTGCCGCTGATATATCTCCGTTCTTTCCTCAGGTGTTACCGGGACCTCACCATGCTGCCGCTGATATATCTCCGTTCTGTCCTCAGGTGTTACCGGGACCTCACCATGCTGCCGCTGATATATCTCGTTCTTTCCCTCAGGTGTTACCGGGACCTCACCATGCTGCCGCTGATATATCTCCGTTCTTTCCCTCAGGTGTTACCGGGACCTCACCATGCTGCCGCTGATATATCTCCGTTCTGTCCTCAGGTGTTACCGGGACCTCACCATGCTGCCGCTGATATATCTCCGTTCTTTCCTCAGGTGTTACCGGGACCTCACCATGCTGCCGCTGATATATCTCCGTTCTGTCCTCAGGTGTTACCGGGACCTCACCATGCTGCCGCTGATATATCTCCGTTCTGTCCTCAGGTGTTACCGGGACCTCACCATGCTGCCGCTGATATATCTCGTTCTGTCCTCAGGTGTTACCGGGACCTCACCATGCTGCTGCTGATATATCTCCGTTCTGTCCTCAGGTGTTACCGGGACCTCACCATGCTGCCGCTGATATATCTCCGTTCTTTCCCTCAGGTGTTACCGGGACCTCACCATGCTGCTGCTGATATATCTCCGTTCTTTCCCTCAGGTGTTACCGGGACCTCACCATGCTGCTGCTGATATATCTCCGTTCTTTCCCTCAGGTGTTACCGGGACCTCACCATGCTGCCGCTGATATATCTCGTTCTTTCCCTCAGGTGTTACCGGGACCTCACCATGCTGCTGCTGATATATCTCATTCTTTCCCTCAGGTGTTACCGGGACCTCACCATGCTGCCGCTGATATATCTCCGTTCTTTCCTCAGGTGTTACCGGGACCTCACCATGCTGCCGCTGATATATCTCCGTTCTGTCCTCAGATGTTACCGGGACCTCACCATGCTGCCGCTGATATATCTCGTTCTTTCCCTCAGGTGTTACCAGGACCTCACCATGCTGCCGCTGATATATCTCCGTTCTGTCCTCAGGTGTTACCGGGACCTCACCATGCTGCTGCTGATATATCTCCGTTCTGTCCTCAGGTGTTACCGGGACCTCACCATGCTGCCGCTGATATATCTCCGTTCTGTCCTCAGGTGTTACCGGGACCTCACCATGCTGCCGCTGATATATCTCCGTTCTGTCCTCAGGTGTTACCGGGACCTCACCATGCTGCCGCTGATATATCTCCGTTCTGTCCTCAGGTGTTACCGGGACCTCACCATGCTGCCGCTGATATATCTCGTTCTGTCCTCAGGTGTTACCGGGACCTCACCATGCTGCCGCTGATATATCTCCGTTCTGTCCTCAGATGTTACCGGGACCTCACCATGCTGCCGCTGATATATCTCGTTCTGTCCTCAGGTGTTACCGGGACCTCACCATGCTGCCGCTGATATATCTCGTTCTTTCCCTCAGGTGTTACCGGGACCTCACCATGCTGCCGCTGATATATCTCCGTTCTTTTCCTCAGGTGTTACCGGGACCTCACCATGCTGCTGCTGATATATCTCCGTTCTGTCCTCAGGTGTTACCGGGACCTGACCATGCTGCTGCTGATATATCTCCGTTCTGTCCTCAGGTGTTACCGGGACCTCGCCATGCTGCCGCTGATATATCTCCGTTCTGTCCTCAGATGTTACCGGGACCTCACCATGCTGCCGCTGATATATCTCCGTTCTGTCCTCAGGTTTTACTGGGACCTCACCATGCTGCCGCTGATATATCTCCGTTCTGTCCTCAGGTTTTACTGGGACCTCACCATGCTGCTGCTGATGGTGGGGAACCTCATTATCATCCCGGTGGGAATCACCTTCTTCAAGGAGGAGAACACACCGGCGTGGATAGTCTTCAATGTGGTGTCCGACACCTTCTTCCTGGTGGACCTGGTGCTGAACTTCCGCACGGGCATCGTGGTGGAGGACAACACCGAGATCATCCTGGAGCCGCAGCGTATCAAGATCCGTTACCTGAAGAGCTGGTTCCTCGTGGACTTTGTCTCCTCCATTCCCGTGGATTACATCTTCCTGATCGTGGAGACGCGCATCGACTCGGAAGTCTACAAGACGGCGCGGGCGCTGCGCATTGTCCGCTTCACCAAAGTGCTCAGTCTGCTGCGGCTGCTGAGACTGTCCAGGCTTATCCGCTACATCCACCAGTGGGAGGAGGTGTGTGTATCTATGTATACGGCTGTGTGCGTGTGGGACTGTGTGTGTATGTATGGGCATGCCTGTATATGACTGTGTGTGTGTTTGTGTGAGAGACTGTGTGGGTATATGTATGTGTGTGCGACTGTGTATGTCACTGTATGTGTGTGTGCCTGTTTGTGTGTGAGTTTGTATGTGTGTGAGTTTGTATGTGTGCGACTGTATGTCACTGTGTGTGTGCCTGTTTGTATGTGTGTGCGACTGTGTATGTCACTGTATGTGTGTGTACCTGTTTGTGTGTGAGTTTGTATGTGTGAGACTGTATGTCACTGTGTGTGTGCCTGTTTGTATGTGTGTGCGACTGTGTATGTCACTGTGTCACTGTGTGTGTGCCTGTTTGTATGTGTGTGCGACTGTGTATGTCACTGTATGTGTGTGTTCATTTCTATATATAACAGATCTTCTACTACATTCAACAAGGGAAGGAGGTGAGTTTGTGTGTGTCTGTATAGAGTTATATAATAAAAAAACAAATACTCAATACCGTTGTGTGGCTAACGAAATGCTTTTATTTGTGCGAGCGTTCGAGATACACTGATCTCTTCTTCCGGCGGTGTTACAATGGATAAAACTCAGTGTTGGTAAGAGGTGTGATAAAAAGGGCTCAAGTACCAGGCTGTCTACAATTGTAATAAATCCGAAACCATGGATAGATGAATCAATCTTCAATATAAATGAATGAGTATGTCCATATAGCCATCACATGAGTACTGCTCCCTGAAAACTGGGGGTATGTGGAGAACCACAACACTCAATTTCATTGGGAGTATCAGTAAGGCATAAGATAATGGTTGCATTTACTCACAATCATCTCCTGGTCGGGGGAGACAAGCTGCTGCTGACGGAATCCAGGTAAGCGCAAAAGAAGTAGAGCACAGCCAAATAGGAGCAAGGAGAGGATCCAAAGGTACAAAAATTACTTTATTGGAGTTCCCAAAGCATAAGAAAAAACCTACGCGTTTCAAAATCGAAACGCGTAGGTTTTTTCTTATGCTTTGGGAACTCCAATAAAGTTATTTTGTACCTTTGGATCCTCTCCTTGCTCCTATTTGGCTGTGCTCTACTTCTTTTGCACTTACATTGGATAAAGCAAGAAAAGTTTTACTTTAAAACAACCTGGAATGTATCTGTAACTGAAACCTAACCCCCCCCCCCCCACACACAGGTGTGTGTGCATTCATATAGTATCCACACACACTTTTAGTAATGCAACACCCTCTTACATTTCAACACCCACCAACACCATTGGTATACACTTCCCCTCCACACACACCTTTTGTAAAGCACTGTATACACTGTGGGTGCTTTATAAATGTATATTTACACACAGACACATACACACACACACACACTCTTACATCACAAACATTCATTCAGGGACCATTTAACACCTAAAGTCATAAATTGCATACAGCACAGGGGGGAGGGATAGGCTTCAGTCACAGATACATTCCAGACTGTTTTTAAGTATACCCCTTGCTCGCTTCATTCATTGTAACATCGCCGGAAGAAGAGATCAGTGTATCTCGAACGCTCGCACAAATAAATGCATTTAGTTAGCCACAGAACGGTATCGAGTATTTGTTTTTGAAAATTAAGCTCGGTTAACACGGTACTGATACCTCTACACACAATATATATATATACACACACACACACACACACACACACACACACACACACAGTCTGACAGTACACTGTATATGTGTCTGTCCACTAGTCCGTGTGATGGTGCTGAAGAGACACAGAGTACCACTGCTTTTTATTTCCACAACTTACAATTTCATTCTAAACAAAAAAAAGGGAATCCGCCTGCGCCCCTCCCCTTTGTTGCAGCTTAATGCCCTGTAAGAAAACCTTCCAAACCGGGTAACTCTGATGTACAAGCAATGCAGCCCCTTTCTGTACCCGAGGCACAGGATTCCTACTGTTCCAAAACTACACTTACCACTGGCGACAACCCTCCTTCCTCCTGTAGTGGGAGGGGAGGTAATGGTTACCCCTACGCCCAGCGACGTGAGGTGGTGTGGGTGCCACGTGCTCTGATCTCGCCTGCTTAGCGCATGTGCCTCCCACTCGCGGAGCGTGCTTAGCGCGTCCTCCCGCGTCTCTCACGTGGTTCTTGCCGTGTCCCCGCAGATCTTCCACATGACCTATGACCTGGCGAGCGCCGTGGTGCGCATTGTGAACCTTATCGGCATGATGCTGCTGCTCTGCCACTGGGACGGCTGCCTGCAGTTTCTGGTGCCAATGCTGCAGGATTTTCCCGAAAACTGCTGGGTGTCCTTAACCCACTTGGTGGTGAGTTCACTGGGTAACGATTTTGGGGGGGCGGGTGGGGGGCCGCTTACACACCTCGTCTGCTTTAAACGCCCCTCCCCGCTATGTGAGATCGCCAGGCGTAAGAGAGCCTCATTAAAAGGAGCTCGGTATATGGGACAGTTTCCGTGGCTGAGGTGGAATAAGTGAGCGGAAACAGAGAGGCTGCCACGTGAATACTCTACTGCAGGCTTCGGGCCTTGTAATAAACCAAAAAAAAAACATGTTAAAGGACGGCTCATTAACCTCCTTTCACCTTTACTGCCACATACATCACTGGGGCACTTGCCCATGTTCCCAAGGATGACCACTCCGACGGACGCCCCCCCACTTCTGTTTCCAGCGCACATTGTGCTGCTGGACTCGTGGCGCTGTAAATGTCAATGGACATCACACAGGATTGGTCATTTGTGGGGGGCAAACGGCATGATAAAGGTTCTGATGTTTTCTAGGTTCGCAGTGACAGACCGTGCATGCGTTGGGCGGCACTGGGATAGCGGGGGTGGGCGGCACTGGAATAGCGAGCGGTGGGCGGCACTGGAATAGCGGGCGGTGGGCGGCACTGGAATAGCGGGGGGCGGGCGGCACTGGAATAGCGGGGGGCGGGCGGCACTGGAATAGCGGGGGGCGGGCGGCACTGGAATAGCGGGGGGCGGGCGGCACTGGAATAGCGGGGGGCGGGCGGCACTGGAATAGCGGGGGGCGGGCGGCACTGGAATAGCGGAGGGCGGGCGGCACTGGAATAGCGGGGGGCGGGCGGCACTGGAATAGCAGGGGCAGGCGGCACTGGAATAGCAGGGGCAGGCGGCACTGGAATAGCGGGGGCAGGCGGCACTGGAATAGCGGGCGGTGGGCGGCACTGGAATAGCGGGCGGTGGGCGGCACTGGAATAGCGGGCGAGCGGGCTGCACTGGAATAGTAGGGGTGGGCGGCACTGGAATAGCGGGGGTGGGCGGCACTGGAATAGCGGGCGGCACTGGAATAGCGGGCGAGCGGGCGGTGGGCTGCACTGGAATAGTAGGGGTGGGCGGCACGATACCTCATGCAGTGTACAGAGAGAGGGGGGAGGTTGTGTACCAGTTGCCTGTGGGTTTGATGACCCCCTCCTCGGTGTGTGTTACAGAACGCCTCCTGGGGGAAGCAGTACTCCTACGCTCTGTTCAAGGCCATGAGCCACATGCTGTGCATCGGCTATGGGCAGCAGGCTCCCGTGGGCATGTCGGACGTCTGGCTCACCATGCTCAGCATGATCGTCGGTGCCACCTGCTA
The DNA here is from genome assembly GCF_040206685.1 of Ascaphus truei. NCBI lineage: Eukaryota > Metazoa > Chordata > Amphibia > Anura > Ascaphidae > Ascaphus > Ascaphus truei. The sequence continues at coordinate 30,245,636 of NC_134500.1, forward strand.
CGCCATGTTCATCGGCCACGCCACCGCCCTGATCCAGTCCCTGGACTCCTCGCGGCGCCAGTACCAAGAAAAGGTACTGGGCATCTTAAGCGGGCCGTCCCACCTAGGATCAAAGCTGCATGTTTAACTCTTTCGGTGCCAGCATGCGTGGCCGACCCCCCTCCGGCAGCAAAAGGGTTAACGGTTTTATTTTGGCCCAGATCTGACACCTAAATGTGCGTTATTTTGTGAAGTTATTATGTAAACACGATGAGCCGAGACTGGGGAGGGGTGTCATCTCCTCTGGGTGTTCCCTTATACACAGGCAAAGCCCCCCTCTTTATACAGATATACAAACCCTCTCCCATTCAGACGCCCGGAACAAATGCAACTCGCCATTAATTTGCAGATTAACCAGAGCAGCCAAATCTTTGCTTTTAGTACAGTTAGAATAGCTTAAGAACATTAGTTTGTTAAATTATTTACAAAAAGCTGTATTTTGGCCGGATACGTGGGGTTATTACAGGATATTTTCGCGATTGTTCTCAGAGTTTTTGAGCTGCATTTTGCTGTTTTCGGCCTAAAATCCTTAAAAGTTCAGTGGGGATTTTGGGCTGAAAATAAACCGAACAGCTTGCTTCACGGTATGAATAATTACCCCCATCATCTGCATGCACCCCATCATCTGCATGCACCCCCATCATCTGCATGCACCCCCACATCGAACTACAAACAATTCAATCATCTGTGTATTCTTTAAGCACAATGACTCATTTCCGGGAAGCTTTTGAAGGGCATTGATGCATATCTCAAGGGTAGAACTGACACAAACCTATACCACGTACCACAGCTCATTGTTAACCTGTTTCTAACCCCCCCTAAATCCACCCCCTAGTTACGGTCCGTTTGCATGTTGCGTACGTTGTCTAAACGCCAGACCCCATTGGGAAGGTTTGGGGACTGATGACTTACCCCCCCCATCTCTGCCCAGTACAAGCAGGTGGAGCAGTACATGGCTTTCCACAAGCTCCCGGCAGACATGCGCCAGCGGATCCACGATTACTACGAGCATCGCTACCAGGGGAAAATGTTCGACGAGGAGAGCATCCTGGGAGAGCTGAGCGAGCCCCTGAGGGAGGTGAGACCCCATAAACCTGTAGTCATACTTCACTCACCAACTCTACCTCAGCCTGCAAGACCACCGTATAGCAACTGGGTGTGTAGCTGCATCTTAGAGCCGCATACCCTCCATTGTAAAGCCATGCAGGGAAGGCCTCACATTTTGTGGCGCATGTGAGCACGGTATTTGATGTCTGGCTCGCATGCCGGCTCATCACGAACCTACGGCCAGAAGTCTCTGTGCTGGGAAATGTATGGCCACTCACACATGCATTCCCACCACAGTTACCCACGCCGAACCCCTCACCACCCTCTACCCTCCCTCAGGAGATCGTCAACTTCAACTGCCGGAAGCTGGTGGCCTCCATGCCTCTCTTTGCCAACGCGGACCCCAACTTTGTGACGTCGATGCTGACCAAGCTGCTGTTCGAGGTCTTCCAACCGGGTGACTACCTGATCCGAGAGGGGACAATGGGCAAGAAGATGTTCTTCATCCAGCACGGGGTGGTGAGCATCCTCAGCAAGGGCAGCAAGGAGACCAAGCTCGCCGACGGGTCCTACTTTGGAGGTAAGACACGAGTGGAAACCTGTAGTATTACAGCCTGGGGTATATAGTGCTCTGGCCCTTGGAGCCTCAATAAATACACAGGGGGTCTAGGGTGTGTGTATCAAGACAAGGTACGGTGGCTGGGCGGGGACACATCGCACTGTTAGGAGTTCTGCCCGCAGCTGCAGCCGATTAAAGGGCTTTTCTTACATTTTCTGCACATCTGGGGGATGCTAAGGAAATTATGTTAAGAGGGAGAGATGTGGAATTTCATCAATACCTTTAATACTTGTATTAAAAATATTCGCTTGATACAAACTGAGATCTCTTCCTATTACCCCATATAACACCTCCGATTGCCTCATATAACCCCTCCCTATAACTCCTCCTATTGCCCCATATAACTGCTCCCTATAATTCCTCCTATTACTCCATAGGACCTCTCCCTAGAACTTTTATTGCCCCATATAACCCTTCCCTATAACTCCTCCGATTGCCCCATATAACCTCTCCCCATAACTCCTCCTATTGCTTATCTATAGTGTGCCATAATTAGAGGGTTACCTTTAGGAATAAAGCTGCTTTTCCATCTCCTGGATAAATCTGCGTATAATTATTATGAGAGCGCCGCCCGGTGGCTATTAAATGTACTAAGCAAGCAGCATATCCACAATTACACTGCCAGCGATACAATACCCTGCTAGCACTGAAAGTGTTAAAAGTGGTCTATTTTTAACCCAATCAAGGTGTTCAGTTCCGTTTCATTGTATAACGGGTCGGCAAACCCCCACAAAACCCATTGCCTCTCGCACCGCACACAACTTACCTTACACTAAGCCCAGGAATACGATGGCATACGAAGAGTTTGAAATACCCGAACTCCTTACTGATGGCAAACCCTAGGCACCACGTCAAAGACTAGCATATTCAAACAGCAAATATTACACCTAAATGAGTGGTGTAACAGTGTGGGGCCCCGTTACTTGTAGGAATACCCCCTACCACAGTGCTCGGGGCCCAGAGGGTTAGTCGTAAGTGCGACGGGACACAAGGAAGCCTGACCGACTCTCACTCTCTCCCAGAAATCTGCCTTCTCACGCAAGGCCGACGCACGGCCAGCGTGCGCGCCGACACGTACTGCCGCCTGTACTCGCTGAGCGTGGATCACTTTAACGAGGTCCTGGAGGAGTACCCCATGATGAGACGCGCCTTCGAGAGCGTGGCGCTGGATCGCCTCGACAGGATTGGTACATATACATGTCTGCATACGCCATACTGCACCCTTCCATACTATACCATCCCACAGTCTTCCCCCTACACCTTTTTCTGCCAGATTACCCCCGTTTCTTGTCCCCACACCTCATTTCCAGCTGCACTCAGGACCAGGGCCTCAGTTCGCCGTCAAATTTACTAAAAGCAGTAACCCCTGTACTGTATTTCACGATACATTTTTTCTTATATATCCTGAAACAGTGGGTAACCTAACCTTCGGGGGCCCCTGAGATTTGAGGGGGAAAAAAAAAGGTAAATTCAGTGGGGTCACCAGAATAAAGCCATCACATCATCTATGCATCTTTTGATGAAGTTGTGGCTTTTTATGGTCTGCGGGGCAAGGCTGAGGCCGGCGGCCATGTTGTGTCCACGTGTTAAATGATAAATAATTCTGAAACGGGAGTGAGCGAAGGTTAGGGGGCCACGGATCAGGTCATCAAAACAAACAAACAAAAACACATTACCAATGCTGTCTGCTATATGAAACTGTTCCCAGCGGGTGGGAGGAGGGTCTCACCCTGGCAGGACCCGAGGTCCTGTCTGGAGAAGCTATGGACAATTTGCGATTACACAAACACTTCCATTTCTGGCTCTTCGCAGGTAAGAAGAACTCGCTTCTCCTGCACAAGGTGCAGCACGACCAGCGCTCCGGCCTGCTCAACTACCAGGAGAACGAGATCATCCAGCAGATCGTGCAGCACGACCGCGACATGGCCCATGGGCCTCGCTGCGCCCAGGCTGCGGGAGAAGCCACCCCAACGCATCCCGCTCCGCTCATCTGGACACCACTGCTGCAAGCCCCCCTGCAGGCTGCAGCTGCCACCACTTCCGTGGCCATCCCGCTCACCCACCACCCGCACCTGCCAGTCGCTATCTTCCGGCCTCCTGCGTCGGTGCTAGTAGGGGCGTCACGCGGACCACGGCAGCTGCAGAGAGGCCCTCTGCCCCCCCACCTGGCAGGGGTTGAGGCTTCGTTCCAGCAGACGTCCTCTTTCCACGTGCACCAGCTGGCCGGGTTCTCTGCAGCAGCCTGCGTGAGCCCGGCGCCGCCCTGCAGGCCTTGCCCGGAGAGGGGTGCAGCGCAGCAGCTGCTTTCGGGCTGCCCACAACCGTCTGCAGAGGCGGGCATTTCTCCCCGGCTACTCGGACCAAGATTATCACAGTCGGACCAGCAGCTTCCACCTCCCTCCTCTGGACAAAGCATTGGTTCCCAGACACACTCACTGGGACCCCCCTTAACTGGAGGGTTGGGGCCCCTCTGGGTGCTGCCCAGATCAGACTCTCCCGGGAGCTCAGCTCTCAGTCCAGGACCAGTCAGGACCATTCAGGCATCTGGCTCATCACGTTCTCTTCTCCTCCCTCACACCGCTGCCCCATCCTCGCTCCCCACCAGCTGCGCCGCACTCCCTCTGAGCCAGCTGAGGCAGGACGGCAGAGCCATATCTGTGTCTCAGCCCTCTCTACCCCAGGCCCCAGCGCCTAGCTCCCCTCACTGCCCACAGCCATACATCGCCACCACCTCCCTGCCGCCAAGGGGCGGAGTCCCAGAATCCGCTGGTTATGTGACTTTGCCACGAAAGGGGTCTTCAGAGGTGGGATTTGGAGCATGGGGGGCTAGCAGAGGGGACCTGCCCCCTCACTCCAAACTCTCTTCCAACCTATGACCTTGCTCATTGCTAGAGATCTGCAGAGTGTTGTCCCCTTAACCCCCGACGTGGATAGTGGCCTGCAGAGCATCGCTTCCTCAGCAGCTGCCCTAATAGAACGTGACGCCATTAACCAGCTCAGTGCCAGAGAAGTGCAGCGCGTTACTCAATGGTCCCCCCCATACTAGGGAACAGCATGAACGATCAGGGATAACAGCAGGACCTCAGCCCCTCGAACTTCACCACCCTCTTAACCAAGGTTGTGTACGAGCTAACCCGTCCCTGGCTTTGCAGATCTTTACGCAATGAGAGAGGCTAAAAGCAAACAGGATAACTGTTCAGGTTCGTAAAAAGGACACAAGCGGAGCGTTCCCCTGGGATGGGAAGGGCCGGATGTCCCGATGCAATAAGGTACCCGCTTAGTCAGGCCGCCCTCGTGTTTTACCCGTTATGGGTCTCTCACTCATTAGCCATTGTAGCGCTGCAGACACGCGTGTGCACAGAGACACGCGTGTGCACACCATCAGCCCCTCAGACACAGGAACATATAACCGTGTTGGGTGCTTTGGCTTAGAAATGCACGGAAAGTTGGGGCCCTCTGGAAGCGAACGGCTTCAGCTTTTCTATATTACCTGGCACGTCAGTCACAGGAGAGGGGTCACCGCTCTACTGCCACCCGATGTGTGTGCGCTTAGAGCGAAACAGGGCCAGCATAAGCAATATTACGTCCTGTATTTAAAGTCCTTGTGCCTTCACTGCCCCAGCGGCGTCCATGGGACGCGATAATGTCGGCTACGCAGAGGCATGCGAGACAGTATTTCTACGATGGCTGCAGCCTCCGTGTCTTACGCCGTATCAAACCAGCACTGTCCTTGTGGCAATAAGACACTGTCCCAGCATGGACAGCCACGCCGGAGAGTGCCTTATTGCTGCTGTAATAACAAAATCAGGGTTGTGACACCCAGCTGCGATTTTGCTTCCCCCTGCCGGACGCAGACACGCTTTGCTTCACGCGTGGCACCCACGTACTTGAGGGGAGCTGACGGGGCTCACACTTCTGTCACGTCTCGCCGAGTCCGTCACTTGGGAGATGTACGGAGAAGCTTCATCTCACGCAAATCACCTGCCCTTTACAAACCCCTATCGCTGGGCGAGATGCTGGCAACGCAACGTACTGCAGACTTTTCTAGCAGCAAGAGGGTTAAAAGTAATATATCAGCGGATTGGGGGAGGGAGAAATTAAATCAATTCTCTCTCTCACAAAAGGAAGCACTCCCAGCAGGCAGCCACTGCCACAGACAGCAGCGTACGGCCGCACTTATAGTAGCGGCTATGGCGATGTGCTCGTGACCGCTGACGTCACCGAAGCGATTGTTGAACTGAGGTGCAGGAGACCTCGGGGCGACAGGGGGCGTGGCCCATGACGTCACGGGAGCGGTTCGCCATTATTGGCTGAACCGGTTCACGTGACACTGACGTCACGCGGCAGACGTACACAAACAATCACTTGACCGTCGATTCTGGCTGCCATGTCGCTGCGAAGCGCCGTCGCGCCCACAGTGGGCACCCCGCGACAGACTTCAAGTACTTGTGACGGCGCTGTGCGCCGTTGCCGCTACCAGAAGCGCGGCCTGACGCCTTGAAGAGGTAAAGGTTGGTGGCGTGATTGAGATCAGCTTACAAGGAGGCAGGTCATTATTACACAAGAGAGAGCCCCCCCGGAATGTAGCGAGGGCGCGAGGCGGGGGGCTTCCTTCCCATAGTTACAAGGTTCGGAGCAGACATTTGTATTTTTGATATTATTACACTGGGTTTAATAGAATAAAAAGCTACGGATTGTTCACAGTGAAAATCCCGCCACTCATTTCAGTGCATAATGAACGCGTTCACTTTGGGCTTCAGGAAAAGGTGATACTCAGCGTCACCCTCCGTCACAGCGTTACTGTTAGACTCTGGGTGCAGGTAAAAACATATCCCTCGCCATCACTTCGCACGTAATTGCCAACGGCCTCTGCGTTTTGAGGGGGGGCCTTTTTTTGGGGGTCTGTTTTTTTTCTAAAAAAAAAAATAAAACAAATAAAAATGTTAAATATTTTAAATAATATATACACACAATTTCTGAGTTTCAATAAATTTTCATATATAAAACGAGTGTGGAAAATGCTTGTTTGGCTGCGGACGTTGCAAAGCGTTCTGCAGGGTGAGGACTTTCAGGCCCTGCAACATCATCGATAAAAAGCGTCGGCGAAATGACAAAGCAGGTGTGTTATGGATAGAAGTGAAAGATTGGTTTATACTCCACGTTCCACACAGGATAAACGCCTGCGCGCAGTATACGGTTGGCCTGTGATGCTTGGATGTTCAATAGTAATCGCTGGTCTGTAAGCGCGTTCCGCATCTCACCAGGAAGCAGACACCAACACAAGTGAGTGCACCATTAACCCTGCTGCCGCAATGTGTTTTGTTCACTTGAGTGAAACGGAGTGAGCACTTAACTGTACACTACGTGGCTCCTCTCTGTATTAACAAGGAATCTGTGCTAATATATGCCGAGAAAAGGAATAATCCAGGTATGTTCTGCATTGAAGAGATAGAAATAAGCCCTGTGATTTAACGGACTAGCCTGAGGCTTCCTCAGATAAAATTTGAGTGTTTGAAACCTCACAGGTCTCTTCTTCACGTCTACACTCAAATGTGACCCGTGAGATTTGGTAAGCTCTGTCGTGGAATATCGCATATCAACAATTCTCAGGATGGTCCACTGATTGGTATCACTACCAGTCAGGGATAACAGACGTGTGAAAATACAAACGGGCGTCTCTTAATTCTGTGACGGAAAGATACGAGCGCCAGGGCCAGATAAGCCGTGTCCCCAGACAGACGAGACTGTGCACAGTTTGATTGAATAAAAAAAGGTGTATTGGAATCCAATACCAAATGATAATCACGATGTTATCAAAACAAATAAAAGGGTCACGATAAAAAGATACGTTCTAAACACTACAGAAAAGCAATAAAAAAAAATAGAATGGATTTTCTGTACAGAAAGGTCGGAGCGGCAGGCGCCGGGGGGGGACGTGAGGACAATATACAGAGGGGGGGGGGGGGGGCGGATTCCATTTACAGGTACAAGGAGGTCACACAAGGTCGAAGATGCTTTGACATGTGAAAGTGCTGAAGGCCAAACGTTTAGGAAGAGGTCCTCCCAACCTCGCCATGAAGCACCGAGGCGGCAGGCACGGCCCTGGGCGTCCCCGCAGCGGTCAGTAGGGTAACCGTTGTGTCGTTCCAGCTCACACGCGCTGCTGTGTCCGGAGCCGTGCGCGCCCTGTGACTTCCTGCCAGCATTGGGGACTGACGTATGGCAGGAGGGGGCCTTCTCCCCCCCCCCACCCCTCAGGCCGGGAGCACTCGAGTCGGACGGAGATATGGAAGGAAAGTCCAGAGAAAAAAAAAGGGAGGAGGGGTGGGGGTAACACTGTTTAGAGTCTCACAGAGGCTGGAGGGGGAGTTGCTGCTGGCTGATGTCCCGCAGCCTGAAAACACTGCACACAAAGCAACGAACGCTGTAACAGGAGCCGTCTCGTCGTGAGCCTCTCCCCTGCCCGGGCGGGTGCGTACTGGGGTTCAGAGCCGGGGCAGGACGGAGGAGGCGGGTCAGCGGGAGAAAAGAACAAAAAGAATGGCAAATAAAGAAGTTCCCTCGGCGGGTTACACAAAGTTCCTCTTCTCCCCATTCATATAAACCCCCCCAAAAACCTTATAAATCAGAGGAGGAGGTGATCGAAAAAGTACAGAATACCGGGCCACGGCCCACAGTCTGGGCTGTCCACGTGACTCACTGGTCAGTACAGGTGGGTGAGGCACAGACACCCGTGTGCCGCCTGTCAGTACAGTGTCAGGCTCGCCCTCAGGGGGGGGGGGGCGCAGGGGGGATGTGTTCTCACTCATGCTGTGGTTATGGCGTTCAGATCCTTCATCAGGCCTTCCAGGTGAGCCATCTCTTTGCTCAGCTCATCCGGCTCATAGCTCTGTGGGAGACAGGAGTATCCACGTCATGGATGTATGTACGTGTGTAACATATATGCGCGCGGGGCGGTGAAAAAGTTATATGGGCGCAGGCGCAGTGGCAGTGAAGGGGTTATATGGATGTTGGCGCAGTGGCAGTGAAGGGGTTATATGGATGTTGGCGCGGGCGCAGTGGCAGTGAAGGGGTTATATGGATGTTGGTGCGGGCGCAGTGGCAGTGAAGGGGTTATATGGATGTTGGCGCAGGCGCAGTGGCAGTGAAGGGGTTATAAGGATGTTGGCGCGGGCGCAGTGGCAGTGAAGGGGTTATATGGATGTTGGCGCGGGCGCAGTGGCAGTGAAGGGGTTATATGGATGTTGGCGCGGGCGCAGTGGCAGTGAAGGGGTTATATGGATGTTGGCGCAGGCGCAGTGGCAGTGAAAGGTCATCGGTGCATGTGGTATTGAAATCGGACACTCACGCTCTCTGAGCCGTCCAGCATCCTGCTGGTCTCTAGTGGTTCGGGGGCGCTGGGCATGGTGACAGGGAGGGGGGGACGCACTCTGCCCAGGGTCCTGAGAGAAGCCGTCTTCACCGAGAGAGCTGCCGGGCCTGGAGGGGATATATATATATATACATTATACCCTGTCACACGACACGCAGGGGCAAACCCTCTGCCATATGACCCCACTCACCTTGCTGTGCCAAGAGGGGGGAGCTGGGCAGTGCCGGCTCATAAGCTGTTCCAGGGGACGGAGCGGGCACAGCCGGCACGGCAAAGCTCTTCAGGGGATGCGAAGGGCGGATGTGCACAGTGGGAACACTCGGAACCGAATCCTCGTCCAAGGACCCGGGCAGGAAGTTACCCCCGGGGGGGTCTGGATCCTCAGGGCCACCGATCTGAGAGGACGACGAGGCAGCAGCTACTACCGTGTCACAGCTCGGAGTGTGACGCGCCGACTCTGCGGGGACACAGTGACACGGTGACACACAGAGGCAGGCGGTGGCAATGTACAGACAGCGCGAGGGACAGTCACAGAGACACCCAGGGACAGTCACAGAGACACACAGGGACAGTCACAGAGACACCCAGGGACAGTCACAGAGACACCCAGGGACAGTCACAGAGACACCCAGGGACAGTCACAGAGACACCCAGGGACAGTCACAGAGACACCCAGGGACAGTCACAGAGACACCGAGAGGCAGTCACAGAGACACCGAGAGGCAGTCACAGAGACACCCAGGGACAGTCACAGAGACACCCAGGGACAGTCACAGAGACACCCAGGGACACTCACAGAGACACCCAGGGACACTCACAGAGACACCCAGGGACAGTCACAGAGACACCTAGGGAGAGTCACAGAGACACCCAGGGACAGTCACAGAGACACACAGGGACAGTCACAGAGACACCCAGGGACAGTCACAGAGACACCCAGGGACAGCCACAGAGACACCTAGGGACAGTCACAGAGACACACAGGGACAGTCACAGAGACACCTAGGGACAGTCACAGAGACACCCAGGGACAGTCACAGAGACACCCAGGGACACAGAGAGGGACAGTCACAGAGACACCCACAGAGACACCTAGGGACAGTCACAGAGACACTCAGGGACAGTCACAGAGACACCCAGGGACAGTCACAGAGACACCGAGAGGCAGGCGGTGGCAATGTACAGACACAGCAAGAGGGCCAGTCAGACACACGCAGGTACACAGAGAGGGACAGTCACAGAGACACACAGGAACAGTCACAGAGACACCCAGGGCCAGGGATACAGAGAGGGCAAGTCACAGAGACACACAAAGACACAGAGAGGGACAGTCACAGAGACACACAGGGACACAGAGACTGACAGTCACAGAGACACACAGGGACACAGAGAGGGACAGTCACAGAGACACACAGGGACACAGAGAGGGACAGTCACAGAGACACACAGGGACACAGAGAGGGACAGTCACAGAGACACACAGGGACACAGAGAGGGACAGTCACAGAGACACACAGGGACAGTCACAGACACACGCAGGGACAGTCACAGACACACGCAGGGACAGTCACAGACACACGCAGGGACAGTCACAGACACACGCAGGGACAGTCACAGACACACGCAGGGACAGTCACAGACACACGCAGGGACAGTCACAGACACACGCAGGGACAGTCACAGACACGCAGGGACACAGAGAGGGACAGTTACAGAGACACACAGGGACACAGAGAGGGACAGTCACAGACACACGCAGGGACAGTCACAGACACACGCAGGGACAGTCACAGACACACGCAGGGACAGTCACAGACACACGCAGGAACAGTCACAGAGACACCCAGACACAGGGACACTCATGGACACAGAGAGGGCCAGTCACAGAGACACACAGACACAGAGAGGGACAGTCACAGAGACACCCAGGGACAGAGAGAGGGACAGTCACAGACACACCCAGGGCCAGTCATAGAGACACCCAGACACAGAGACACTCAGGGACACAGAGAGGGACAGTCACAGACACACATAGACACAGAGAGGGACAGTCACAGGGACACAGAGAGAGCCAGTCACAGAGACACCCAGACACAGAGAGGGACAGTCACAGAGACACCCAGGGACAGTCACAGAGACACCCAGGGACAGTCACAGAGACACCCAGGGACAGTCACAGAGACACCCAGGGACAGTCACAGAGACACCCAGGGACAGTCACAGAGACACCCAGGGACAGTCACAGAGACACCCAGGGACAGTCACAGAGACACCCAGGGACAGTCACAGAGACACCCAGGGACAGTCACAGAGACACCCAGGGACAGTCACAGAGACACCCAGGGACAGTCACAGAGACACCCAGGGACAGTCACAGAGAGACCCAGGGACAGTCACAGAGAGACCCAGGGACAGTCACAGAGAGACCCAGGGACAGTCACAGAGACACGCAGGGACAGTCACAGAGACACCCAGGGACAGTCACAGAGACACCCAGGGACAGTCACAGAGACACCCAGGGACAGTCACAGAGACACCCAGGGACAGTCACAGAGACACCCAGGGACAGTCACAGAGACACCCAGGGACAGTCACAGAGACACCCAGGGACAGTCACAGAGACACCCAGGGACAGTCACAGAGACACCCAGGGACAGTCACAGAGACACCCAGGGACAGTCACAGAGACACCCAGGGACAGTCACAGAGACACCCAGGGACAGTCACAGAGACACCCAGGGACAGTCACAGAGACACCCAGGGACAGTCACAGAGACACCCAGGGACAGTCACAGAGACACCCAGGGACAGTCACAGAGACACCTAGGGACAGTCACAGAGACACCCAGGGACAGTCACAGAGACACCCAGGGACAGTCACAGAGACACCCAGGGACAGTCACAGAGACACCCAGGGACAGTCACAGAGACACCCAGGGACACTCACAGAGACACCTAGGGACAGTCACAGAGACACCCAGGGACAGTCACAGAGACACCCAGGGACAGTCACAGAGACACCCAGGGACAGTCACAGAGACACACAGGTACACAGAGAGGGACAGTCACAGAGACACTGAGAGGCAGGCGGTGGCAATGTACAGACACAGCAAGAGGGCCAGTCAGACACACGCAGGTACACAGAGAGGGACAGTCACAGACACACGCAGATACACAGAGAGGGACAGTCACAGAGACACACAGGGACAGTCACAGAGACACCCAGGGACAGTCACAGAGACACCCAGGGACAGTCACAGAGACACCCAGGGACAGTCACAGAGACACCTAGGGACAGTCACAGAGACACCCAGGGACAGTCACAGAGACACCCAGGGCCAGGGATACAGAGAGGGCAAGTCACAGAGACACACAAAGACACAGAGAGGGACAGTCACAGAGACACACAGGGACACAGAGACGGACAGTCACAGAGACACACAGGGACACAGGGACACAGAGAGGGACAGTCACAGAGACACACAGGGACACAGAGAGGGACAGTCACAGAGACACGCAGGGACACAGAGAGGGACAGTCACAGAGACACGCAGGGACAGTCACAGAGACACGCAGGGACAGTCACAGAGACACGCAGGGACAGTCACAGAGACACGCAGGGACAGTCACAGAGACACGCAGGGACAGTCACAGACACACGCAGGGACAGTCACAGACACACGCAGGGACAGTCACAGACACACGCAGGGACAGTCACAGACACACGCAGGGACAGTCACAGACACACGCAGGGACAGTCACAGACACACGCAGGGACAGTCACAGACACACGCAGGGACACAGAGAGGGACAGTCACAGAGACACACAGGGACACAGAGAGGGACAGTCACAGAGACACACAGGGACAGAGACACCCAGACACAGAGACACTCATGGACACAGAGAGGGCCAGTCACAGAGACACACAGACACAGAGAGGGACAGTCACAGAGACACCCAGGGACAGAGAGAGGGACAGTCACAGACACACCCAGGGACAGTCATAGAGACACCCAGACACAGAGACACTCAGGGACACAGAGAGGGACAGTCACAGAGACACCCAGACACAGAGAGGGACAGTCACAGAGACACCCAGGGCCAGCCACAGAGACACCCAGGGACACAGAGAGGGACAGTCACAGAGACACCCAGGGACAGTCACAGAGACACTCAGGGACACAGAGAAGGACAGTCACAGAGACACACACGGACAGTCACAGAGACACTCAGGGACACAGAGAAGGACAGTCACAGAGACACACACGGACAGTCACAGAGACACCCAGGGCCAGTCACAGAGACACCCAGGGCCAGTCACAGAGACACACAGGGACACAGAGGACAGTCACAGAGACACACACGGACAGTCACAGAGACACACACGGACAGTCACAGAGACACCCAGGGCCAGTCACAGAGACACCTAGGGAGAGTCACAGAGACACCCAGGGACACAGAGAGGGACAGTCACAGAGACACCCAGGGACAGTCACAGAGACACCCAGGGACACAGAGACACACACGGACAGTCACAGAGACACACACGGACAGTCACAGAGACACCCAGGGCCAGTCACAGAGACACCCAGGGACAGTCACAGAGACACACAGGGACAGTCACAGAGACACCTAGGGACAGTCACAGAGACACACAGGGCCAGTCACAGAGACACCCAGGGACAGTCACAGAGACACACAGGGACAGTCACAGAGACACCTAGGGACAGTCACAGAGACACAGAGAGGGACAGTCACAGACACACACAGGGACAGTCACAGAGACACGCAGGGACAGTCACAGACACACACAGACACACACAGACACAGTCACAGACACACACATGGACACACACAGGGACAGTCACAGAGACATCCAGGGACAGTCACAGAGACACCCAGGGACAGTCACAGAGACACACAGGGACACAGAGAGGGACAGTCACAGAGACACACAGGGACAGTCACAGACACACACAGGGACAGTCACAGAGACATCCAGGGACAGTCACAGAGACACCCAGGGACACAGAGAGGGACAGTCACAGACACACCCAGGGCCAGTCACAGAGACACCCAGGGACACAGAGAGGGCCAGTCACAGAGACACCCAGGGCCAGTCACAGAGACACCCAGGGCCAGTCACAGAGACACCCAGGGACAGTCACAGAGACACCCAGGGACACAGAGAGGGACAGTCACAGAGACATCCAGGGACAGTCACAGACACACCCAGACACAGAGACACTCAGGGACACAGAGAGGGGCAGTCACAGAGACACCCAGGGCCAGTCACAGAGACACCCAGGGCCAGTCACAGAGACACCCAGGGCCAGTCACAGAGACACCCAGACACAGTCACAGAGACACACAGGGACAGTCACAGAGACACACAGGGACAGTCACAGAGACACCCAGACACAGAGGCACACAGGGACAGTCACAGAGACACCCAGAGACACACAGGGACAGTCACAGAGACACCCAGGGACAGTCACAGAGACACTCAGGGACACAGAGAGGGCCAGTCACAGAGACACCCAGACACAGAGGCAGGCTGTGACAATGTACAGATACAGTGAGAGGGACAGTCACAGAGACACCCAGGGACACAGTGACACAGAGGCAGGCGGTGTAACAGGAGCCCCAGGAACGCCCCCCACGGCCCGTCCACCATGGCCAGGGATTTCCCTCAGCCTTCATGCGTCTCTGCACGGGAGAAGGCACCATGTCCCCAGCCTAACACACAGAGAAAGCGCCCGAAATACAGAGAGAAAGTGCGCCATACGCAGAGAGAGCGGGCGCGCCATACACACAGAGTGCGGGCGCGCCATACACACAGAGAGCGGGCGTGCGACATACGCAGAGAGAGCGGGCGCGCGCCATACACAGAGAGAGAGCGGGTGCGCGACATACACAGAGAGCGGGCGAGCCATACGCAGAGAGAGCGGGCGCGCCATACACAGAGAGAGCGGGCGCACGACATACACAGAGAGAGCGGGCGCACGCCATACACAGAGAGAGAGCGGGCGCGCGATATACACAGAGAGAGAGCGGTCGCGCGCCATACACAGAGAGAGCGGGCGCGCGACACACACAGAGAGAGCGGGCGCACGCCATACACAGAGAGAGCGGGCGGGCGCCATACACAGAGAGAGCGGGCGCGCCATACACAGAGAGAGCGGGCGCGCGCCATACACAGAGAGTGCGGGCGCGCCATACACAGAGAGAGAGCGAGTGCGCGACATACACAGAGAGAGAGCGGGCGCGCAACATACACAGAGAAAGCGGGAGCACGCCATACACAGAGAGAGCGGGCGCGCCATACACAGAGAGCGGGCGCGCCATACACAGAGAGAGCGGGCGCGACATACACAGAGAGAGCGGGCGCGCCATACACAGAGAGAGCGGGCGCGCCATACACAGAGAGAGCGGGCGCGCGACATACACAGAGAGAGCGGGCGCGCCATACACAGAGAGAGCGGGCGCGCGCCATACACAGAGAGAGAGCGGGCGCGCGCCATACACAGAGAGTGGGCGCGCCATACACAGAGAGAGCGGGCGCGCGACATACACAGAGAGCGGGCGCGCCATACACAGAGAGAGCGGGCGCGCGCCATACACAGAGAGAGAGTGGGCGCGCGACATACACAGAGAGAGCGGGCGCACGCCATACACAGAGAGAGCGGGCGCACGCCATACACAGAGAGAGCGGGCGCGCCATACACAGAGAGAGAGCGGGCGCGCGCCATACACAGAGAGAGAGCGAGTGCGCGACATACACAGAGAGAGCGGGCGCGCGACATACACAGAGAGCGGGCGCGCCATACACAGAGAGAGCGGGCGGGCGCCATACACAGAGAGAGCGGGCGCGCCATACACAGAGAGAGAGCGAGTGCGCGACATACACAGAGAAAGCGGGAGCACGCCATACACTGAGAGAGCGGGCGCGCCATACACAGAGAGCGGGCGCGCCATACACAGAGAGAGCGGGCGCGCAACATACACAGAGAAAGCGGGAGCACGCCATACACTGAGAGAGCGGGCGCGCCATACACAGACAGCGGGCGCGCCATACACAGAGAGAGCGGGCGCGCCATACACAGAGAGAGCGGGCGCGCAACATACACAGAGAAAGCGGGAGCACGCCATACACAGAGAGAGAGCGGGCGCGCGCCATACACAGAGAGAGCGGGCGCGCGTCATACACAGAGAGAGAGCGGGCGCACGCCATACACAGAGAGCGGGCGCACGCCATACACAGAGAGCGGGCGCGCCATACACAGAGAGAGCGGGCGCGCGACATACACAGAGAGCGGTCGCGCGCTATACACAGAGAGAGCGGGCGCGCCATACACAGAGAGAGAGCGGGCGCGCGACATACAGAGAGAGCGGGCGCGCCATACACAGAGAGAGCGGGCGCGCGTCATACACAGAGAGAGAGCGGGCGCGCGCCATACACAGAAAGCGGGCGCGCCACACACAGAGAGCGGGCGCACGCCATACACAGAGAGAGAGCGGGCGCGCCATACACAGAGAGAGAGCGGGCGCGCGCCATACACAGAGAGAGCGGGCGCGCCATACACAGAGAGAGAGCGGGCGCGCCATACACAGAGAGAGCGGGCGCGCCATACACAGAGAGAGAGCGGGCGCGCGCCATACACAGAGAGAGAGCGGGCGCGCGCCATACACAGAGAGAGCGGGCGCGCGCCATACACAGAGAGAGCGGGCGCGCGACATACACAGAGAGAGCGGTCGCGCGCTATACACAGAGAGCGGGCGCGCGCCATACACAGAGAGAGAGCGCTCGAAATACAGAGAGAGCGGTCGAGCGCCATACACAGAGAGAGCGGCCACGCGCCATACACAAGGAGAGCGGGCGCGCGCCATACACAGAGAGAGCGGGCGCGCGCCATACACAGAGAGAGCGGGCGCGCGACATACACAGAGAGAGCGGGCGCGCGACATACACAGGGAGAGCGGGCGCGCGCCATACACAGAGAGAGCGGGCGCGCGCCATACACAGAGAGAGCTGGCGCGCGCCATACACAGAGAGAGCGGGCGCGCGCCATACACAGAGAGAGCGGGCGCGCGACACACACAGAGAGAGCGGGCGCTATACACAGAGAGCGGGCGCGCGCCATACACAGAGAGAGCGGGCGCGCGACACACACAGAGAGAGCGGGCGCTATACACAGAGAGCGGGCGCGCGCCATACACAGAGAGAGCGGGCGCGCGCCATACACAGAGAGAGCGGGCGCGCCATACACAGAGAGAGAGCGGGCGCGCGCCATACACAGAGAGAGCGGGCGCGCGCCATACACAGAGAGAGCGGGCGCGCGACACACACAGAGAGAGCGGGCGCTATACACAGAGAGCGGGCGCGCGACATACACAGAGAGAGCGGGCGCGCCATACACAGAGAGAGCGGGCGCGCGTCATACACAGAGAGAGAGCGGGCGCGCGCCATACACAGAGAGCGGGCGCGCGCCATACACAGAGAGCGGGCGCGCCACACACAGAGAGCGGGCGCACGCCATACACAGAGAGCGGGCGCGCTATACACAGAGAGAGCGGGCGCGCCATACACAGAGAGAGCGGGCGCGCGCCATACACAGAGAGAGCGGGCGCGCCATACACAGAGAGAGAGCGGGCGCGCCATACACAGAGAGAGCGGGCGCGCGCCATACACAGAGAGAGCGGGCGCGCGCCATACACAGAGAGAGCGGGCGCACGCCATACACAGAGAGAGCGGGCGCGCCATACACAGAGAGAGAGCGGGCGCGCGCCATACACAGAGAGAGAGCGGGCGCGCGCCATACACAGAGAGAGAGCGAGTGCGCGACATACACAGAGAGAGCGGGCGCGCGACATACACAGAGAGCGGGCGCGCCATACACAGAGAGAGCGGGCGGGCGCCATACACAGAGAGAGCGGGCGCGCCATACACAGAGAGAGAGCGAGTGCGCGACATACACAGAGAAAGCGGGAGCACGCCATACACTGAGAGAGCGGGCGCGCCATACACAGACAGCGGGCGCGCCATACACAGAGAGAGCGGGCGCGCCATACACAGAGAGAGCGGGCGCGCAACATACACAGAGAAAGCGGGAGCACGCCATACACAGAGAGAGAGCGGGCGCGCGCCATACACAGAGAGAGCGGGCGCGCGTCATACACAGAGAGAGAGCGGGCGCACGCCATACACAGAGAGCGGGCGCACGCCATACACAGAGAGCGGGCGCGCCATACACAGAGAGAGCGGGCGCGCGACATACACAGAGAGCGGTCGCGCGCTATACACAGAGAGAGCGGGCGCGCCATACACAGAGAGAGAGCGGGCGCGCGACATACACAGAGAGAGCGGGCGCGCCATACACAGAGAGAGCGGGCGCGCGTCATACACAGAGAGAGAGCGGGCGCACGCCATACACAGAGAGCGGGCGCGCGACATACACAGAGAGCGGTCGCGCGCTATACACAGAGAGAGCGGGCGCGCCATACACAGAGAGAGAGCGGGCGCGCGACATACAGAGAGAGCGGGCGCGCCATACACAGAGAGAGCGGGCGCGCGTCATACACAGAGAGAGAGCGGGCGCGCGCCATACACAGAAAGCGGGCGCGCCACACACAGAGAGCGGGCGCACGCCATACACAGAGAGAGAGCGGGCGCGCCATACACAGAGAGAGAGCGGGCGCGCGCCATACACAGAGAGAGCGGGCGCGCCATACACAGAGAGAGAGCGGGCGCGCCATACACAGAGAGAGCGGGCGCGCCATACACAGAGAGAGAGCGGGCGCGCGCCATACACAGAGAGAGAGCGGGCGCGCGCCATACACAGAGAGAGCGGGCGCGCGCCATACACAGAGAGAGCGGGCGCGCGACATACACAGAGAGAGCGGTCGCGCGCTATACACAGAGAGCGGGCGCGCGCCATACACAGAGAGAGAGCGCTCGAAATACAGAGAGAGCGGTCGAGCGCCATACACAGAGAGAGCGGCCACGCGCCATACACAAGGAGAGCGGGCGCGCGCCATACACAGAGAGAGCGGGCGCGCGCCATACACAGAGAGAGCGGGCGCGCGACATACACAGAGAGAGCGGGCGCGCGACATACACAGAGAGAGCGGGCGCGCGACATACACAGGGAGAGCGGGCGCGCGCCATACACAGAGAGAGCGGGCGCGCGCCATACACAGAGAGAGCTGGCGCGCGCCATACACAGAGAGAGCGGGCGCGCGCCATACACAGAGAGAGCGGGCGCGCGACACACACAGAGAGAGCGGGCGCTATACACAGAGAGCGGGCGCGCGCCATACACAGAGAGAGCGGGCGCGCGACACACACAGAGAGAGCGGGCGCTATACACAGAGAGCGGGCGCGCGCCATACACAGAGAGAGCGGGCGCGCGCCATACACAGAGAGAGCAGGCGCGCCATACACAGAGAGAGAGCGGGCGCGCGCCATACACAGAGAGAGCGGGCGCGCGCCATACACAGAGAGAGCGGGCGCGCGACACACACAGAGAGAGCGGGCGCTATACACAGAGAGCGGGCGCGCGACATACACAGAGAGAGCGGGCGCGCCATACACAGAGAGAGCGGGCGCGCGTCATACACAGAGAGAGAGCGGGCGCGCGCCATACACAGAGAGCGGGCGCGCGCCATACACAGAGAGCGGGCGCGCCACACACAGAGAGCGGGCGCACGCCATACACAGAGAGCGGGCGCGCTATACACAGAGAGAGCGGGCGCGCCATACACAGAGAGAGCGGGCGCGCGCCATACACAGAGAGAGCGGGCGCGCCATACACAGAGAGAGAGCGGGCGCGCCATACACAGAGAGAGCGGGCGCGCGCCATACACAGAGAGAGAGCGGGCGCGCGCCATACACAGAGAGAGCGGGCGCGCGCCATACACAGAGAGAGCGGGCGCGCGACATACACAGAGAGAGCGGTCGCGCGCTATACACAGAGAGCGGGCGCGCGCCATACACAGAGAGAGAGCGCTCGAAATACAGAGAGAGTGGTCGAGCGCCATACACAGAGAGAGCGGCCACGCGCCATACACAAGGAGAGCGGGCGCGCGCCATACACAGAGAGAGCGGGCGCGCGCCATACACAGAGAGAGCGGGCGCGCGACATACACAGGGAGAGCGGGCGCGCGCCATACACAGAGAGAGCGGGCGCGCGCCATACACAGAGAGAGCTGGCGCGCGCCATACACAGAGAGAGCGGGGGCGCGCCATACACAGAGAGAGCGGGCGCGCGCCATACACAGAGAGAGAGCGGGCGCGCGCCATACACAGAGAGAGCGGGTGCGCGCCATACACAGAGAGAGCGGGCGCGCGCCATACACAGAGAGAGCGGGCGCGCGCCATACACAGAGAGAGCGGGCGCGCGCCATACACAGAGAGAGCGGGCGCGCGCCATACACAGAGAGAGCGGTGCGCGCGACACACACAGAAAGAGCGGGCGCTATACACAGAGAGCGGGCGCGCGCCATACACAGAGAGAGCGGGCGCGCGACACACACAGAGAGCAAGATGGTGTGAAGTAGAGAGAGAACACAAGACACAGGGTGAGTTGTATTTAGACAGACACAGAGGGAGATTGGAGCGGTGGCACAGCACAGGAAGAGACACTGTGTGAATATCAGAGCGCTGCACAGACAGTCCCGGGAGCGCCGCTCTCACCTGCAGCCTGTGGGGGGACCCCCAGCACGTGCAGCATGAACCCGGGAGCAGCGCGGAAATGATGAGAGTTATCGAGCGAATGTATGGGATGAGCACTGACAACCGCTGAAACACAGAGACGGAGCGGGGTGAGAGGGAGAGACGGAGCGGGGTGAGAGGGAGAGACGGAGCGGGGTGAGAGACGGAGCGGGGTGAGAGGGAGAAACGGAGCGGGTTGAGAGGGAGAGACGGAGCGGGGTGAGAGGGAGAGACGGAGAGGGGTGAGAGGGAGAGACGGAGCGGGGTGAGAGGGAGAGACGGAGGGGTGTGTGAGGGAGAGCAGAAGGGGGGGCGGAGTTGAGGGGGAGCAGAGCAGAAGGGGGTGAGGGGCGGGGAGACTGAGCACAGGGCGAGGGTGGGGGGTGGCACAGACACGAGATGTACATGGCGTGATATCGGAGATGGGATCAGCCCTGCACCGGGCAGACATTTACAGAGCATCGTTCCATTAACCCCTTCCCTGCCGGAGCCCTGTCCGCGCCCCGCTATGGCTCACGTTGTGGGGGCTGTGAGTCGAAAGGCATCATGATTTTGGGTCTCATCCCTCGGCGTCCGGCGAGTGAGGACACGGAGTCCTCCGATTCCAGCCCTGGGGAGGGTGAGATGTCAATGCACAGGACCAGTCTGCCCGGCGCCCCTCACTGCGCCGCCCGGCGCCCCTCACTGCGCCGCCCGGCGCCCCTCACTGTACCGCCCGGCGCCCCTCACTGCGCCGCCCGGCGCCCCTCACTGCGCCGCCCGGCGAACCTCACTGCACCGCCCGGCGAACCTCACTGTACCGCCCGGCGAACCTCACTGTACCGCCCGGCGCCCCTCACTGCGCCGCCCGGCGAACCTCACTGCACCGCACGGCGAACCTCACTGCGCCGCCCGGCGAACCTCACTGTGCCGCCCGGCGAACCTCACTGTACCGAACCTCACTGTACCGCCCGGCGAACCTCACTGTGCCGCCCGGCGAACCTCACTGTGCCGCCCGGCGAACCTCACTGTGCCGCCCGGCGCCCCTCACTGTGCCGCCCGGCGCCCCTCACTGTGCCGCCCGGCGCCCCTCACTGTGCCGCCCGGCGCCCCTCACTGTGCCGCCCGGCGCCCCTCACTGTGCCGCCCGGCGAACCTCACTGTGCCGCCCGGCGCCCCTCACTGTACCGCCCGGCGAACCTCACTGTACCGCCCGGCGAACCTCACTGTGCCGCCCGGCGCCCCTCACTGTGCCGCCCGGCGCACCTCACTGTACCGCCCGGCGCCCCTCACTGTACCGCCCGGCGAACCTCACTGTGCCGCCCGGCGAACCTCACTGTGCCGCCCGGCGAACCTCACTGTGCCGCCCGGCGCCCCTCACTGTGCCGCCCGGCGCCCCTCACTGTGCCGCCCGGCGAACCTCACTGTGCCGCCCGGCGAACCTCACTGTGCCGCCCGGCGAACCTCACTGTGCCGCCCGGCGCCCCTCACTGTACCGCATGGCGAACCTCACTGTACCGCCCGGCGAACCTCACTGTACCGCCCGGCGAACCTCACTGTACCGCCCGGCGAACCTCACTGTACCGCCCGGCGCCCCTCACTGTACCGCCCGGCGCCCCTCACTGTGCCGCCCGGCGCCCCTCACTGTACCGCATGGCGAACCTCACTGTACCGCCCGGCGAACCTCACTGTACCGCCCGGCGAACCTCACTGTACCGCCCGGCGAACCTCACTGTGCCGCCCGGCGCCCCTCACTGTTCCGCCCGGCGCCCCTCACTGTACCGCCCGGCGCCCCTCACTGTACCGCCCGGCGCCCCTCACTGTACCGCCCGGCGAACCTCACTGTACCGCCCGGCGCCCCTCACTGTACCGCCCGGCGCCCCTCACTGTACCGCCCGGCGCCCCTCACTGTACCGCCCGGCGCCCCTCACTGTACCGCCCGGCGCCCCTCACTGTACCGCCCGGCGCCCCTCACTGTGCCGCCCGGCGAACCTCACTGTGCCGCCCGGCGAACCTCACTGTGCCGCCCGGCGAACCTCACTGTGCCGCCCGCGCCCCTCACTGTACCGCCCGGCGAACCTCACTGTGCCGCCCGGCGAACCTCACTGTGCCGCCCGGCGAACCTCACTGTGCCGCCCGGCGCCCCTCACTGTGCCGCCCGGCGCCCCTCACTGTGCCGCCCGGCGCCCCTCACTGTGCCGCCCGGCGAACCTCACTGTGCCGCCCGGCGAACCTCACTGTGCCGCCCGGCGAACCTCACTGTGCCGCCCGGCGAACCTCACTGTGCCGCCCGGCGAACCTCACTGTGCCGCCCGGCGCCCCTCACTGTACCGCATGGCGAACCTCACTGTACCGCCCGGCGAACCTCACTGTACCGCCCGGCGAACCTCACTGTACCGCCCGGCGAACCTCACTGTACCGCCCGGCGCCCCTCACTGTACCGCCCGGCGCCCCTCACTGTGCCGCCCGGCGCCCCTCACTGTACCGCCCGGCGAACCTCACTGTGCCGCCCGGCGCCCCTCACTGTTCCGCCCGGCGCCCCTCACTGTACCGCCCGGCGCCCCTCACTGTACCGCCCGGCGCCCCTCACTGTACCGCCCGGCGAACCTCACTGTACCGCCCGGCGCCCCTCACTGTACCGCCCGGCGCCCCTCACTGTACCGCCCGGCGCCCCTCACTGTACCGCCCGGCGCCCCTCACTGTACCGCCCGGCGCCCCTCACTGTACCGCCCGGCGCCCCTCACTGTACCGCCCGGCGCCCCTCACTGTACCGCCCGGCGCCCCTCACTGTACCGCCCGGCGAACCTCACTGTGCCGCCCGGCGAACCTCACTGTGCCGCCCGGCGAACCTCACTGTGCCGCCCGGCGCCCCTCACTGTACCGCCCGGCGCCCCTCACTGTACCGCCCGGCGCCCCTCACTGTACCGCCCGGCGAACCTCACTGTACCGCCCGGCGAACCTCACTGTACCGCCCGGCGCCCCTCACTGTACCGCCCGGCGAACCTCACTGTACCGCCCGGCGAACCTCACTGTACCGCCCGGCGAACCTCACTGTACCGCCCGGCGACCCTCACTGTACCGCCCGGCGAACCTCACTGTACCGCCCGGCGAACCTCACTGTACCGCCCGGCGCCCCTCACTGTACCGCCCGGCGCCCCTCACTGTACCGCCCGGCGAACCTCACTGTACCGCCCGGCGAACCTCACTGTACCGCCCGGCGAACCTCACTGTACCGCCCGGCGAACCTCACTGTACCGCCCGGCGCCCCTCACTGTACCGCCCGGCGAACCTCACTGTACCGCCCGGCGAACCTCACTGTACCGCCCGGCGCCCCTCACTGCACCGCCCGGCGAACCTCAATGTACCGCCCGGCGAACCTCACTGTACCGCCCGGCGCCCCTCACTGTACCGCCCGGCAAACCTCACTGTACCGCCCGGCGCCCCTCACTGTACCGCCCGGCGAACCTCACTGTACCGCCCGGCGAACCTCACTGTACCGCCCGGCGCCCCTCACTGCACCGCCCGGCGCCCCTCACTGCACCGCCCGGCGCCCCTCACTGCACCGCCCGGCGCCCCTCACTGCACCGCCCGGCGCCCCTCACTGCACCGCCCGGCGCCCCTCACTGCTCCGCCCGGCGCCCCTCACTGTACCGCCCGGCTCACTACACTCCCCCCCGCCCGTCCCTCACTACACTCCCCCCCATTGTGCACCTGTCCCATGTCCCCCCTCGCCCCCGGCTCACCGCGGTAGGAGTTACTGTGCTGGTGGATACTGCCCTCGGTGGTGCTGCCCCCCGGGGTGAGGTCCTGGGGGGAGCGGGGCAGGGGGGTGTCCGTCAGGATGGGGTTGGTTTCCGGGGACTTGTCCACTGGTTTCAGCTCCAAGCGCTCGTGGTGGATCCACAAGTCGGGGGGCTTCACATCTTTCGAGTTCCCCTTGTATTTGTGGGCGCCGTTTGCCGACTTGCAGGCTGCTCTCTTTCTGTGGGGGTGGAGAGGGTCACAGGTCAAGAGGGCGCAGGGTCACAGGGAGGGAGGTGGGGTCACAGGTCAGCAGGGCCATGGGTAAGGTGGGGTCACAGGTCAGCAGGGCACAGATCAGCAGGGTGCAAGGTCACAGGGAGGGTGAGGGTCACAGGTCGCAAGGTGATGGGCGGGCAGGGAGTCACAGGTCAGGAGGGAGTCACAGGTCAGGAGGGCGCAAGTTCACGGGCGGGAGAGGGTTACAGGTCAGGAGGGCACAGGTCAGGCTGTCAGGAGGGACACACTTCTTGTGGTGGAAGTTGGAGCGACGGGAGCAGATGGCAGCGATGACGACGGCAACCAGGACGGTGATGACGCCCAGTGACACGATAATGGTCAGTAGCATGTTCTGGTCCAGGGACGTTGGGCTGCCGTGGGGGGTGTTACTGCCTGCGGGGGCACAGCAAGGGTTAAAGGGAAAGCTCTCGTCACCCATTCATTGGCACAGAGGACACAGTAACTCCTGTACATGGCGACCATAACTATGCACACCCCCTCGCTGTCATTACCTCCGAAAGACTGGCCACTGTTTGATCCAATATCCGGAGGGCGGACGCCTTTCCCAGACACGCCAGATGCTGAAAGAGACAAATCTGTTACACAGGAGAAGAGGAGAGAGGGGAGAAGGGGGGGGGGGGGAGAGAGGGGAGAAGGGGGGGGGGGAGAGGGGAGAAGGGGGGGGGAGAGAGGGGAGAAGGGGGTGGGGGGGAGAGGAGAGATGGGGGGAGGAAGAGGAGAGAAGGGGGGGAGGAAGAGGAGAGAAGGGGGGGGAAGAGGAGAGAGGGGGGGAAGAGGAGAGAGGGGGGGGGGAAGAGGAGAGAGGGGGGGGGGAAGAGGAGAGAGGGGGGGGAAGAGGAGAGAGGGGGGGGGGAAGAGGAGAGAGGGGGGGGAAGAGGAGAGAGGGGAGGGGAAGAGTAGAAAGGGGAGGGGAAGAGGAGAGAGGGGAGGGGAAGAGGAGAGAGGGGAGGGGAAGAGGAGAGAGGGGGGGGAAGAGGAGAGAGGGGAGGGGAAGAGGGGAGAGGAGAGAGGGGGGGGGAAGAGGAGAGAGGGGGGGGAAGAGGAGAGAGGGGGGGGGAAGAGGAGAGAAGGGGGGGGGAAGAGGAGAGAGGGGGGGGGAAGAGGAGAGAGGGGGGGGGGAAGAGGAAAGAGGCCCCAAATACACAGAACATGCATCCCCTCTTTTCTAAACACCCCCCCCCCAGACACAAACCCCCAGCCTCCCCCGCAGGATGGCATCAGGTGGGAGAGACAGAAAGGGAAGTCTCATTACCTTGGTCGTTAGGCATGTTATGTGACGACTCTGGCAGCGTGAAGCGAAAAAGGGGTGAGAGGGGAGCAAGAAGGGAGGGGGGAGAGAGGAGCAAGAAGGGGGGGGGGAAGAGAGGAGCGAGAAGGGGGGGAGAGAGGAGCGAGAAGGGAGGGAGAGAAGAGAGGAGCGAGAAGGGGGGCGGGAGAGGGGTGGGGGCGGGAGAGGGGCGGGGGCGGGAGAGGGGTGGGGCGGGGGAGAGGTGGGGTGGGGAGCAAGAGGAAGGGAGTAACGGAGAAAGGAAAGGAGGTGAGGGCGTGAGTGGGGGAGAGACGGAAGGAGGTGAGGGGGGAGAGAAGGAGGTGAGGGGGGGGGAGAGACGGAAGAAGGTGAGGAGTGGGGAGAGACGGAAGGAGGTGCGGGGGGGAGTGAGGGAGCCACAGAAGGAGGTGAGGGGGGGGAGTGGGGGAGCCACGGAAGGAGGTGAGGGGGGGAGTGGGGGAGCCACGGAAAGGAGGTGAGGGGGTGGGAGTGAGGGAGCCACGGAAGGAGGTGAGGGGGGAAGTGGGGGAGCCATGGAAGGAGGTGAGGGGGGAAGTGGGGGAGCCACGGAAAGGGGAAAGGGGAGGAAGGGAAAAAGGAGGAAAGGAAAAAGTGGGGCGTGGGAAAGAAGGAGAGGAGGGACAGAGCAGAGAGAAGGAGGAGAGAAGAAAGCAGAAGATTTGGTTAGAGAGCAGACATTTAACCCACTCACTGCCAGAGAGGTTGCAACACATTGTGCTCCTTACATCTCTGGCAGTGAAGTGGTTAAGCGGACAGTCCACAGTCCAAAGTCGGACTGGATGGGGGGGGGGCTTCCTGCCCCCCACTCATCCTCAACATAGATCTCACCCCCGAGCACCCATTACAATCTCAAATACTTTGGGATGCTCTTGCCCCCATGCAAGTGTTTACGGCTTAGCACCGCTTAGAAAACATGGCCCTTAACATCTTCTAAGGTTACATGTTACAGAGCATCGCCCCATTACCGTGACCGGCTTTAACCCATGGCACCCCCGGCTCACCTTTCGGGGTGCGGAAGAGCACGGCCTCGGACATGGGGCCCATGCCTTTGGAGTTCCGCGCCTGGATCTTGAAGTAATACGGCGTGTCGAGCGTCAGTTCCTGGATCTGGTGCGTCAGGCGGTTCCCGACCACGGGTTCAATCACCCAATCGTGGAGCTCGGCCTGGACATCTGTGCTGTAGTATATGATGTAGCCTGCGAGGGAGCAAGCGAGCCGGGGTCAGAGGGAGGGAGCGAGCGAGCCGGGGTCTGAGAGAGCGAGGAAGGGAGCGAGCGAGCCGGGGTCCGAGAGAGGGAGGAAGGGAGCGAGCCGGGGTCCGAGAGAGGGAGGAAGCGAGCGAGCTGGGGTCCGAGAGAGGGAGGAAGCGAGCGAGCCGGGGTCCGAGAGAGGGAGGAATGGAGCGAGCGAGCCGGGGTCCGAGAGAGGGAGGAAGGGAGCGAGCGAGCCGGGGTCCGAGAGAGGGAGGAAGCGTGCGAGCGAGCCGGGGTCCGAGAGAGGGAGGAAGCGTGCGAGCGAGCCGGGGTCCGAGAGAGGGATGAAGCGAGCGAGCCGGGGTCCGAGAGAGCGAGCGAGCCGGGGTCCGAGAGAGCGAGGAAGCGAGCCGGGGTCCGAGAGAGCGAGGAAGCGAGCCGGGGTCCGAGAGAGCGAGGAAGCGAGCCGGGGTCCGAGAGAGCGAGGAAGCGAGCCGGGGTCCGAGAGAGCGAGGAAGCGAGCCGGGGTCCGAGAGAGCGAGGAAGCGAGCCGGGGTCCGAGAGAGCGAGGAAGCGAGCCGGGGTCCGAGAGAGCGAGGAAGCGAGCCGGGGTCCGAGAGAGCGAGGAAGCGAGCCGGGGTCCGAGAGAGCGAGGAAACGAGCCGGGGTCCGAGAGAGCGAGGAAGCGAGCCGGGGTCCGAGAGAGCGAGGAAGCGAGCCGGGGTCCGAGAGAGCGAGGAAACTAGGAAATGAGCGTGCCGGGGTCCGAGAGAGCGAGGCAACGAGCGAGCGAGCCGGGGTCCGAGAGCGAGGAAACGAGCGAGCGAGCCGGGGTCCGAGAGAGCGAGGAAACGAGCGAGCGAGCCGGGGTCCGAGAGAGCGAGGAAACGAGTGAGCGAGCCGGGGTCCGAGGGAGCGAGGAAACGAGCCGGGGTCCGAGAGAGCGAGGAAACGAGCCGGGGTCCGAGAGAGCGAGGAAACGAGCCGGGGTCCGAGAGAGCGAGGACGCTAGGAAATGAGCGAGCCGGGGTCCGAGAGAGCGAGGCAACGAGCGAGCGAGCCGGGGTCCGAGAGAACGAGCGAGCGAGCCGGGGTCCGAGAGAGCGAGGAAACGAGCCGGGGTCCGAGAGAGAGAGGAAGCGAGCCGGGGTCCGAGAGAGCGAGGAAGCGAGCCGGGGTCCGAGAGAGCGAGGAAGCGAGCCGGGGTCCGAGAGAGCGAGGGAGCAAACCGGGGTCCGAGCGAGAGAGGGAGGGAGCGAGCCGGGGTCCGAGCGAGAGAGGGAGGGAGCGAGCCGGGGTCCGAGAGAGGGAGCGAGCGAGCAGGGGTCCGACAGAGGAAGCGAGCGAGCAGGGGTCCGAGAGAGGGAGCGAGCAGGGGTCCGAGAGAGGGAGCGAGCAGGGGTCCGAGAGAGGGAGCGAGCAGGGGTCCGAGAGAGGAAGCGAGCGGGGGTCCGAGAGAGGAAGCGAGCGGGGGTCCGAGAGAGGGAGCGAGCGAGCGGGGTTCCGAGAGAGGGAGCGAGCGGGGTTCCGAGAGAGGGAGCGAGCGGGGGTCCGAGAGGGAGCGAGCGGGGGTCCGACAGAGGAAGCGAGCGAGCAGGGGGCCGACAGAGGAAGCGAGCGAGCAGGGGTCCGACAGAGGAAGCGAGCGAGCAGGGGTCCGACAGAGGAAGCGAGCGAGCAGGGGTCCGACAGAGGAAGCG
Source organism: Ascaphus truei (assembly GCF_040206685.1). Classification (NCBI taxonomy): domain Eukaryota; kingdom Metazoa; phylum Chordata; class Amphibia; order Anura; family Ascaphidae; genus Ascaphus; species Ascaphus truei. The sequence continues at coordinate 30,274,631 of NC_134500.1, forward strand.
AGCGAGCAGGGGTCCGACAGAGGAAACGAGCGAGCAGGGA